>NC_090189.1:24208519-24531852 GCF_024679245.1 Pseudorasbora parva
CATTTGCGAATCCAGAGGCGAATTCCATTTTAGGAGCAAATTATTTGAATTTTCTCATACCTACGCAAGTTTCATGAATAAGGTCAAATGAGCATGTCTTTAAAATATGTTGTGGGGTAAGGTCAAGGTTTCGACATCAATATTTTGTGTAGAAAGTGAAAATGTTCTGACCTGATCTCCCCAGAGACCTCTGCTAAGGAGGGTTTGCTGCTGTGGTGTCAGAGGAAGACTGCCCCCTACAGGAATGTCAACGTGCAGAACTTTCACATCAGGTGATTTTTTTTTTTTGCATTCCTCCCGCTGACCATGGGAGAGAACAGCATGTTGGCTTAATTTCATTATCTGTACTCTGTTTAACCGATTACGGCTCTTGTCTGTGCGTTAGTGCGCACCTGTGTATTATTTCTGTTAAAACTCATCTTCATTACCCATCATGCTTCTAAACTCTCACGTAGAGCCTCTCTGCACAACACTTATCATTGTGTTAATCATTCCATGATTCTTTTCTTTCTCCCTGTTTTCCTCCTTTGCTTGTGGTCTGTGTCTTAGTTGGAAGGATGGCCTGGCTCTCTGTGCCCTCATCCACAGACACAGACCTGACCTCATCGATTATGCCAAACTGCGCAAGGTGCCATCACTCTCTTTCAGTCACTCTTATCAAGCATCTCTGCCTTGTTTTCTATTCACTGGCTATGTCCATCCATCTGCTCTGTTTCAGATAAAACTCACCTTTTCACTCACACTACACCTGTCATCATTGACCTGTTGGTAACTAACTTTGTGTCTTTGGCTGTGAATGCAGATTGTATTGCTTCTAAAAAAGGAGAGCTGATTAATTGACACTAAAATGTAACACTTTTTTTCTTATTGAAGTGGTAAAGAGGCCTCATTTGTTTTGTCGGTTTTGTTAATCTATAATATGAATGACAGGGTTTTGACACTTCTGTGTTTTTGGTTATGATACCATGGTAATACCATGTTTCTTTTTGAACATACTATAGCAATACCATGGAGTTCTTTTTAAATAGTATTTTGGTGCACAATGTAAAAATCATTGTACACGAATATGGTAATCATGGTGTAAGTCATGGTAAATATCAAAGTGCCATGGTATTACCATCTGATACCCTAATGTAAAAAAACCCCCTGAATTTATTTAAAAATGTTCTCAGAAATGGATTACATTTTTGCCTGTTTATGAAGTGTCTGTAGTGTATAAAATGGCATGTCGTATCTAAAAACAGTAGTTATGCTGTGGATGAGTATGAACAAAAATTGTGTATATGATTAACTTTCTTTTCTAGCAATGTTCAGTTGAGGAGTGTGAACATTTTTATTTTATTTATTAATTCTTCATGGACTTTCTTCCTGGCTTTGTCTGCCCTTGCAGGATGACCCTATTGGCAACCTCAACACTGCTTTTGAGGTAGCAGAGAAGTACCTTGACATCCCTAAAATGCTTGATGCAGATGGTATGACCTCTTGGAGAATCATGTGATTTCATGTTTCAAAATATAAAAATAAAATGGTTTCCTGAAAAATTGGTTTGTCTCCATATCAGACATTGTGAACACTCCAAAACCTGATGAGAAGGCCATCATGACATATGTGTCATGTTTCTACCACGCTTTCGCTGGTGCAGAGCAGGTATTGGAATTCTTCTGGAGATTAACATCTGTATAGGAAGGAGAGTCGCTCCTTTTAGAATGTAATTGCCCACCTTATTTCCCCTTTGTAATCAGTCACACTGTCCTCCAGGCTGAGACAGCAGCTAACAGGATTTGCAAAGTATTGGCCGTGAATCAGGAAAACGAGAAGCTGATGGAAGAATACGAGAAACTGGCTAGCGAGGTGAGGATACTCAAATTCTCTAGTCTGGTAGTCTTGCTGAGATTTGGTTCTCCTCAAGGTTTCTTCTTCAACCCATTTAAACATACACTTGTATGTTTTTTTCCCTCAGCTTCTGGAGTGGATCCAAAGGACCATCCCCTGGTTGGAGAACCGCGTGGCCGAGCAGACCATGCATGCCATGCAACAGAAGCTGGAGGATTTCAGGGATTATCGTCGTGTGCATAAGCCACCCAAAGTTCAGGAGAAGTGTCAGCTGGAGATAAACTTCAACACCCTACAGACCAAGCTGAGGCTCAGCAACAGGCCTGCCTTCATGCCCTCTGAAGGCAAAATGGTTTCAGTATGTGCTGCTCCATTTCTCTTAAACATGATTATGTGTTAAATGACCATGGCTTTCAAGTACCCTTCAGAGATGAAAGTATTTTCTACTTGGCGTCCCCTTCTGCAGGACATCGCCAATGCCTGGAAGGGTCTGGAGCAGGTCGAGAAAGGCTATGAGGAGTGGCTGCTCACAGAAATCCGTCGTCTGGAGAGACTGGATCACCTGGCTGAAAAGTTTAAGCAAAAGTCTACCTTGCATGAATCATGGACCACAGGTATTAAGCTCAAATTTTAGTAAGCCATTTAAACTACTTTGACAGCTGACAAATTCCTTCTCATTGTGTAACATTTTCTCATTCAACACAGGAAAGGTGGAGCTACTGTCTCAGAAGGACTACGAGTCAGCCTCTCTGATGGAGATCCGTGCTCTGATGAGGAAACACGAGGCCTTTGAGAGTGACCTGGCTGCTCACCAGGACAGAGTGGAACAGATTGCTGCCATTGCACAGGAGCTCAAGTAAGAAAGATACACCTCAGCTCTCTTGAAATAAGGAGAGTTCGGTCATACAGATTTTAATGTAGTTAATTATGATGATAAAGATGTGCTGTCCTTTAGTGAACTGGACTATTTTGATGCTGCTACCATCAATGCCAGATGCCAGGCCATCTGTGACCAGTGGGACAACCTGGGCACCCTGACCCAGAAAAGGAGAGAATCACTAGAGGTACATGTATATGATAAAACTCTTGTGTGTAATGGTCTTTCTGTCTTCCCCAATTGTCTAATTCTTGAATTGAGAACGTGGTAAAAACAATGTAGATTGTACTTACAGAAACAAAGTCGCTTTAGCAAGTTTAGGCAATGAAGATTATGAACAAAATATGGCAAATATACACTATATAAAAGATGTGGGTCTGCTGTAACATTTCTCCTGTCTTTGTCGTATAGCGTGTGGAAAAGCTTTGGGAAACAATTGATCAGTTGTACCTGGAGTTTGCCAAGAGGGCTGCGCCCTTCAACAACTGGATGGATGGAGCTATGGAAGATCTGCAAGACATGTTCATTGTGCACAGCATTGAGGAGATTCAGGTGAAAGACAAAAGCTAAATGCTTGAAGGAAATCTTATCCATTTTATATAATATCTTTTTTTTATATATATATCTTATATTATAATATAACATTAACTGAGCTTCAGTACCTTCTGAATCTGCTTTGGGACTAGGGTACTTTTGTAGTTCCCTTAAAACTTTTTTAACATCTCTTACTGTCCCCTTTTTGTACCTTCTTTCATTGACTACTTACGCACCATGTCTTAACGTAATTTTGTTCTTTCCTTCTTTTATAAACCCCAGAGTTTGATCACAGCCCATGACCAATTCAAGGCCACCCTACCAGAAGCTGATAAGGAGCGTTTGGCCATTATGGGCATTCATAACGAGATCCTGAAGATAGCTCAGACATACGGGATCAAGGTAGTGGGTGAGAATCCCTACACTGTCCTATCTCCACAGGATATTAGCAACAAATGGGAAGCTGTGAGTGCTTTATAATCTATATTTTACAATTTCAGCATAATCAGCAATAAAAAATGTCTCAATATGGCTCCACCACTGAGAAATGTTGCTTCCTTCACAACAACAGGTGAAGCAATTAGTCCCAATGCGTGACCAGATGGTGCAAGAGGAAGTGGCCAGGCAACAGTCCAATGAGAGGCTGAGGCGCCAGTTTGCTGCGCAGGCCAATATTATTGGACCCTGGATTCAAACCAACATGGAGGTGTTTCACCATACCCCTTACCCACATTTAAAGTATTTACTTGTGAAAAAACTAAAACTGACATATCTGAAATAATCTTTCTCAGGAGATCAGCCATGTGTCAATTGACATTTCCGGTTCCCTAGAGGAACAGATGAGCAATCTGAAAACATATGAACATAACATCATTAATTACAAATCCAATATTGACAAACTGGAGGGAGACCACCAGCTCAGCCAGGAAGGTCTTATCTTTGACAACAAGCACACCAACTACACTATGGAGGTACTGATGACCAGCTATTTTCTATTCATTCTAAATGCGTTTCCTCTTTGAAGTTTTAAGTGTCATTAGGTAAGGTGTTTTATGCAATAAGATGTTTATTTCCATCAGATCTCTTTAATCTTAACTTTCATACAAGGCTTGTATTCACTTTTGTATTTATTTATATTTCAGCATGTCCGTGTGGGATGGGAGCAGCTCCTCACCACTATTGCCCGCACAATCAATGAGGTTGAGAACCAGATCCTGACCCGCGATGCCAAGGGCATCAGCCAGGAGCAGCTGAATGAGTTCAGAGCCTCATTCAACCACTTTGACCGGGTTTGCAATACACTGAGTCTTTTGTTTCTACTTTGAATAAGCAGTTATGCAACATGGTCCAAATTGTAAAATAAGCACCTTCATTTTTGTATTTGCAGAAGAGGAATGGCATGATGGATCCTGATGATTTCCGTGCTTGCCTCATTTCTATGGGTTATGATCTGGTGAGTGCATTTAGTCTTGGTCAAAATATGACTGCCACATCTTAAAATAATCCAGAACCACCAGGACACAAAATCAACTTTCTCTCTAAGGAATTCTCTCACAAACCCTTCTTTTCTTTTTTTAGGGTGAAGTTGAATTTGCACGCATTATGACTCTGGTGGACCCCAACAACACAGGAGTTGTCACCTTCCAGGCCTTCATTGACTTCATGACAAGGGAGACAGCAGAGACTGACACTGCTGAACAGGTCGTGGCCTCCTTCAAGATATTAGCTTCTGACAAGGTAATTCCAAAATAAGAACCAACAAAAGAACTTTGAGAATCTGCTAAATATGGCTCCAGTTGTCTAAGCATCAGTTTTTAACTACGTTCTGCAGGCATACATTACAGTTGAAGAGCTGAGAAGGGAGCTGCCTCCAGAACAAGCCGAATACTGTATCAGCCGCATGACAAAGTACATGGGTGGTGATGCTCCCCCAGGTGCCCTGGATTATATCTCCTTTTCCAGTGCCCTGTATGGAGAGAGCGACTTGTAAAGCCTCTTCTGTCACATCCAGCACCTACATCCTTCCCATAAATTCATGAAACCCTTAAACATCTAACTCCAAGAACAATGTCAGAAGTAATGGATGCCCTTGCTGCAATAATTTGGTCCTGTGCGTCACCAGTTGATAGCCATCAATGTCTCTCTGATCCTTGTCTCGTGTGGTGAAAAGTTCTCACAAGCCAGTAGGGATTAGAGTAAAAAAACTGACAGAATATTATTCTTCACATTGACCGTTAACAAGAGACATCTGCTTTCCCTTCATACAAGTAGCTTACATTTTGGAGGAAGATAAATAAAATAAATGATCCTAAAGAATATCGCATGTAGTGCATTTTGTTATTTAATCAAAGCATGAGTTTTCTGAACAATGAAAACCTCAATAGTAAATGCTTAGAATGTATTTCATTAGTCTTGAGTGCTAATGTTAGTAAATAGTTTGCCATTATGCATAGAATATAATAGTAATGTTGCTCAGTATGTACAAACTATGACTATTCATGCTAAGCCCACAAAATTCCACATATAGGCATTAGCAAATCAAATTTTTTTTTCATTTCCATCCAGGGCTTCTGCTGTTACCAACAGGTCAAAACCACTAATCACGAAGTGTTTATATATAAAACTTTTATTAAAAAATTGTGATACAACAAAACACACACACACACAAATATAAAAGCATACAAAATATAAAAGGCAAATAGCTGCACCAAGATCAAACTTAAGACTTCAAAGAAATTATTAAAAATAACATCATAATAACATACTATTTATAAAACTCGGATCACAAATGTAACAAAAAACATAAAACATGTTCAAAGTGAAACATTTCCCTTTAAAAAAAAAAACATCCAATGAAAATGCAAGTGATACCCCATAAGATTAAGAGAAAAGTCTATAAAATCTACAGTATCTAAATTTTTCTCCTTGTTCTTTCCTTCATGGGATCTTCACAATTATGACTATAACAGGGTATTGCAGGAATCCTGAAGTTAATTTCAATACCTTTTTAAGACTTTTTAAAGACCTTCTCAAAATATTTTAAGACCTTATGGCACTTCAAGTTCTAATCGGCAACAAACCTTTAATAAACAGTTGTAGTAGACTGTAGAATTAAAATCTCTATCGTAGGCCAATTTTGTATCGTTTATATTGCATATCTGTTTCGCAACGTATGGGGACACCTAACGTGACGTCACCTGTAGATGGCATGCACCAGGGATGGAAATTAAAGGGTTACTTCAGCAATTAGCATATGACTTTGTATCAGTAGAAACCCTAGAGTATATTCAAATGATTGTGCTTTCCCCCCTCATATCCCCCTGAGACAAGAGATTTATGCATTTTATTTCTGGAAAAGTTCCTCCTATGATGCAAATTGACGATATTTGCATCATAGGAGGAATGTTTGCCCAAAGGCTAAAGACTACAGCCAGCAGAGGGAGCCATTTCCACATGTTTTGAATCCGCACATGGGGGATGGGAGATTACACTCAGCTTGCTGGGAGAGCTCAGCTGGCAGCTGCAGGCACTCATTTAAACGGAGCTATGGTGAGCAATGTAAGTCTTTTAACTTCTCAAATTAATTTCTATGAAAGTTAAGCTTGCAAAGGCATGAACTGAAACGCGCCAGACTGAACTCGCGTTGTGAATGTATGCCGCGAGTGTAGTCGCGATTACCTCAGCTCTCATCACAAGAGCTCATCAGCTCATTTATCTCACTCCTGCCGTTAGTGCTCAGTGCTGTGATACTCGCGCGGAGACTCACTCATTATATTGAACAGACACGTTCAGTTTTCAATTGTAGTGTCTTCCCCAACTCAGTCACAGTAATCAAGTTGGTGGCTTTTGTAATGGCCTCACTGGGCATCGAAGCATTCTGGGAATTGTAGTCTTTCATCCCCATGGGACAAAAATACATTTTCTGTCTTTTCTCAGTCTAGAAGGCACCAAATTCACAAATAATTTCACATTTCTACTGCATTGATGACCCAGTTTAAATACAGATTCATCTTCCCAGCGCTGAAGTACCCCTTTAACTTTTTGTAAAATCTACCACTCAATGTTTTTAACAGCCACTTTTTTGTTTTTAACCGACAATTTGTAACTGCATGTGAAAATTACTACTACAAGCTCTACAATACTTAAGCAGTTCATTTAATCTCAAGTCTCAATGAAATGCTGACATTTTCTCTTATACACACACAAACCATGAACTGATATACATTTCATTAAAGGAGTAGGGCTCTGTGCTCTGCACGCTCTTTTTTTTACCTGGATGTGGCATTTGGATGATTCGTGGTCTTTTATGGCTTCCAGTTTTATGGTTTTTAATCCCAACAATAAAACTATTCGTTTTGGCATCTTCTGAAGCGTGTTGACGACATACCGAGCAGAAAATTGTCAGAAGGGAATGGGATGCACCGAAATCTAAATTCTTGGCCGAAACCAATAAAGAAGAAACCAAGGCCGAAAACACAGAAAGAAATTATGACAATTCTATGTACCATTGCATTTATGGCTAATGCTATGACTGTGTAACTTTACAAAAAATCAAGGCATGCGATTGCGTAAATTAATATTAAAGTTTCAAATAATAAATCAATTACAAACTATGCACATATTTATTCAGCACATTGCAACAATGCACAGTATAAAATAAAATTCAAACTAAAATGTTTAACTTGACCTCACTCATGTGTACATTAAATAATAATGTACAGGCCTGCAGGAAGGTACAGAAATTGAATAAAGTAATAAAATGTAAAATAACTGCATATTTAACTGTTTAAATGAAAGATGAATCCTTATTAAACTTACAAAAGCTATTCAATCAAGAGCTGTGAGTGATGTCCTTATCTTTTGTTTGACAAACAGCAGTAAAGGCTACTGCACCTTTAAGACCTAATGGAAGGATATGCGTCGTCTTTCTCGACTCTATATAGTTCTCTTAAGGCATATTTAGACAATGTCTGCTAGAATACTCATCAAGATGGAGATGTTGACATACTTCTTGTGTTTGTCTGTTTAAGCGCAAGACTTGAAAGAGAACTCAATATGCGCGCGCTGTGAGATGATGCACAGAGACAGATCTTCTCAAAGAGCCCGCGAGTCTTCATGCGAGTGATTACGGGGAAAGCGACTGGTCATATGCGAACATACGGCAGCACTCGCATGCATTGAACAAAGTTTACAAAGAGGTGAAACCGTATGCTCGGTAGGTGAAGCAAGTTTACCCGCCACAACTCAAAATCGTCCGCATTTGTCTCGTGGTAAAATCCGGGTGCTAATTTCCATCCCTGGCGTGTGCGCTCCAAACTGATCTCAGATTTAGCATCCCGTTGTTTTTTAATACTTATTGGGATGAAAATAAATATATTCATGAATAGTTTTTGGATTCAAACTCTTTTGAGGAAGCTTGAACAAAATTTAAGACCTCATAAAATTGTGATTAAGACTTTTTAATACCTTTCAAGGGTCTTAATTTTCCCAAAATGGATTTATCAACTTTTAATACTTTTTAAGACCCCGCGGACACCCTGTATAAAGTGCCATAAAGCCCAGAGTATAATTGAATGGAGCGAGGAAAAATAATTCTAGTTAAGCCTCAAGACAGTACTCATATGAAACATGTTTATGTTGGTGAGTAATGAGATAACAGTATTGTCAGTTTTTGTGAGATTTTCCCTAAATAATATTTTTAAGGCCAAAGGAGAGAGCGGCACCCAGAGAGAGTCCCAAAGCCAGGAAGAATGTCATCAGAGCCCCTGCTGTCTCCGCATCTTTAGGACTCACCAACCTAAATAAAGAATATACCGTAGAGTTTGAGGGAAAATGGGTTTGAGAATACCAGGAATGGTGACATGACATTACTTAACCCAGTTGATTTTGAATCTTGAAAAAAAAAATGTTATCTTTAAGAGTACTTACTGTGGAGCATAGCTCATGGAGAGGCAGGCAAAATATCCACTTGTCATGGCAAACAAAGACATGAAGGCAATATAAGCCATGTCATGATTGAAAAACACTGGGAGATAGAAGCGAGGCTGAACGTTGCAGAGCATGAGGGCAGGAATGAAAACTACCCGTAATACCACGAAAAGAGGAAATAAACGACTCTTCATTGAAGGCTGGAAATAGAGCAAAATTAGACGTTAGATAAAGAATAATTTCCATAGGTAGTCATTAGCATAGCACTGTACAGAGCTCCGAAGGTTATTCAGCATTGTCTTCTCTTCCGTGTTTGTTTTCAAACCTCAAATAAAGATTCAAACGGTCATAAATCAGCGTATTGATTCATGATTCGAATCGCCAATGTAACGTGATTTCAGCAGTTTTGCACCCAATCCGAATCCTAAATCAATCAATGATTCATGACCGTTTGAATCTTTATTTGAGGTTTGAAAACAAACGCGGAAGAGAAGACAATGCTGAATTAAGTCGTAGTTTTTTGTTATTTTTGGACCAAAATGTATTTTCGATGCTTCAAGAGATACTAACTAACTAACTGATGTCACATATGGACTACTTTGATGATGTTTTTATTCCCTTTCTGGACATGGACAGTATGGTGTGTATATACTTAGATACGCTCTTGGACTAAATATAAAATATCTTAAACTGTGTTCCGAAGATGAACGGAGGTCTTACGGGTGTGGAACGACATTAGGGTGAGTCATTAATGACATAAATTTCATTTTTGGGTGATCTAACCTTTTAATCTATTCACATGTCTTCTTTCTTAAAATGTAAGCGCATACAGGCCTGTATGTCAGCATAATCATGTATGTGTAAAGAATGGAAGGGTGCGTCTCAATCAGCTCCCTGGTTCAGTAGTCTGTGGGCCGACTCCCTGATTAGTGCCCTGACTACTCAACTAGGGAGCTGACTGAGAGGCACCAGAAATCCGTCATGTAAAACGAGCGTATTGATACAGTTCAGTCTGCCTGCTATTCTATCTGTTAATGTTACTCCTGATCGGAGGCTTCCATAAATATTTAGTTTATATGTAGATTTAGGCTTTAATGCTTGCTGTTCCTTCCTGCCAAAATGGCATCGTAAACAGAATGGGTCACGTGACCTCCGGAGCTCTATTGTGCTGATACAGGATCCGATGGGACTCACCCACTGAAGACGAGAAGTGAGACTTCTGCCAATCCAGTCCATCACATTGAAGACAATGAATGAACACAGAGGTATGAAGATGTTCTCTGTAAGATGAAAAAGGAGATAAACCAAAGGGCTTTGAAAAGCATAATACATAATAATAATCTTTTCTAGACTCACCTTTAAATAAGCCAGAAGATTGTGTATTTACAGTAATTGCTGGGAAAACGGACAGTGTGACGGCAAACACGCATGTCACACATAATGCCATCACCCAAATCTACAAAAATTAAACGCATAAACAAAAATTCAGCTATTTACTATTACTTGGTTTACAATAAATGTAGAGGTTTGAAACAAGGATGGTGGTTATATAAACAAAACACTTTCACTATACCTTTTTGAAGACCTGTGGCACAGATGACTTCTCCTCAGATTCTTTTTTTAGCTCATTCAGCTTTTTACATGCTTCGGTTTCACCAATGTTGTCAAATCGTTTGTCAGCGTTATCTAACTTTACTTTAACCATCTCTGTAGCAAAAACCCCCACCAAAATTCAGGATTTAGAAGAACCAACAGTGATTGACTTTGCTGTATTTTGCCCAAACACTGGAAAAATATGCAATGTCACATACCAGATCTATCTGCCGATGGCTCTTTACATGTCTCTAAAGTTTTAGGGGACACATTTTCCAAATGAAGTCGGGCAAATTTCTGAAACATAACAAGGAATTTCATTTCATACAAAATAACAGAAATGAATAGAATATTGTTTATGTACTATTTTCATATTTCAACAGTTAGATAAGTAAAAATAAATAATGATAACCTAAGGCACCTACCAGATGCGGAAGTATGAGATAACAGCACAAAGTAAGTAGAGTTGCGGCACAGGGGGTAATGAAATATCCCAGGGCAGAACTCTCAGAGTCAGTTTTAACTAAAGGTGGCATAAAAACATAACTGTCAGCAAATGTGTTTCTCTCAGAGTTCTAATAAAAAGCACCTCCATTTATTTAGGTAAATAAAAATAAATAAAAAATTCCCCCGCTATTTCTCCTTTCTTCTTTCCTTTTCTGGTCTTTGCTACTCTGAGCAGTGTACAAATCTTGGTGTTTAGGGCACTTTTTGTGTTTCGTTGCCTCTTCTTGACGGATCGCTTCCTGTTCTCCTGAGTTGTAAGTCGCTTTGGATAAAAGCGTCTGCTAAATGCATAAATGTAAATGTAAAATTTAGGTACAAGTAAGTATGGAGTGGAATAGAGCTGCACAAAAGAGCCCTGCGTGGGACTATTTTCTTAATCCCACTCCCGCTGAATTTCAGACTATTCCCACCCACTCCTGCAATGTGTGTTCCACTACCTCCTGCACCCAAAATGTTTTTATCAACTTCCAACTATCCCTAAAACTACAAGTCTCCGGCCCCTGGATCCCGTGTTCTGCATTAAGGGGCTACTGGGAACAGTGGGGAGCCATTTGCTTATTGCTATTAGCTTATGTGGCTAGTAGCTATGTAATAAGTGGGATAATGTACATCTAGCTAGTTATCACCACAAAATAAACTCATTTAGGGTTATACAAGACCTGATCACCATGTCTGGGTTTTATTTTGTGATAACAACACGCTGGGAGTGCATTTTCCCTTACTTAGAATATGTTTTTTTCTTGGTTTAAAATGTTTGGAGTATACTCACAGATATTTGATAATAGCATGGCAAGACCCGAGAAGATTCCAGCCACCGCCTGTCCACTCATAAACAAGGAGCTGAACTTCGGAGGTAGCTTACTGACCAGACCGAACAGACTACCTTGCAGAATGGCCCCAAACACTGAGAGAAAAAAAGTGCAAGAACAACAAGTGGTGACAGATATGTCAACTGATTCACTTACTCAGAGATGTTGAAGTAGAAGTGGATCTAGTTTAATACCTTAGAGTTTTGTCGGGAATATAAAAAAAAATCTGATTAATTGAACAAATTATTGGCCAACTAATCGATTATCAAAATAATTGTTGCAGCCCTAGTGAACATAATGTAGGTGTAAGGTATAAGAAACATACTGTTAATAAACCAGACTGTTGCCATGGTAATGGAAAAAAAGTAGTCCCGGTCCATCTTAACTTTCACTAAAATGGCAGTGAGAATGAAGAGAAGTAATATGAAGACCATGCTACCCGCAATCCGCATCTTCTCCGCAATGCTACATAAGCAAAACAGAAGAAAACATCTCATGATCATATTATTATCTATACAACACTACGACTTGCAAAAGTAAACAAAATGAACTTTGCTTGACTGAGCCAAGTACTCACTGCTGGTATAGAAAGGAGTTGAGAAGTGTGAATAGCAGCAAGGGAAGCTGGGCTAACAACACACTCATGTTATCAAACATGTACGGGTCTGACTGTAAAGAAACTGTACCATTTCTCAATCGGTCAGTGAAATACTGCAAACAAAAGGCAATAGAGTATGAGAACATGAGATTTAAAGATAACCTTAAGTATCAATCAGCAAAGGTATGCATGTCTTACATTCATTGCAGTTATGAAGAAGTTCCATGGAAGCAGAGTTCCCATTCCCAACAAGAAAATGATAACAGCTACAAGGCCACTGTCAAGGTTAGAGAGAGAAAATTATGCGATACTGTCAAATGCCATAATCTAAACAAAATGAACTAAAGTTATCTTATTTTTTCGAATAATTCAGCATGGCCGTGATTGCCAACTGATCTACCGGTTGGCATCAGACCTCCACTCACCGCTTGTCGGATGTTCCCTTACAAATCCTCATTTTAAAACGCCCTGGAGAAAAAACAAAAGTTTTATTTGTTGTTGTTAGATTATGATCAAGTTTAGTGACATCAATACATCACTGAGTTTTAGTGACATCTACAGGAGTTTTGGGTCAAGCAGAAGTGAGACAAAAACGCGGTAAAGCCGGTTGTCAGTGGTTCTGCTTTTGAAACCTTTTTTATTTTTTAGAAGAGAAGAGAAACCTGTAAGTGCTGATAAAATACATTTATTTAACCATGAGTTGTTTTGCGATTATAGAAGATCCTATTCTGATTCGTTAAAAAAGGGAAATATCTTGATGTTTGCGTTTTAGCTTTTTAATGTCATTTTATATAATTAAATAGTTTAGTCATCCAGTGGCTGGGGAAGCCCACCGGTAGGCACTTGTTTAAATGAATATAAACTAATATCAGTCATTTCCATCACACCTAAACACAGAAACGCGGCAGGACGTCCTCATTTGGTGTTAACGTTACATGAAAACCAGGTTCAGTTTCAACGACGAACTAACGTTACTTAAACTATCGTTGATCAACATTTAAGTTATATTACATTGTTGAATTTATTGACTTGAGTTTTATTTGTCAAATAAACATTGTAGCTACCAAACATCACTCAAAATCTGAAACATGTGAATATATGCCCAAACTATTCATCAGGGCTCCCTTTCCCTTCTACATCTGTCAACCAATTTTCCCATGAAAAAAAAAAAAATCAAGACTAACGTTACATGCGAGCAAATAAATATTGATTCAGTGACTGCACACTAAAGAAATGTCCTGACATTTTAAGGCATATATATATATATATATATATATATATATATATATATATATATATATATATATATATATATATATATATATACACACACTGTATTGTTATTCTAAAATGTTATTCTTTTTAGAACAGAATAACCGGTATATTAAAATATATACTCACAGACTCGTAGTTACACACGTCGTCTTTCCACAAAACAAAAACAAAAAACGAGGGGATTTCAAAAGCTTCCCGCTCTTCAAAACGCGGCAACATGAGTGGGCGTTTCTAAATATGTGGGTACTGATGGGTGTTTATAAATCACGCAATGAAAATGATACCCTTCACCCAACCCCACCCCTAACCCCTACGCCCCCCTACCTACACTGTGACGTGGCAAATCAAGTAACACTTGAAAACCAAAACGTCCCTCTGTTTATGGCCACGCCCACTGACGTGGTAACGCCTATTACTAGCCTGCAGAGACCCGCCTATGCATGTGGCGCCTGTTGTTTTTTATCAGACTGTAAAAAAATACTTTTACTGCGCGAGCACCCGGAAATGTAGTCATCGTCCCAATCATAGACTGTAAAAAGGTCCCAATTGTGTGCATTATCAAATGTTTTTCTGTTTAATTTGAAACCTTCCATAAATTACATTTAACCCACATTGTGTTTGATACAAACTATAGACTGAAAAGACATAACAAAAATGATTTTCATAGTATTTTATTTTCTCCATAGAGGGACATTTTTTAATAATTATTTTAAAGAAAACTGTTAACTGTTAAAGACAGACCTCGCGAGACCTACGCAGACCATAACTACTCGAGGCTGTACAATTATACTTTCATTTATTCTAATGATATTTTACTTATATTTTATTTATAATTATAAATAAAATATTAATAGGCTACTAATATTTATTATATAATACTTATAAAAAAAAATCGCATACATTTAATTGACGCCTGCCCTGGTGTTTCTTATTTATGGTCTCATTAGATGTGATCCTGCGTAAACTGTATGAATAGATATACATAATAAAGGCCTTTATTATGTATATCTATGGTAGGGTGTATCACATCATCCCTAGACATCATATAGATGTCTAATGGCATCATCCTTATGTGCTGTAACCATAGACCGTAAAAAAATACGTTTAAAAGTGAAGCGTTTAGTTAATGCGACAATAGTGCCACCTAGCGGAATTACAAAAATACAGCATTTTTTTTTTTTTTTTTTTTTTTTTTTTTTTTTTGCAAACGCACCTTCCGCCGCGCTCTCGTCTGACTCAACTCAAACACAACTCAGTCAATAGCTCTTACGGGTGTGTGTGCTTGTGACTACTTTCAATAAATGGTCAAATGTTTAAGAAACGTTTAACTTTAGCTGCTTTTAGTTGCTCATGAGAGTAAGCAACTGAGTGTCACTCTGTCTAGCACGAATGTGTATATAAATGCATACGAACAAGCTGCATTAACCCCACTTTGAATCCTGAAACTGCCGCAAGCAATTACTAAATAAACGGCAGATTTTGCATTTTCTATTAAACTCGTTTCATGCACTTATATGCGCGAGCTCGCGACTCTATCTAGCGGCTGTAATAGGCCTTAGTATCTCAACATGATTATCGTTATGCGTGTCAAGTTTGTGATCAGTGATCTGGATTGTATGTCATTTTTGTTCTTTACCCGAACTTATAAGTCATTTAAATTTTTTTGGTTGAAGAATAGTCTTTTTTTTTTACTTTGTTTGAGCCTCATTTGTGTATAGTGTATGATGCCTTTTCTCTGTAACCATTTACAAAGACAGCAAGTGTATGATGCCTGCCTGCTGTTTAAAAATCTCTTCAGATTTTAAAAGTCATGTAGTGTAATCCAGCCTTTAATCAAACCATAAGCAGCTGGCAACAAATGCAAACAAGGAAACAGAATAAGGAACAGTGACAAACCAAATCAAAATCCAACAGAAACACAGACTAAACATGACATGCATCCTTTTTCTCTCCTTTTGTTAGTCTTTTTCTCTTGAAACCAAGAGTTAAAGCATGTTCCATGAAACTAGGCCACATGTTTATTATTAACAATAAAGTAAATAACAAATATATTGTCTGGTTCCAAAGATGAATCTACTGCCTATATGGGCCATTGCACAAAATTGGTTAAAAGTCATAAAAGTCAGTTGTATAATATCCAAGTTACACATTTCTAGTAATCATGCAGTTAATTTTCATTGTATTTTTTAGATAGTTTTGGAATATTTTTCTTCTCCTAAATTTTGTCACCAATGTAATACAAAAATAAATAATTTAATAAGGAGGCTTATACACTCACCTAAAGGATTATTAGGAACACCATACTAATACTGTGTTTGACCCCCTTTCGCCTTCAGAACTGCCTTAATTCTACGTGGCATTGATTTAACAAGGTGCTGAAAGCATTCTTTAGAAATGTTGGCCCATATTGATAGGATAGCATCTTGTAGTTGATGGAGATTTGTGAGATGCACATCCAGGGCACGAAGCTCCCGTTCCACCACATCCCAAAGATGCTCTATTGGGTTGAGATCTGGTGACTGTGGGGGCCA
Organism: Pseudorasbora parva; assembly: GCF_024679245.1. Lineage (NCBI taxonomy): Eukaryota > Metazoa > Chordata > Actinopteri > Cypriniformes > Gobionidae > Pseudorasbora > Pseudorasbora parva. The sequence continues at coordinate 24,225,005 of NC_090189.1, forward strand.
TTTTAGTACAGTGAACTCATTCTCATGTTCAAGAAACTAATTTGAAATGATTCAAGCTTTGTGACATGGTGCATTATCCTGCTGGAAGTAGCCATCAGAGGATGGGTACATGGTGGTTTATAAAGGGATGGACATGGTCAGAAACAATGCTCAGGTAGGCCGTGGCATTTAAACGATGCCCAATTGGCACAAAGGGGCCTAAAGTGTGCCAAGAAAACATCCCCCACACCATTACACCTCCGCCACCAGCCTACACAGTGGTAACAAGGCATGATGGATCCATGTTCTCATTCTGTTTACGGAAAATTCTGACTCTACCATCTGAATGTCTCAACAGATATCGAGACTCATGAGACCAGGCAACATTTTTCTGTCTTCAACTTTCCAATTTTGGGGAGCTCATGCAAATTGTAGCCTCTTTTTCCAATTTGTAAAGGAGATGAGTGGTACGGTGGGATCTTCTGCTGTTGTAGCCCATCCGCCTCAAGGTTGTGCGTGTTGTGGCTTCACAAATGCTTTGCTGCATACATCAAGTGGGTATTTCAGTTGCTCTTCTATCAGCTTGAATCAGTTGGCCCATTCTCCTCTGACCTCTAGCATCAACAAGGCATTTTCGCCCACAGGACAATGGTATATGTTTTTTCCCTTTTCACACCATTCTTTGTAAACCCTAGAAATGGTTGTGTTGTGCATGAAAATCCCAGTAACTGAGCAGATTGTAAAATACTCAGACCAGCCCGTCTGGCACCAACAAGCATATGCCACGCTCAAAATCACCTTAAATCACCTTTCTTTCCCATTCTGACATTTAGTTTGGAGTTCAGGAGATTGTCTTGACCAGGACCACACCCCCAAATGCATTGAAGCAACTGCCATGTGATTGGTTGATTAGATAATTGGATTAATGAGAAATCTGTAAAGTTTGGAACATTCAAAATCATGAACAGAGTGGAGAAGTTTGGAAGAGTCCATTTTTGGGCCAAGGTATAATGTGTGTATGCCTTTTCAGCATTTCTGTTGAAGTTCACTTAATTTATTAAAATGTGGGTATCTCATTTTAACTCTGGCTCCATGAATAATTGAATATGACTCCAATTTGATGTGACTTCATTAAATTTGTTACAATTGTAACTGAACAGCTGATCATAAGATTTGTGATTTGATTTAATTCTTAGTAGGCCTATCTCTTATTTTTTCATTCTGCCACAGGATCCAGTATCGCACAGAGACTACACGTTTGCGATTACATGAGCTCACGGATCATGTAATCTGGTTCTGATATTGCAGGGGATTGCAGAGTAAACTATTTTACCTTTAAACCAGTTGGGCTCTGCTTACTCATAACAAAAAAGTGCAATATTTGATATAGTCAGAAATCGTATTGCTTCAATGAGCTACCGGCTCCATTCCTTGGGTCTTCGGTATGATCTAGCAAAAGATTTGCGGTAACCGGTAATACCACCTACTTCTCACTGGTCACTACTAAAATAATGATTTCAGAATGATACAGAATAAATCAACATTTATTTTGGCCAGACAGAACTTAAATAAAAATAATTAAAAAAGAGTCCATGGTACACAGCATAAAATATAAAACACAAATGAAAATATTTTTAAGTTAGTCATGAGTTATCATATCTGGCACAGGACACACACTGTTCTTTAAGAATACAGAATTTCCCCCATGGCAGCTCTGCCACCCTTCCCTAAACACACAGACCAGAACAAAGAGGTTGTAAATATTTACTACACAAACACCTGGTATCGGGGGAAAAGATCAGATATCTTAAAGAGAAACCACCCAAAATGGAGAACAGAATTTTTATAACTTTTAATCTTTTTCATAATACCAGTCACTGCAGTGACACTAGATTCACAAGATACATCATATCTGATATATAGACATTCTGTGACTTGACTCAGGGTTAAGTGAAGGGATACAAGGTGAGAAGTTTAGACAGGGGGGTGGTGTCCTATACGCTTTATAATAATAATAATAATAATAATAATAATAATAATAATAATAATAATAATAATAATAATAATAACTTTATTTTATATAGCGCCTTTAAAAGCATCTTCTCAAATCACTGTACATAAGAACATAAAATCACAACAAAATATAACAATATATATATAAAAAAATAAGAAGTACAGAAATAAAAAATACAACTAAAAACAACTTAAACAAAATAACATTACATAAAAGCTTCCCTAAAAATAAAAAGAATGTTTTCAAACTGGATTTGAATATGTGCAATGATTTTGCATTTCGTATCTCTACAAGCAAGGAATTCCAGAGTTTATGTGCAAGATTTGAAAAAGCCCTATCACCCATAGATTTTAGGCGAGTTACAGGGACAGATAAAAGACCAGCGTTGGTGGATCTAAGATTTCGAACTGGGGTGTATGGTGTCAAAAGGTCAGTCAAATATTGTGGTGCCAAATTATTTAATGCTTTGTAGATCAGTACACTGTAAAAATGATTTAGAAAAAAAGTTACCTGGTTGCCTTAAAATTTTGAGTTCATTGAAATTAAAATTTTGAGTGAATAAAATGAACATTTTTTGAGATTCAACAACCTTTATTAAAATATTATTAAAATATTTTGTAAGCATATTGGGTAAATGTGTGTTTTATTTCTGATGACGCAGTGAAATATGCCAAATAGTGCTATTTTCATGATTTATCAAATTTTTTATGTGGTTCAGATACAATAATATGTTGAGTTTCTATTTGTAACGGATGTAATTTTCTCTATGGGACTTTTATTTTGACGGGTTTTCTCTCTCTCGGCTGTCTGGGCGGATGATGCAAGGACGGCGGGAGAAAGGAGCGAGAGGTGTTGCGTGACAGACATTCCATGATTGCTGTACGAGAAGTCAACACTTTCTGAAGTATAAATCAGTGGTGCACAGTTAAAGTTTAATGAGTTTAGTGAACTAACATTATCGTGCATAGTTAAAGCAGAAGTTAGGTCGATTGCGTCATCGGAGGGTGAACGGTGTTGGAGACTGGCTGAGAGCACGAGAGAGAGTTGCTAGAGCCGTGAGTTTCATTCAGAACACTTACTCTCGGCGTTATTCTGTCTACACATTTTTTTGAGAGTTCTACTGCTTCCTGAGTCATCCTTGAACTGTGCTGTGCGAGCGAGAGACATTGATTTCTTCCTGCAAATCTCTTAAGTGCACTTATTAGTGCGCGAGAATGCGCCCGTGAACTGAACGATCGTTTTTGAAGGGACCTGTCTGCCCAGTCGTACCGTGTGGGAGCTGGACTGGGCCGCGCCATTTTGTTCCAGAAAGTTCCTGAGTTTTTCTAGGCCGCGCTGAAACTTCTCGTTTCTGTTTATTACCCTGCCATCCTCACGACATCTCACTGTCCTGTCCCAGCTGTTATCCTGTTATCTTGTCATCGCAAGTCATCTCATCGCAAGTCATCTCATCACAAGTCAACGCAAAGTCATCGCAAGTCATCTCATCAAGTTGTCGTTGCCACAGACTGGTATAACAGTTCGACACACACACACACACACACACACACGGACATTTACTGATATACAGTGAACCGAACTGAGTGTTTGAATGAACTTTATGATTCAATCGTCAATTTGAACTTTGTGAGAACTGAGTCAATTGGAAATTTAATCATACATTGATTCATAAGAAGATTCATACGAGTCATTTGAACTGAGGTATTTGAACTGAGGTATTTGAACTGAGGTATTTGAACTGAGTCATTTGCACTGAGTCATTTGAACTAAGTTGTTTCAACTGAGCCATTTGGTTTGACTTATAAGAGTCGTCAGAGTTTGAAACATACAGTGTTGTTTGTGAATCAGTTGGTGCCTTAATATTGAAATTAATTTTGGAAAATTCATATCTAAGGTGTTAAAAGAGTTTTTTGAAAGTGTTAAATATTTGAGTGGTTAACAAGAAAAAACAGAAGTCTGTTTATTTCCTTTTTGTTACTTTTTGTTATCTTATCTGATTGAAAGAGATCCTTTAAGCCAAACTACAGTTTCCTAAGGAAGGGAAAAATAAATTAATAATTGTTAAAAACAATACAGCTGAAGGTTTAATTTTTTTTATTACTTACCTTGGAGTAGGGGCGTCTCACTTACACTATTAGGTTAGGAAGGGGGGGGGGGGAAACGTGCGTTTGCGTTATTGCATGTTTATACTTCAGGAAGCCACTGTGTTGAGATTTAACCCACCTGAGGCCCAACCTATCTATTCCTGTAGTATATTATACAATAGTGTAAGATAAACCATATTCACGCATTGTGCATAATTGAGACTCAAAGCACCAGAGTGGGGACCAAGATCCTTTCACTCTCAAGTCATCCAGGGTAACGTTTAAATTTCCCCTACGGAGCGGAACACACAGTTTCGTTACATTTGGCGTCACGAACAGGATAGAATTATTGTCTTTAAAAAATTTTTGTGTGTGTGTGTCACGAGTCCCAGGCCTACAAGCTGAAAAATGGCGGAGCTTGAAGAACTGAAAAGGGAGATGGCAGAGATACAAAGGCGCTTTGCGGAGCAGACGGGAGCACTTGATCAAGCCAGAACCGAACAAAGAGAAGCCCTGTCACTAGCAAGAGCCGTCATTGAACATCAAGCCAGCACACAATCAACCCCAGCTGCCATTTATATACCCAGGGACCGAAAACTTCCAGAGTTTAGTGGTCATTCAACAAATACAGGAGAGTTAAGCATTGAAGAATGGGTATCATCAATGAAATCTGCCTTCCAGGTAATGAGAGTGCCTGCGGAAGATCGTGTAGAGTCAGCAAAACAACATCTTAGAGGTGAAGCCAAAGCAACAGTGAGGTTCATGTTGGGAGAAGGTGAAGGGTCTGCTGACGCCATCTTCAAAGTCCTGCTAGAGACGTATGGAGACAAAGTTCCAATCGGTACCAGACTGAAAGATTTCTATGAGCATAAGCAAATGCAAGGAGAAACTATACGCTCATATGCGTATGACTTACAAGAGAAGCTCAGTCGAGTTCAGCGCAGGGAGCCAAGGCGTGTTCCGGACGCCGAAAGTGTGTTAAAAGAGCAGCTCGTCCTGGGCCTTCGAGATGATTTCTTGAGGCGTGAAATGAAAAAACGAGTTAAAGAGGACACAAGTTTGACTTTTGTTCAGGTAATGCAAGCAGCAATCACGTGGGCAGAAGAAGAAGAGACACAAATGGCAAACAATCCAAAACCCAGCCCACGTGTCAGAGTAGTTAATGCTAATGCGGATCAAGCTTCCTCCACATTAACCCTTGAAAAACTACACGAAGCTATACAGAAGATTGCTGCCCGTCAAGAAGAACTTTACCAAGCAGTACATGGTAACAGCAGAGTACGATTTCAACAGAGCCGTCCTAATAGAACACCCCTGAAGGACAGCGATGGCCGATACATCTGTTATTCATGTGGTGAACCTGGGCACACTAGCAGGCGCTGTCCACAAGGTGCGGAAGCCACCCAAGCGTCTGATCAGTCTCGACGTTCTACAGGGATAGCTGAAACTAATGTCGGAAACGTTCCAGCAAGTACAATGCAAGCCATCCCTGGGCCATCTATGATAAGAAGTCATACAGCTGAGTGGACTGATGGAGCGACAGAGACGTTGAAAAAGGGTGCATTTGGAGATTGTCTGACTATTGAAGTTAAAATAGCTGGTGTCAAGACAAACTGTTTACTGGATACAGGCTCAGAAGTGTCTACTATTACAGAGTCACACTTTAAGAAGCACTTCGGAGAGCAAGAGTTGAAATTAGCATCTGCTCACTGGGTTAGACTCACCGCAGCTAATGGGCTCAACATTCCTGTCCTAGGATGTTTGCAAGCTGATGTGGAGTGCATGGGGAAGGTTCTCCCAGGGAAGTGTATCTTTGTGCTGACAGACACCAGCACAGAAGCAGAGGAGATAAGAGGACTTTCAGGAATCATTGGGATGAATATCATCAGTGAGTTTAAGTCGTTGCTTGTCACAGGGGAGAGTGTAAAGACAGCCAACAAATATGGGCAACCCACAGAAGCAAAGATAAGAAGGGTGCTAGCCAGTGTTGAGAAAGCTGAATCCCTGAGTTCTGACGGCAAGATTGGTTTTGTCAAAGTTGGTGGAAAACAGGCCATCACCATCCCTCCACTAAGTGAAAAGGTGTTCGAAGGTCGCTGTAGAGTGCCACCTAAAGTGAAGTGTCAAGTATTAATTGAGCCCGCCACCAATGCAAGCCTACCCAAGGGGCTTTTAGTTGCCAGTGTGCTAACAAAAACTGAGGGTGGTAAAGTCCCTGTACGCGTAATGAATTCAAGTGAGCGGACCATCAGACTTAACCCAAGATGCAGAGTAGCAGTAGTGTCTTAACCACAGGAAGTGTTAACAGAGAATACATTGGAGTTTGAGGAGGAGGAAGGTATGCTACATGTCAGACGAGTGGCACATGTTCAAGCTATCGAAATCTCTGACAATTCCCCAGTACCAGTCCAGGTAAATTACGAACAGCTTACCCACACAGAAAGAGAGAAACTAGACCAGTTGTTGGCCAAGTACAGAGATGTATTCTCCAAAAGTGACAGCGACTATGGTTACACCCAGGCAGTGACACATGACATCCACACCGGTGATGCTCCACCAGTAAAACAGAGGCACCGTAGAGTGCCGCCACATGTTTTCCAAGAATTCAAAAAACATGTTCAGGACCTAGTGTCGCAAGGCATCCTCAGAGAGAGTGCGAGTCCATGGGCGTCCCCAGCGGTTCTAGTCATGAAGAAGGATGGCAGTGTGCGTTTCTGTTGTGATTACAGAAAGCTAAATCAAATTACATACAAAGACGCATATCCACTTCCCAGAGTGGAAGAATCTCTTGATGCATTGGGGAATGCTCAGTTGTTCTCAACCCTAGATCTGACGGCCGGCTATTTCCAGGTAGCTGTGAGTGAGCGTGATCGTGAAAAGACAGCAGTCACTACCCCGTTCGGACTGTTTGAGTGGACGCGGATGCCATTCGGGCTGTGCAATGCGCCAGCCACCTTCCAGCGCCTTATGGGGGTAGTGCTCGGGGATTTGACTTTCGACGTCCTCTTGATATATCTAGATGATATTATCGTGTTTTCTAAAGACTTCAAGAGTCACTGTGAGAAGTTAGAGCTGGTCTTTGATCGACTGAAGCGTCATGGTCTAAAGTTAAAACCAAGCAAGTGCTTTCTCTTCAGGTCTGAGGTAAACTTTCTGGGCCACGTGATCTCCTCCGAAGGAATCAAAGTCGACAGTGAAAAGGTTAGTGCCTTGGATACTTGGCCTGTGCCGAAAACTGTGAAAGAAGTTAGACAATTGATTGGATTCATGAGTTACTACCGGCGGTTTGTACCCAATTTTGCTCAAATAGCAAAGCCATTGCATGCGTTGATGGTCAGCAAAGACAAAAGGAGGGCCTCTGAACTGTTCATGTGGAGTAGCGAATGCCAGACCGCATTTGACAAATTGAAACAATGTTTGATGTCACCACCTGTCCTTGCTTACCCTGACTTTAGTCTTCCATTTATCCTCACCACAGATGGGAGTCATCAAGGCCTCGGAGCTGTATTGAGCCAAAAGCAAGGGGGAGCAGAGCGCGTCATTGCATTTGCTAGCAGAGGCCTGAGAGGGTCAGAGCGAAATGACAAGTACTACAGTGCATTCAAATTGGAGCTGTTGGCCCTTAAGTGGGCTGCAACAGAAAAATTTAAAGAGTATCTGATGTTCTCAAAGTTCACTGTAATCACAGACCATAATCCACTGCGTTATCTGGAGACTGCAAATCTTGGTGCAGTCGAGCAGCGCTGGGTGGCTCAGTTAGCAGAGTTTAATTTTGAAGTTCTGTATAAGCCTGGGCGACTGAACACCAATGCTGATGCTCTGTCGAGGATTCCCTTCTGTGAGGTCCCTGAACGAGAAGACACAGAGAAGGATTTCATCCGACTGAACTCTGAGGAAGTGCGTGCATGCCTGTGGCCCACAAACGGGTTGAAACGGAGAGAATCCGGAGTTCAAGTGGCGGTACAAGCATCCATCAAGAAAGTGCTGAATGGTTACAGCTGGGATGAAATTAGAGCGCTGCAAAAAGGTGATTCCTTGATGGGTCCCATATACCATGCTGTGTCCGAAAACAAAAGACCAAGCCATGCAGGACAACAGAGTATGCTGCCAGAGTTGAAAAAGCTTTGCAGAGAGTTTGAACGTCTTCAGCTGCATCGTGGAGTGATGTTTAGATGCATTCTTGACCCAAGAGATGGAGAGAAAATTAAACAGCTTGTTGTTCCTGCCCCCTTACGCCGTTCAGTTTATGACAGCCAACATGAGCATGGAGGTCATTTTGGAGAGAGGAGTACGCTTACACTGATCAGAAGAAACTACTATTGGCCTAGCATGTCTAAAGATGTTCAAGGATGGATAGAACAGTGTAAAAGATGTACCCTTGCAAAGGATGTGTTTCCAAGGATCAGAGCACCGATGACCTGTAGCAATGTCACGGCTCCTCTAGAAGTTCTGGCAATGGACTACACCCAGCTGGAAATGTCCTCAGGAGGATATGAAAATGTTCTTGTTCTGACCGACATGTTCACTCGATTTACTGTTGCTGTTCCGACCAAGAACCAAACAGCGAGTACCACTGCAAAGGCCCTCATAAAACATTGGTTTGTCTACTATGGCTGTCCAGCACGTCTGCATTCGGATCAGGGAAGATGTTTCGAAGCGCAAGTAATCAAGGAACTCTGTAAAGTGTACGGTATCGGGAAAAGCCGTACGAGCCCCTATCATCCTCAAGGAAACTCTCAATGCGAGAGGTTTAACCGTACAATGCATGATATGCTGAGAACATTGACACCTGAACAGAAGAAAGACTGGAAAACTCACTTGCCAGAGCTAGTGATGGCATACAACAATCACATTCACTCATCCACTGGCTATTCTCCTTTTTATTTGATGTTCGGGAGGGATGCACGCCTTCCATTAGATGTCCTGGGTGGAAAGGATTTAGAGGAGAGTGATGCAGAAAACTTGGATGATTGGGTGAAGAACCATCACAGCCGACTAAAGACTGCCGTTGAAGTTGCAAACACAACTGCACAAGAAGCCTCTAAGAGACGAAAGAGAGTGTATGACCGCAAATCCTCTGGAGCACTTGTAAGGCCTTGTGACCGTGTGTTGTTACGTAATCACAAACATAGGGGCAGAAATAAGATTCAAGACAAATGGGAACACACACCCTACATTGTAGTCAAACAGAATTATTCAGACACTCCCGTATTCACTGTCAAACCTGAACAGGGGGGTCCGTCCAGAGTAGTACACAGAGATCAGCTCCGTCACTGCACATTTCCTTTGTCGTTATCTAGCACACCACGTCCAGCCAGATGCGGACCTGAAAACCAGTCAGATTCTGAAAAAGAATTCCCAGATCTTGTGTGTTTTCCAGCCACTGCACATAGACAGAGTAGAGATGAAAGGGTGGTACAGGTGGGAACCAATGATGTAGAACATAGAGAAAGTGTAATTCAAGAACAGGGGAATGTAGTACAAGATGTGATCCCTGAAATAGAGTGTAGAGTACAAGAAGTTTCTGATGATGCTGACATTTCAGATGTTGAATGTGAAAATGTTCCAGAGCTCAGACGCTCTCAAAGACAAAACCGTGGTAAATTACCTGCAAGGTATAGAGATGATTATCTTATGAGATAAGGTGAAAGAAAAAACATTAACTAAGTTTGTGATGAGAAATATTTAGGAGTTTGTGTGAGATTGTAAAGAATGTATTTTGTGAATTGTTGCACTTTTAAATTGTATTCTGTTTATGTTCCAGGGGCAGGCTGTCTGGAGATGTCGATGGTATGGCAGGGTTTAGCAGGGGGGAATGTAACGGATGTAATTTTCTCTATGGGACTTTTATTTTGACGGGTTTTCTCTCTCTCGGCTGTCTGGGCGGATGATGCAAGGACGGCGGGAGAAAGGAGCGAGAGGTGTTGCGTGACAGACATTCCATGATTGCTGTACGAGAAGTCAACACTTTCTGAAGTATAAATCAGTGGTGCACAGTTAAAGTTTAGTGAGTTTAGTGAACTAACATTATCGTGCATAGTTAAAGCAGAAGTTAGGTCGATTGCGTCATCGGAGGGTGAACGGTGTTGGAGACTGGCTGAGAGCACGAGAGAGAGTTGCTAGAGCCGTGAGTTTCATTCAGAACACTTACTCTCGGCGTTATTCTGTCTACACATTTTTTTGAGAGTTCTACTGCTTCCTGAGTAATCCTTGAACTGTGCTGTGCGAGCGAGAGACATTGATTTCTTCCTGCAAATCTCTTAAGTGCACTTATTAGTGCGCGAGAATGCGCCCGTGAACTGAACGATCGTTTTTGAAGGGACCTGTCTACCCAGTCGTACCGTGTGGGAGCTGGACTGGGCCGCGCCATTTTGTTCCAGAAAGTTCCTGAGTTTTTCTAGGCCGCGCTGAAACTTCTCGTTTCTGTTTATTACCCTGCCATCCTCACGACATCTCATTGTCCTGTCCCAGCTGTTATCCTGTTATCTTGTCATCGCAAGTCATCTCATCGCAAGTCATCTCATCACAAGTCAACGCAAAGTCATCGCAAGTCATCTCATCAAGTTGTCGTTGCCACAGACTGGTATAACAGTTCGACACACACACACACACGGACATTTACTGATATACAGTGAACCGAACTGAGTGTTTGAATGAACTTTATGATTCAATCGTCAATTTGAACTTTGTGAGAACTGAGTCAATTGGAAATTTAATCATACATTGATTCATAAGAAGATTCATACGAGTCATTTGAACTGAGGTATTTGAACTGAGGTATTTGAACTGAGGTATTTGAACTGAGGTATTTGAACTGAGGTATTTGAACTGAGTCATTTGCACTAAGGTGTTTCAACTGAGCCATTTGGTTTGACTTATAAGAGTCATCAGAGTTTGAAACATACAGTGTTGTTTGTGAATCAGTTGGTGCCTTAATATTGAAATTAATTTTGGAAAATTCATATCTAAGGTGTTAAAAGAGTTTTTTGAAAGTGTTAAATATTTGAGTGGTTAACAAGAAAAAACAGAAGTCTGTTTATTTCCTTTTTGTTACTTTTTGTTATCTTATCTGATTGAAAGAGATCCTTTAAGCCAAACTACAGTTTCCTAAGGAAGGGAAAAATAAATTAATAATTGTTAAAAACAATACAGCTGAAGGTTTAATTTTTTTTTATTACTTACCTTGGAGTAGGGGCGTCTCACTTACACTATTAGGTTAGGAAGGGGGGGGAAACGTGCGTTTGCGTTATTGCATGTTTATACTTCAGGAAGCCACTGTGTTGAGATTTAACCCACCTGAGGCCCAACCTATCTATTCCTGTAGTATATTATACAATAGTGTAAGATAAACCATATTCACGCATTGTGCATAATTGAGACTCAAAGCACCAGAGTGGGGACCAAGATCCTTTCACTCTCAAGTCATCCAGGGTAACGTTTAAATTTCCCCTACGGAGCGGAACACACAGTTTCGTTACATATTTATTAAACAAATTTCCTTCATTGTATCAACTCATGTTTTTAATTTCAATAAACTCAAAATTTTAAGGCAACCAGGTAACTTACTTTTTGTTAATTGGTTAAGTTAAACCAACAAAAAACAACAATTTTTTTTTTTTTTTTTACAGTGTAGTAAAACTTTTAAAATCAATACGAAATTTAACTGACATCCAGTGCAGTGATTGAAGAATTGGTGTAATATGCTCTGCACTGGTTCCAGTTAAAATGCTTGCCGCGGAATTTTGAACCAACTGCAATTGACCCTTCGCTAAGCCCCGCCCCCCGTAGTTACTGTTGCTACGCCTGTCAAGCTTTCACGCCTGGCACGTCTATTACAGTATGTATGCGCCGGTGTCAGACATTTCCGAGGAGATAATTAGTCATTTCTGGCGAACGGGAAATATCTGAGAGAGTAAGAAAAAAGGGACTGCATTATGTATTTGCGGGATATATCCGCGACATATTTTGCAACTGATTATAGAATAATTTCAATAAAATTAAAGCTAAAGCCTATGGTCTCAGCGCAATCAGCAGCTGCCTCATATGTATGTTCATGCACAACAGGGTAAGAAAATGAGAAAAAAATCGAATAATTATAAATCAAACAACTTATCAATAAATCTTGTGGAATAAACACAAGACATTAGCCTGAAAACATTGCAATGTTTCTCCGGCTTAACGATATATTTAGCGCGCCGGGCTACTGCTCACATGTCGTGTGTCTATAATCTACTCCTTGGACCTGGCACTAGCCTGAGATTCTGACCTGAGCCATTCATCAAAAACCACACATTTACTGAAACCTTATAACAAAAAGCCAGTCTCTCAAACATGATGGGTTTTATTAATATTATAAACACAGCCACTGCAACAATCCTTATGATGAAAGTCTTAATCTGCACACATTTTGTCTAAACAAAACTACAATACAAAACTAATAAATAAAGCTAAGACAGTTCTTTTTATAGTCTATATACTGCATCATATGTAATAACTTGCATCAGTCAAAAACCTCATGTATTTTCAGTTTGTTGAAGCAAACATAGGTGTTTTTGTTAATCCTGACGACATTTAACGTTGTGAATGGGGTCTCACACACACTGCTTGATTCAAGGCTGGTATTTCTTACCTTCAGTTTTACGTTTTGGGGAAGGAAAAAAAAATACACTATCTGTCCAAACTTTTAGGATAGGCATCAGATTTGCACAATCCATACGCACAGATTTGCATCGGCATGTTTCCCTCGCTCGAAAGCTTGACAGACCTTCCGTGCCTAGTTACGGTTGCTAAGCCACGATTGGCCTGTGGTGGTATTCGGGCATGGCTTAGCGAAGGGTCAATTCATTGAGATTAGTCTTTGGAATTCCAGCCAGCAAGGAGCTACAATAATCAATGCGAGAAAAGACGAATGTGTTGATAAGCTTTTTGTGGCGTTGATAAGCCACAGTAAAAGTTAACATTGGACACAATCTGGCAATGTTTCTGAGGTGAAAGAAGGATACTTTAACAGTGTTTCTAACCTGTAAGTCGAATGTTAGGTTAGGATCAAATATCACCCCCACATTTTTTTATTTGTCTTTAAACTGTACAATGGCGTCATCCACCTGTAAGGATGGCGGCTCCATTCTACGTAACTGGTGTGGTGAACCAATGAGCATGACTTCGATCTTATGTTAATAACTGTTAATTTCATACTTGAGACAATGTTACACAAAGACTGTGAGTCCAAAGTAGGAAAGTTGGAAAGTGGAACACCTGTAAATACATAACCATTTGATGTGTTGACAGATGCCACTTGTACAGTGTCAATATGATTACGTATGTCCTCAATCTTACTGTTGAAAAACTTTAAAAACTTGTTGCATAGATGAGCTGAAGCTGGCACATTTGACATATTATTCCTATTTAGGAGTGTTTATCGATAGAAAGAGTTGCTTTGGGTTATTTTGCTGACTTGTTATCATTTGTGAGAAATAGTCTGACCCAGCAGATACAATTTGTCCCCTATACTCGACCAAACTGTCTTTCCAGGCCAGGTGGTGGACAGTTAAGCCAGACATACTCCATCTATGCTCAATTTTACGACAATGAGCCTTGTAGGATCGTAGTTCAACAGTGTATCAGGGTGCATTTCGCACAAATGAGACAGATCGAGACTTTAAAGGAGCAAATCTGTCCAAACCAATAGATAAAATTAAGTATAAGCCAGTTACTTTGTCATTCAACTCCTCGGATAGCAGACCATAATCGAATGAAGAATTTATATGATCAGAGAACTCGAGAGGCTCAATGTATCTCCATTTTCGATAGCTTATGGAACAATTTTGTTTGTAACATGACAGTCCATATTGAAGAAGATCGCCCGATGGTCAGACAGACCTAACTCTGTGGTACACAGGTGAGAAACAAACGATCCATTTACAATGAGAAGGTCTAAAATGTGGCCCTTATTGTGAGTTGGAGAATCCACAAGTAGATGTAATTCGAAGCACTCCAATAAGGATACAAAGTCTCTTGTTGTTGAACAGTCTATATCGTCCATGTGAATGTTAAAATCCCCCACAATGAGAACTCGCTCAAATTTAAGGATCAACACAGACAGCATATCAGCAAAATCTGTTGTAAAATCCTTATTTCTCTTTGGAGGCCTGTAGATAGTTGCTATTACAGTAGATACCGGTGCACAAATACTCAGAACAAGACTTTCAAAAGACTGAAACTGAGGAACAGCCACCGGACACAAGTTTTGTGGATGTTTATACAACACTGATGCCACCACCTCTGCCAGAGGATCGCGGGGAGTCACATAATCCGTAGCCATTTGGGGTCAGTTAATTAAAAAGAAGGCCATCTGATTCCTTATGCCAGGTTTCTGTTAAGCTTATAATATCCAGTTTGTAGTCTGTAATTATATCTGCCAGAAACAAAGTCTTATTATTTATAGAACGTACGTTTATAAGCATCGATTTCAGCAGACTTGTGGAAGCCGGTGAGTCTGACGATTGTCTCATTTCCTGGAGCAGGCACCAGCTTGCCCAGAACAACAAGTCCACCCATCTCTTAGGGTGCCCATTGTACACCATTTTCAACACTGATCTGTAACATAGAATATTGTGCACATACACAGATACACAGTCTCTCCAAGATTTGAGCTGATCAAGCTCCAGTTCTAACCAAAACATGCTGATAACATGTGCTTTCTTTCAGTGAGAGGGACAAACAATAGTACAGGCAATATTCATTTTGACTTTTTAGTCTTTCAGTAAAAGGAAATATAAAAGGAATAAAATATAATAAATTAAATGAAAGACAAGTCCATATTTCATCTCTGGAAGCCGGGCTAAGTGAGCAAATGCTGTTACTGCACTCCTGACATGTTAGGGGTGTGTGATACCTCCAAAATCCAAACACACGATCTTGTGGCAAGTGTTTAGTGACACATCACGCATCTCTAGGCCAGACCCTCAGTCACTCCTCAGAGACTAAATATACACTTTAGAAAACAAGAAACTAAAAGCAAAATCATAACTGGATAGAATCATTATAATAATATAGGAAGGTAAATATTGATTAAAGTTTTGATTATGAAGTTATTTAGGATATAAATATATACAGGTATATTGAAGTGGCAGTGGATTTCAGAATCACCCTTTCAGTAGTGAATTTAAACAATATACAAGGCAGGCTACTTATAACTCATTGACTTGGTAATGTAGGGTTGTAACCCCGGCATCCAGGCCAAATTTGCCCATTGGGCTCTGTCCATCATGGCCTCCTAATCTTCCCCCTATCCTGATTGGCTTCATCACTCGGTCTCCTCTCCACCATAAGCTGGTGTGTGGTGAGCGTTCTGGCGCAATATGGCTGCCGTCGCATCATCCAGGTGGATGCTGCACATTGGTGGTGGTTGAGGACATTCCCCCTTCTATGTAAAGCGCTTTGAGTGCCTAGAAAAAGCGCTATGTAAATGTAACAAATTATTATTATTATATAATGTAGCAATCTATCAGTATTGCACAACTTTTATGCAACTATCCATGCTGCACACCCCTAATCAATACTCCTAACCTTACTTGAAATATTACAGAAGCTAGGTTTAGCTGTAACAATATCCTTGGTATTCATATATCCTGGGTAATATGCTGGGTAGCCAGCAGCCATATCACCCTGTAGCCCAAGACTGGTTTCCCACTGAAGCTAAGCAGGGCTAAGCCTGGTCAGTACCTGGATGGGAGACCAACTGGGAAAACCAGGTAGCTGCTGGTAGAGGTGTTAGTGAGGCCAGCAGGGGGTGCTCACCCTGTGGTCTGTGTGGGTTCTAACGCCCCAGTATAGTGGTGGGGACACTATACTGTCAAAGAGCACCGTCCTTTTGATGAGACGTTAAACCGAGGTCCTGACTCTCTGTGGTCATTAAAAATCCCATGGCACTTCTTGTAAAAGAGTAGGGGTGTAACCCCGGTGTCCTGGCCAAATTCCCTCGACTGGCCCTTACCAATCATGGCCTCCTAATAATCCCCATCCACTGAATTAATAACTACTATCACCCTCTCTCCTCTCCACCGATTGCTGGTGTGTGGTGAGCGCACTGGCGCCGTTGTACTGTGGCTGCTGTCGCATCATCCAAGTGGATGCTGCACACTGGTGGTGGTTGAGGAGAGACCCCTGAGGCCCTGACATGAGTGTAAAGCGCTTTGGGTGTACAGTAGTACATATGAAAGCGCTATATAAATGCCTCATTCATTCATTCATTCATATACTAATACGATCACTAGTTAATACTATTTTCCTCTAACCTGGGAAGCCAGACCCACATCAAGATGTTTGTTCTGGAAACTACCATTGACAGGGCTCATGTCCTCAAGGGGTGGGATAAACGGTTGTCTTTCAAACTCAGGTCAGTAGGAGTGAGCACAGTTGACAATTAAAGCCACATGTAAGATGAGATGATTTATCTGTGTTTTAATGTGCTTCAGTTCACAGAGATTTTTAGATGGATGCTGAAGTTTTTTAGGTCAGGTAGAATCTGTGATCTCTGACCCAGTTTGTTTGCTGGGTTCCATGGCTACTGGCATCCTGTGGTGTTGAAATACTATTGGGTAAACTGGCAACGTGCATTATCGCACAGACCAAAACCTAAACAGACATTCCGACACAGAAAGCACATTTCAAAGTAAAAATAACTGGCTGAAGCATTGTTTTTCTGAGAAACAGGCAGGTGAATTTAGCAGGTTTTCTACATATCTGCAATCATATAATGGACTTTTTATGCTTTAGTAAAGTTAAAAACATTCAGTACCTTTTAATATTCATACAGTAAGCTTATGTTAATGTATGAGGCAAGCAGTTTAAAGAAGTATTCTAAGAATTAATCCTCAAGTTATATATATAATATATATATAATGATCTACTGATGACGGTAATTATTTTGTTCAGTGTTCCAGGAAATTGATTCTCTTTATTTGACTTGAGGTTAAACATTGACTAAATGGTGAATAAAATCCACTTGCTGACCCCACTATAAAGATGTTTCCCTGTCCATTTGCTTCAGTTTTCTTTATATATCAGCTGAAGAATAGGAATAAACAGCATGGAGTGTGTGCAGAGATTTAACTGGTTAATGCTTGCAATGATATGTCCTCTTATTGCAGGTACGTCTTTTTACTTAATCAAGATAGATGCATTCTGAAATGTATATAAAAAATATTTAAACTTACAGTAAGCTTATGTTAATGAGACAAAACATAATGAGACAAAATCTTTCAGCATGAAAGGAATATATTAAAATAAAGGTAATTTCGAAATTGAAAGGCAACAAATGTTTTTCTTTCTTTTTCTTTCTATATAGGTGCTCCATCCTCCATGTCCAAAAGACATGCATCATGTCCCAAAGAAAATCTTAACATTATCGGAGGGAGCTTTGTTCTTTCTAATGGCTATTCAGATGGAAGTTTACTAAGATACATCTGTCCGAGTGGATATTACCCATCGGTTAAGTCACGTCGTTGCGATAATGGACTCTGGACCCCAGAGACTAGCACCAGAAAACCCCCAGAGTGCAAAAGTAAGAAACAAGACATAATCATGTGGGTGAATGTGATTTCACCAAGTAAAACGTTCTTGAATCCAATCAACCAATCAGATTTGAGGAACATGTCTAGAGTTTATGTCAAGTTTAGGCTTAAAACAAGGGTAAGGTGCTTCTACCTCAGTGTTGTTCACTCATCATCTCCCTCTGATTTTAGGGATAAGTTATGGATAGGGTTTGGTTTAGGGGTAGGGATATGGTTAAGAGTAATACTACATTTTTGCACAGAAATGCTGTTCAACTTCCAGGATCAACAAAACATGTTGATGCAGGAACAGGACTTGGCGAAATCATGTTCACCCACATAGTCACTGTGATTTTGAGTCATTATATCATGAATAAATGCTGGAGTTTTGAATTCTATTTAGAAGCAGAGTTATGTCATTTTATTTATTTGAGACTGCTTCAAAACATCTCTTCTATATGTGTTTATTCATGCTTTTATTCTAGAGGTCACATGTCCCAATCCTCGTGTTTTGGAGAATGGAAAGGTGACCCCATATAAAGACAGGTACTATGTAAATGACACAACCAGCTACTCGTGTCATTCTGATTATAATTTCCGTGGATCGGCGGTCCGTGTTTGCAAGCCTAATGGGAAGTGGAATGGAAGCACACCAATTTGTGGACGTGACTGTGAGTTATTTTCAGCAGTTTCCATAAAGTAATCAGATATAATAATGCACATTTAGTTCCTGCTACAATATCTCAAGTTAAATACATATGCCTAAAAAGTCCTTGGGTTTAGCTAAAAAAAACTTTGTATAGGTGTGTGATGTGTTTTTATCTGATCATGTTAGTTTAACACAGCTCTAGCAGAAAGTTCTCTCCATGCATCTGACTAGATGCACAGATCTTCACTTCCATTTGTCTCTGTTATGTTCTCACAGCTGATCACTGCCCTGATCCTGGCGTTCCCCCTGGTAGCAGGCGAACAGGCCACATATTTAACATTGACGACAAAGTGAATTACCGCTGTGACAGTACATTGACCTTGATTGGTTCCAAAGAGCGAGTGTGTCAGGAGGGTGGCCAGTGGTCAGGAACAGAGCCACAATGTTACGGTGAGTCTTCTAAAAGCTACATCCAAGTTCCAAAATGATGTTCCTTTCTTGGACTTGCGTTCTCAAAAGTAAGAGCTTTTGCTTATAAAATGACTTTTCTGGATAATGCACCTATAATGTTGTTGTGTAAATACTGTACAGCACATTTCACATACGACACCCCGGAGGAAGCGTCAGAAGCATTCAGCAGTGCTCTGAAGTCAAATCTAGCAGTTTCTCAACAGTATGAAGAAGAAGGTACGTCTGTGTGACTTTAAGCCTTAATCATGTATATTAGGGATGGGTGATTTTTCAGAATTATTTCAAATGGAATGTTTAGCTGTGATTTTATTATTTTTAAACAGACTAATCACGAGCAACACATTTTGAACATTATTTCATTATTTGAACACATGGCAATTTGAAAAAAAGCTAAGATATTAGACACAGGTTCATCTTTCTTCTATGGGTGTGACAGGTTCATGGGTGTAACACTGCTCAAGACGCGAGACATGAGTGCAACAGCCAAAAACGTTCACCAAACATAAAAACAATAGGAAAATGGACGAAGACAAACACGTCTGAAAAACGTCTGACAAACACATTTGACACGTCTCCTTTAAGAAGTTGGAGAATTAGAGAGATTGTTGATGCAGTTTTCCAACTGTTTTGGTCTTATACTGCAATCCTGTAGCTCGAAAAGCTACAATCCTGTTACTGGTGTTATTTATTGGTATTACTTTTTGGCTAAGAAATACTTAGCATTTCTCTTATTTTATATTATTTCTGAGTATATAGGATATGTCTAAGATACACTATGTTTATACAATATTTGCCTTCATTATTCATGCATATTTTCAGAAAGATATTTAACAAATTAAAAGTCATTTATTTTACATTTTTCTTTTTTAATTTGAGTAGTTAAACATAAAACAAACAAGCAAAAAACAAAAAAACAACGAAATCTTGAATTGGTCAATCATTCTGAAAATGCCATCCATCCTTCCTCTTTCACTTATCCGGGGCCGGGTCGCGGGGGCAACAGTCTTAAGCTCTATTCGGACAGGACTAGATTACCATGGGACGTGGGGGTAAAGCAATTTTTACCAGAGGTTCTCTGTGATTTTAGTCCCTTCCTAATGTGCGATCTCGGTAAACATTACGGACAATGTCAGTGAAGATTACTGAGACTTTTACCTTCTGTGAAAAGGTCCGGAAAAATTAGCAAAAAGGTATGGTAAAATTCTGTCATTTCCTGTTTAAAAGTTTTAAAAAAAGCACATTTTACGAGCTTGGAGGCGCTTGAAGCATTCGATTGCATTGTAGGTGGTAGGACAACTCCGTGGCAAACGTCCAGTATTTTCCGCATGTCATGGAAAGCAAAAAGAAGATCAAAAGCACTTATTAGCGGCACAACAATTATTTTAGCTCTAGGAAAGTGTCTATTAATAACACAATCCAATCAGAATCGTTAGACTGGACCCAACTGTTTTATAAAACATATAAAACATATATGGGCCATTCTACAGAATTGGTGCAAACTGCTGTCCTCCATCCAAAAAACACATTTTAAAAGTATTTAATTATTGAAATCTTAGATGTTTACTAAGATCCTTAAATTATCTATTGAAACCCACTATAACATTTAAAATATCAGTAAGCTTTATATATATAAAATCGTCATTTATTGGGTACTTTCAATTGGGAGGTGGCTGTCCCAAACCCTAACATCTAAATTTCAACTTGTGAAAATTATATTGAAACATTTTTTGTAATTTTTTCCTTTCTTGTTTTTAAACATATCTTTTGGATTGTTTTAAAAAAATGAAGTATAAAAAATTTACATTTTATATTTTATTTTTAAAACATGAAACTTTATGTAAAAAATGTGTCCCGCATTTTCATGTCACTACCGAAACAGTGAATGTTTTAGTCCACTGGCTGAGACTGATTTTAACCACACCCCTAATTTTTTGATCAGGAAATATTCCTGTGTCCCTCTCTCTCATATGCTACTTGGTGAAAAGATTTGTCCCATCATTTTGATGTAATTGTGTTTTAAAGTCTGAAAATCTGCGTGTAACTTTAAGGAATGTCACTACCAAACACATTTTTTCTGCGATTAAGAACACTTTTTTGGATGTTATTCCATAAAATTTCGTTTTTATGTGTGGACAACTGTTCTGACCAGTAATTGCTAACCATGTGCTGATTAGCATCTTCGAACTAGGCTCAAAATTATCTAAAATTTTCACTACCAAAACAGTCACAACCAAAACAAATCTTGAAGTTTTGGTTGTGACATCATTGTTTTGGTAGTGACAAAAGGGAACAAATAATTCTTTATTTTGAGGATTAAATTACATTTTAGTACAGTTATGCAAATCATTAGTATTGTACTATGTTTTAGTAGTGGTTTAGTATGCAAGTTTTAATTCTGTAACCTCATCACATTACAATTACTTAAAGGTGCAGTCCATGATACTAGCGAAGGATTGTTAGGTTGTTGTCAGTAATGTTACACTCACTCACTCACTCACTCACTCACTCACTCACTCACTCACTCACTCACTCACTCACTCACTCACTCAATCACTCACTCACTCACTCACTCACTCACTCACTCACTCACTCACTCACTCACTCACTCACTCACTCAATTCAATTCAATTGTGCTTCATTGGCATGACATACATGGGTACATATTGCCAAAGCATTTCACAAAGCAAAACAGATACATACATCAAACATATTCACACATTTATATTTATATATACAAATAATATACAATACAATACATATATTATTAATCAGGATGTGTTCACTCAGTACATCTCAATTTGTGGCATTTATATGCTGTACTATATAAGTGGAAGCAGGTCCTTCACCGAGTAAGACCTTCAATTTTTCGGGATGGTGTAGTGACTGGAAGTCAGGGACAATGTGTTGTATTTGGCCATACAGTGAGTCTCTTAGGGCGGTGTATTTATCACAGTGGAGGAGGAAGTGTGCCTCTGTCTCCACTGCTCCTGATCTACACTCTCTACAGATACGCTCTTCTGTGGGCAGCCATGTCTTCTTATGCCGCCCTCTTTCTATGGCCAGCGTGTGGTCACTCAGCCTGTACTTCGTTAATAGCACTCTGTGTGTTGTACCAGTAAGTATTACATTTAAATGTAAAGCATAAGATATATGTATGTAAACTGCATATACATTTTCAATGCATTTGGATTTTTTTTACATAGACAAATTAATAAACTGAAGGTCATTGATATATGCCAGTTATACGTAAATGAAACAGTTAGGAATTATGTAAAAGTACACAGAAAAACGCCTATGTTAAATGAACACTTCCTAGTGTTGATATGTGTGCTCACTACTTAGTTAAAGTACCATTGAAGCAGTGTTGAAGTTAATGAGATAATTAATTGATGTTTGAGAATTAATGATTAACACGTGATGATAACAAGCAGAATCACTGAAGGAAAGAGAAACACGAGAACTACGACTGACTTCAGCAACAGCTTTAGATGAAATCAACTGAAGATAATAGAAGACATTAAATCTCTGAAGATCTCATCAGAGGACTAAACAACTCCACAAACAGCATTACCAGCTTCACACATTACTAACCAGACTGACTTTATTGTTGTAATTTCTGTTTTAAATAAAATAATAGTTTTTTATGAAGTCACCATGATGGTGAGCTATGTTTGCTTTAGTTGGGCTCTTGACCCTTGATTCTCCAACATTAGTTTTCTGGCTGCTTAACCCATGTTTATAAAGCACTTTTGTTATAGCATGGAAAGCCAAAAACCATGGCCAGGTGATTTGGCTCTTTAAGGATGATTATATAATCATCAGGTAGTGGCTGAATCACTAAACTCATTGAGATTCTAATGCTCTGGTTATAAAGGTAATGTGTTAATTGTGAAGTATGCGTAATAAAAGCCATGTGGTTTACATTATAAACTCATGCATCGTTGTGGCAATCAAACAATTTGCAGGACCAAAAAAAAAAAGGTTTAATCTACGGTGTTATTTAGACAAACACAGACATCAAGCATCAGTGTGTGCATCTCTACAATGTTGACAAAAAAAATAAAAAAAATAATCACAATTCAGATGCATAATTTATTCATGCCGCAATGCATGCTGGGACCCATTGGAGAGTTTTGATTGGTGGTACCCAGCATGCACTGCAGCATGAAGCTTTTCATTGATTGTCACCATTGTTGAGATTCATACACTGAATCTTGATATCTGTTTGTGTCTAATAATTGCCGCAGATTAAAACCTTTTGTGCACTATTTTTTTTTTAAATTCTGCATATTAGAGTGCCACGACAGGGCTCATGCTATAGAATCTACTGGCCACTATTATGATAAGACAAAATTAATAACGCATAAACAGAGTCTTAGACTCTGAACAAGACCAGTGATCACTAGATGAGGATTATATAATCATGAACAAAGAGACAAATCATCTGACCATGTTTTTGCTTGGCTTTCCATGCTGTAACAAAAGTGCTTTATAAACACAGTTAAAGGAGCCAGAAAACTAATGTTGGAGAGTCAAGGGTCAAGAGCCCAACTAAAGCAAACACTGCTCACCATCATGGTGACTTCAAATAAAACTATTATTTTCAATAAAACATCAACATCCACAGAAATAAAGTCAGTCTGGTTAGTAATGTGTGAAGCTGGTAATGCTGTTTGTGGAGTTGTTTAATCCTCTGATGAGATCTTCAGAGATTTAATGTCTTCTTTTATCTTCAGTTGATTTCATCTAAAGCTGTGGCTGAAGTCAGTTGTAGTTCTCGTGTTTCTCTTTCCTTCGGTGATTCTGCTCATTATCAGCAGGTGTTCATCATTAATGCTCAATCATCTCTTAATTCTCTCACTAACTTCAACACTGCTTCAATGGTACTTTAACTCAGTAGTGAGCACACACATCAACACTAGGAAGTGTTCATTTAACGTCTGCGATTTTTCTGTGTACTACTTCATAAATCTTAACTGTTTAATTTATGTTAACTTAACTGTTTAATTTATTTATAACTGGGATTTATCAGTCACATTCCGTTTATTAATATAATTAAATAAATCTTACCTGTTTCATTTATAAATGATTTACAAATAAGATTTTTATTACTGATTCTAAGATAGTGATTCTTAGTAAGTTGATTAATTTGTTTGTTAAAATTAAATAATCCAAATGCATGGAACATTTATATGCAATTCAAATACATGTTTAGACATTTTTTAAGTGGATAAACGTGTAAAGTGAATTACATTTTTAAGAACAACTGACAAAAATTTTAATTGTCACAATATTTGAATGTCAAATTAACAAAATAGTTTTTACAGTATTTTCTCAAAAAACATGCAGGTTTTTAATACCAATATTTGTAGTTTTATCAAATAAAATGTATTATAATCACATGTTGTAAATATAACAAAATATTCAGTTTAATATACAAAAGTTCACTGTGATTCAAACAAAAAATATATGCTTTTGGGTTTTCTATAATTTTCTGTTGGGATTTTACATTGTTTTTCTGTAAATTTCACTGGCATAAGGTTAGATCTATTGCAGTTATTCACCGTATATAGTACGGAAACTTTGTGTTAACCAAATAACAGTTTTTAACTGTAGCATTTTTACATCCTTTGACCGTTAAAATCACGATCATTTTTTACAGTGTATGCCTCTCTCTCGTTTTTCATTATTTCTTTGATTTCTGCAGATTTTACAGGAGCAGTGGTATACGCTTTGTTCATCAGTTCTGACACCATTACACAAAGATTACTTTTTTGGGTTTGTAGGGCTTTAAAATGAAGATCATCTTTAGAGCTTGAGTGTAGGTGGATCCAGAACTTCAAGGCTCTTTTTTTAATGGTTAGATTAAGGGGCAGTCGGCCTAGCTCCGCCCTGCATGCGTTGTTCGGTGTGTTTCTGTGGACGTGGAGGATGTTTCGACAGAACTCTACGACATGTAGGCCTTCTACAGGGTGTTTGTCCCAGACCTTATGTCTGAAGTTACTCGCTGGGCCCCGGACCTCACTTCCGTACAGTGAAACACTCACTCACTCACTCACTCACTCACTCACTCACTCACTCACTCACTCACTCACTCACTCACTCACTCACTCACTCACTCACTCACTCACTCACACATACACTCACTCACTCACTCACTCACTCACTCACTCACTCACTCACTCACTCACTTACACATACACACTCACTTACACATACACACTCACTCACTCACTCACTCACTCACTCACTCACTCACTCACTCACTCACTCACTCACTCACTCACTCACTCACTCACTCACACATACACTCACTCACTCACTCACACATACACTCACTCACTCACTCACTCACTCACTCACTCACTCACTCACTCACTCACTCACTCACTCACTCACTTACACATACCCTCACTCACCTTACTCACCTCACTCACTCACTCACTCACTCACTCACTCACTCACTCACTCACTCACTCACTCACTCACTCACTCACTCACTCACTCACACACTCACACACTCACTCACACACTCACATCAAAATTAACATGAAATATTGGAATGGATGTTATATTTGTTAATTTACTGTAATTTTAGGCTATAGATGGAATCCATTTTGTCATTTTTACGTGAGACCATTTTGTACACTTAAATAATTCTGATGTCTATTGCAATGGACATTTTGTAAAAATAAAATAGTGATTCTGAAACAATCTACATTGTAAGACATTTTTAGGTAGAACAATCTGTGCATACCTCATCTCACTTGCACCTCAAGACCCAAAGTATAGAATAGCTCTAGGTGTTCTTATCAGATATTTACTGTCAGATGTGTCTGCTATATGTGCTGACTGCATATGTGCAGTTATTTGTATTAACATAAAATGTTGACAGTCTGATTTAGCTATGACAAATTAAGTATTGTGGTCACTACCAAAACAGTACTGTCACTACCGAAAATGAGCAGTCATGACCGAAACATGGGATGTTTTTTCAAAAATAAACTATATTGAATTATCAAATAATATGTTATGATAGTGTTTGGTTTAATGCATATTAAAACTAATGAATCCTTATGTTTAAAATCAGTATGATAAACTGTATGCCTTCTACAAAAAATTGTAAAAAATTGTAATTGTTATTGATTTAACCTGTAAAAATATTTTTTAAAAATAGTAATATAATAAAATATAATAAAAAAATTCTCCAGGGAACCGTTTCCCCTCCAGGGAGGCAATGAGGAGCCTCCACCCGGCACCGTTAGTGTTCGCTGTTAGCTGTTAGCTGTTAGCTGTTAGCTGTTAAGAGCCGTAGGAAGGTGGCTTTACTGGTTCCTCAGGGGGCTCATGAGGCTATAACGCCAGAAGCCACCCATGCTAATGGCTAGCTTGTCACCGAGACCTTTGGTCTGGGAATCCTTTCCCAAAAAGGTCCAAAAAGGCCTGACAGCATAATACACTGGCCTAGTGAGCGTCCCAGCTCGGGCCTCACCCTCAGGCGGCCTGCAGGCAGGTGGCTTTACTGGTTCTTCAGGGGGCTCATGAGGCTATAACGCCAGAAGCCACCCATGCTAATAGCTAGCTTGTCACCGAGACCTGGTCCGGGAATCCCTCCCCAAAAAGGCCCAAAAAGGCCTGACAGCATAATACACTGGCCTACCGAGCGTCCCAGCTCGGGGGCTCACCCTCAGGTGGCCTAGAGCGGCCTACTTCCTGCCAGCCAACGTGCAAACTGTCGGGAGCTGTTGTGTTCCCGGGGCTCACCTCCAGGGAGGCCTGTTTGATGCCACGCACAGTCCGGTCCTTTTAGGGCGGCCTGGAGAGGCCTATTGCCGAATGGCAGTTCCCTATTAGAATGGTGACAGACGGTGCTTATCCGATGGCAAATCCCACCGGAAACCCCGCAGGGCCGGGAAACGACCATAGGACGGCCTGAAGCGGCCCGTCCCTGATAGCAGACCATACTAGCCGCCTGGCTAACACCCACGCACACTGTTGCAAGACCTGGGAACCGGGGCTCACCCTACAGGAGGCCTAAAGCGGCCTAGATCCTGTCAACCAATGGTCGGAACCCTAGGTCACCCCCTCAGGGGACGCCATGTGAGGCGTGCTGAAACTCAGCGAGCCCTTAAAGTCAGGCTGACAGTGGCTATCTGCTGGCTGAT
The DNA here is from genome assembly GCF_024679245.1 of Pseudorasbora parva. Classification (NCBI taxonomy): domain Eukaryota; kingdom Metazoa; phylum Chordata; class Actinopteri; order Cypriniformes; family Gobionidae; genus Pseudorasbora; species Pseudorasbora parva. The sequence continues at coordinate 24,251,920 of NC_090189.1, forward strand.
GAGGACTGGGTATCCAGTCACTACCTGGGGACTCATCCCCAGGGAGGCCGTTAGGGGCCTACTTATGACGAGGTTTCTGGGAGGCCTACTGAGGCCTACCACCTGACCCAGAGTTAACTGCCCGGACTGCCTCGGCTGGCGTCTCCCGCCAGCCAGCCTTCTATAGTCGGTCCGCCCCAGCAGCCCATAGCAGCCTTCTGCGACGGCGCAGTCTCTCAGGCAGCGCCTACCAGCGTGGACCTAAAACACAATGCCCACAGCAGTGCACTCAGCATAAAACGCCTTGAACCCTCTAAAGAGAGGGTAGTACAACTTACGCCACCTGCCTCCAGGGCGGCCGTCTGGTCGTCCAGCGGTCCGCCGTCCGCGCAAGGGCGTCAGCCGTGACAGTGTTTCGACTCCAGGGGAGCATCCTACCAACCGATGCCTTCAGATGGTTGCGAAGTACAGCCCGACCCGAGCCTAAAAGGTGAAGCAGAAGACACAGAGCAAAAAGTGAAAGATATTGAACACACACAACCGGCCATTTCCTGAACCAAGCCGGGGGGCCGCCCAGAAGTGGCGGCCGCACTAGCTCTGGGGGGCGGGGCTAGCAAAACCAGTCTGACTGCGCACCGCGAAGAGACGCCTACCCCGTCCCCACGACCACTGGCTGAGTCCCGATTCATTCTGCTATATACCTTTTTGCATTAATAATAACCCCCAAATGCAGAAGGGGGGTGGGCATTGGCCGGACGACCCTACTACGGGGAGGCCGGGTAGGGATACAAAGCTCCTGCGGGGATACCGACAGGAGCCCGGGGCAACTGCCAGGGCGATATGCCACCGCGAGACGCCACCGTCATCCCATCAACAGCCTAGGCCAACCTGATGCACTAGCATCGGCCTGATAATCCCACAAACAACGGCCCTAAAAAGGACTTGGACAGACCTTACTGTAGTTCATGCGCTAGCCTGACCTCACATATTCATCTAGATATTTCCCTAGCAGAGGTGCCAACGCTACCCAGAGGTGGCTACAGCTAAAAAGTTCGCCAGGAGAACATACATCAGTTTATATCGCCGCTACATGCCCGCGGCATGTGCGGTGGCCTCTACTGCTCATATTACACATATCCAGAAGAGAAAACAGCCTTATAAACAACTGTTGCTACACTAGCAAACATACAGCCTACATAAACACACTGTGTTTATACAAACATCGTTCTAGCCACCTTTACCGGGGAACTACAGGCCCACTTCTCCAACTGTTACACTTTTCTTCATCTTTTGGAGACAAAATATCCCTCAGGGAAGCATAGAGTCCAAACATACGGCATTGAAAAGAAGAATGTTTGCCCTAAAAGGGGACTCACCCGCTGTCTTCAGTGCCTCATCCCTTCATGTAACATGCATGCTTCGGCGCACTAACCTGAGGGCGGGGCGCTTTATTCTCACATGTAAGGCCGAGGAGGCGGCCTCGAAATCACGCTTTTTTTTTATTTTATTTTTTGATGATCCTCGGATTTCGAAGGGCCAGGGACACCCTCCTGCCTGGGCGCCGCCCCAGACCTCAGCGGAATACACGTTCTATACGCCGCTGAGCGCGCCCTCGCCTCTCTGAACTTTCCCACCACCGCCTCGACGGAGGTGCCGAAAAGCCCAAAGGGCGAGACCAGGGCATCGAGGAGAAAAGCCTTTTCTTTCACCCCGATGTCCACCAAGTTTAGCCACCGATGCCTCTCCGTGGCGACCACAGCCGCCATCGACCGTCCGATGGCAACTGCTATGTGTTTGGCCGCCCGGAGAGAGAGATCCGTGGTGCGCCACTCAGCCATCGCATCAGGGGGTAGGCCCTCCCCCCGATCGAGGTCCCTCGGCAGGCCAGCTTGATAAGCCTGCAACACAGCCATTGTGTGCAAGGCCGTTTTTTTTTCTTCTTTTTATTTATTTATTTATTTTATTTTTTTCGCCGCCTGACCCGCCGATGTGTATGCCCTGCCATTAAGACGTGAAGTCGTCTTTAATGGCTTCGATGACAGGGCTGGAGCTCTTAGTGTCGATGGCCGCCCGGAGCTGGGCGGCTATGCCATCACATCCAGCAGCTCCCCATACACGGGGCAGGATGGCTGGGAGGATTTGGCCTCAGCCTTATTTTCCTCCTCATCCACAGCCATCCTCTGATCGACTGGAAAAGCACGGGCTGACGAAGAGGAGGAGTCTCCATCCGACTCCTCCTCCGTCCGCCTGCTCTCGCGACCTGGCTGATCGTCCGTGAGCACTGTGTTCTCCAGACGATGAGCCAGATCCATCTGGGAGCCCCAGGACAAACGGCGCCGCTCAGCCTCGGCATGAGCAGGACCGCTCCCAAATGCTGGCTCTTCTTCCCTCGAGAAGAAGGCCAAGCGAGAGCGGAGCGTCCTCAGTCGGAAAACGCTCGCAGTTTGCGCAGGAAGCCCCCTCGAGAACCGACTGCGCGTGCTCTTCCCCCAGGCAGAGCACACAGAGGGTGTGCGTGTCCCCAGGCGTGAGAAACCTGGGACACGGATCAGCGCACTTCCTGTACGCTCCCTTGGATTTACGTGTGCACTTCATTTCATTTTAGAAAGACTTTCTAGCGAACCAGACAAAACAGTCCCTGAAGACGAAAGGATGTTGTCATGTTGGCACGGTGCCTTTTTATACTTCCTGGTCGCACGGTGATAACATCACCAGCTGCCGACGGTCAGTAGGATTGTGATTTGATAGCGATTTCAGACACCTGTCACGCTGAAGGCGTTCCCCGTAGCGTCAGCTGACGCAGCGCGAGTTCCCTTTCGAAAGGGAAATATATTTTTAGTAGGTAGATGTAAAAAAATCGTAATAGGTCATTATAAGCCTTCTCAATAAATTATATATTATTGTGTTTTGGTAGTGACAAATTTGGGGAGAATGAAAATATTCCAGCATTTTCTGAAAATACAGTATGAGAATTAACTGCACAATTACTATAAATGTGTACCTTGAATACTATACAATTTTCATACATGCAAGATTTGTGGGAAAAAAATAAAAATTTTCAAGATGTTTCCACCTCTGACTTTGCACCAATTCTGTAGAATGGCCCATATATATATATATATATATATATATATATATATATATATATATATATATATATATATATATATATATATACATACATATATATATGTGTGTGTGTGTGTGTGTGTGTGTGTGTGTATGAGACACCGTTCAGACCATAGACCGTAAATTGACAAGGAGGATACCGTGGTGCGTAAAGCGAGTTACTCCTCCCACTTCTGCTATTTTTACTGAGATGTCTTATCCCGTGTGAATTTTCCATTAATATTACAGACGTCCTAAGGTAAAATTACTTTACCCCCACGTCCCCATGTTAATCTAATCCCGTCCGAGATTAGAACAAGACCCCAAGATACTTGAACTCCTCCACTTGAGGCAGGAGCTCTCCCACAACCTGAAGTGGGCAAGCCACCCTTTTCGACTGAGAACCATGGCCTCGGACTTGGAAGTTCTGATTCTCATTCCAGCCGCTTCACGCTTAGCTGCAAACCATCCTAGTGCACGATGAAGGTCCTGGTCTGAGGCTGCCAACACGACAACATCATCCGCAAAAAGCAGCGACGAAATTGCTTGTTTTGAATTATATATTGTTTTGCAATATCGCCCAGCCCTAATATATACACAAATGCACGTTTTTCATCATCATTAATAATTTTTGTGCTCAGAAGAAGAAAACAATCATATTAACAAATTTAAATATGATTGCCTTGTTCTTTCTGTTTTCAGATCAGCATGGGAAGAAAATATCTTTGGATAAAGGTGGAAAACTTGATATCTACATTGCTGTGGATGCATCTAGCAGCATCAATAAGACAGAATTTGACAAGGCAAAAAAAACCATTCAAAAGCTTATAAAGAAGGTATGTCCCCCAGCAATTGATTTAGGGAAGTTGTAATACCACTTATTTGTATAGGAAACATTGCCACTGTGATGCTCTCAATAGTGAACTTGACTTTTAACTCCACATCCTTTCCAAAAGCCTCAAATATGAGCCCTAAAGGATTAGTTTACTAGTTTATTAATAAAAACTTTTTTTATTTGAGGTCAATATGCACCCTCGATCCGCACTTCTGCCTAGTCTGCACTGGTGCGGGTTACACAGCGGACTTCTTCCCGGCAGTCAAAGCGGCATTACTTTGTGAAAGTATGGTCTCGGAGGAAGACCGTGAAGGTTTAGGGTGCCATTTGGCTGGGACAGGGCCAATATTAACCATGTTCACTCTGTCATTAAGCACGTTTACATGCACACCAGTAAGCTGATTACTCACAAATATCAGCTTGAAATTTTGACAGAACTTGAAGTTTTCCCCGTTTACATGCAAACCACTAAACTGACAACGCAAAGTAAACCGTGTTTACATGACTTTATTAATAAACCGGGTTATTTCCTAGTGATGTCAAAAATAATAATCTCTTTATCTGACTCTGAGTATTCCAAATGTTATGTCCGTTGTGATGTTAAATAAAGCGTGTACGTGTCAGCGGGAGATTTGTGGCTCATATCCCTTATGCAGTTACAGATGCAGCGTTTTGACTGAACCTCTTCTTCTTCTGCTGCATGAGATGAGAACACATCTTTACAATTTTCTGGGTCTTAAAAGAGTGCGTTTATGATATATGTCTTTATTTCATGCAAAATGCTAGCTCGCTCTGTCTGGATGCGTTTAAATCTGCTCTGAGTTTGCGTTTTTGTCACCTATCACACATGCGCACTTCAATAAGTCAACAGAAAGCAGGTTAATGCATTTACATGCAGCACAAATTTGGGGTAAGAGTCAAAAAACAACCTGTCCCGACCGGTTTATGCTTAGGTGCACTATGCAACTTTTCGTCCACTGGAGGGCGCCAATTCTAAACGGCTCGCGAGTAGTGGGACTTTTATTATGACGGGACGGGACACAGTCGCCGGGCGCACGCATTTCCGCTTTTTCTGCTCAGGTAAAAACAGCTATTTTTATCATATCAGATACATTCAAGGGGCCAAGGGCTTCGGCCACCCGTCCACTCTCTTCCCTGAACTGAAATGAAGTAGTGGGCTGTACTTTCCACACGATTGACATCAGGTTCAAGTACGCCAGGTTGGCTGGTGGTTATGTTGCCCGCATACCGCCTCCCATGGCCGAGACTGGTATTACGATACCTGTCGGGCCGGGGCTAGTAATGCTACTGCTAATTAAGGTTGATATCTCTGCAGCACTATAACTTGACATTTTTTTAATGACATCATCGCCCTTATTTCTTCTCATTCTTTTGATGCGTGTAGGTCATTTTTTGGATATTTTTACCTCAATTTTTACAGATGGCACCTTTAAGCCGTTTATGACCGTACACAGATAAAAGAAAATGGGTTACCGCGTTTACATGACCATGTTCATGGTCGGCTTATTAGGCATAATCGGCTTAAGAATGTGCACGTAACCGTGCCGATTCACTGCAAAGTCTTATTAGTTGTATATACTGCATTTCTGAGCAGTCTCCCTTGTTTCTTGTCTCTTGGTCTTAAATTATTGCCTGTTCTGTGGATTACCATTTTGCCTGTCTCTCCTGCCTTGTTTGCCTGTTTGGACTGCCTGTGTTTTGACCTTGCTCTACTTTTGACTACGATTGTGGATTACTCTTTCAATAAAGCTGTGGTTGAATCCTCAATCTTTAAGTCTCATAGCAGTTAGGTTACACTAACATAGACAGTTGTCCATATGAATTGGGCGGTTTAGTCCCAATTTTTTGAAGAGACAATCGCTTTATATGATAAACAGACTGAATTTAGGCTTTTATTCACATATAAAAATAGACTGGGTAAACCCAGCCCAGGGGCATAGCCATCTTTTCAGAAGTGAGGGGGACAGAAATGTCGTAATACCATTTTTTTTTTTTTTTGGACCAATATAATGTATCGCATCTCTTGCTTTTAATTGGGCAAGATATCAAACACACTGCTGAAAAATAACCAATAATTAATATCTATAATATTATTCTCCTATTCTCCTTTTTTTTGTGCCAATTTTATGATTGGTTTATATACTACAAACATTCTGCATTAAGACTCCATAGATTTTATGCAATGTAAAAAAATATATATATATATTCTGATGTAACTCATCTGTTCTCTGTGTGAATATATAGTAAAATGTAATTTATTCCTGTGATCAAAGCTGAATTTATCATCATTACTCCAGTCTTCAGTGATCCTTCACTAATCATTCCCATATGAGGATCTGATGATCAACACACATTTAGGATTATTATCAGTTGTGCTGCTCATGGTGATGCTTAATTTTCTAAACATTTGTGGTAAAATTAAAAAAGAGAAATTAAAACTTTTATTGATCAGACATGCATTAAATTGATCACAAGTGATATTTTTAATATTACAAATTAGATAATTTATTTAATAAAATCAAATAAATGCTGTCCATTGAACTTTCTATTCACTAAAGAATCCTGAGAAATAACATGTGGGCTATCATGGTTTCCACAACATTTTGGGAACTGTTTTCAACACAGATAATAATCATAAATGTTTCTTGATTATGAAATCCTCATCTGAGAATGATTAGTGAAGGATCATAGGACACTGAAGACTAGAGTAATGATGATAAATTCAGCTTTGATCACAGGAATAAATTACTATATATTCACATAGGGAAAAAAGCGGTTTTAATTTGTAATAATGTTCAAAATATTACTGTTTTAACTTTTTTCGATTACATAAATGCAGCCGTGGTGAGCAGAATACTAAACATTAAAAAAGCTGCATTATTCATATGATACTTTATTGTCAATAAATAGCCTACATTGAGATGACTTAAAAAACACATAAAGCATATATTGTCGCACTCGTCTGATTGTCGTCGTCACGTTTCATCATCATAACGATTGTTTTCCTTCAGCTGCAGCTCCAGCGTGACTGGGTATTACGAATCCACTTTTGGACTTTCTGCGAGAGCGCCCTCCTCATATTAAGATTCGGAAAAAATTGCAAGGTCATGCATAGATATTTTTTTGTCTCTGAATTGAAATCTTGATGTATTCACATTGGTTTCTATGTAAATACACTTGCCCCTGACCTCAAGAAGCGCGCTATCAACCGAGTTTAGAGAAGGCTGTCGTAGCGTCCCTGTTAACTTGTCCGCCCCCGCACAGGGTAACACCGGTTCGAATCCCGCTCGGAGCGGGTCGACTAGGATCGGTGAGACCCAGTAAAAGTGCGGGGGACGAAAATACATTTTATTAAAAGTGAGGGGGACACGTCCCCCGCGTCCCCCGCGTAATCTACGCCCATGACCCAGCCTGATCTGCCGGCGATTTGATTTCGCCCTGCAGCCCAGTCTGTAAACCTGACCTGTACATTAATTTCTACTGCTTCTGTTACACTTTTGCGGGAACCAATCACAGATTGGCTTATTCTACTGGCACGCTATTGGCTCGTTTAACACGATGACGGATAGAGAAGTGATGGGTCATTGCTTTTTTATAGTCATGATTTTTGCCTCTTGTGGTCTCATTGGTTGAAGGACTATTTAATTGCATAAAGAGTCATTTAAATTATGCTGGTTTATCACGCCTCTTGTGGAGTAGAAATCCATAGCAAACTCCCCAGACCAATGTTCTATCTTAAATTCGACGAGGCTGTCGAACGGCGGTCTTTTGAATCAGCTTTGACTTCAACTCTGGAAGACTTGGAGTTAAGCTTTTCTCTGAGAAAAGAACAAAGAATGGCACTGAAGTCATTAATAAAAAGGGAAGATGTGTTGTGAGTTTTGCTGACCGGATACGGCGAAAGTTTAATCATCAACTAGCTCTGCTTCACCTTCGTTGCTCTGGTTGGTGTAGTGCTATCCTATTGCGTGCAGAGGGAGTTTTAAAGACAACCGTTTATCCCACCCCTCGGATTGAGCCCTGTCAATGGTGAGTTTCCAGACCAAACATCTTGATGTGGGTCTGGCTTGTCAGGCTAATAAAGTCTAATAAAGTCTCTTCAGAAAATGTTGACTAAACCACTCATATGGATTTGTTTTATTATCTCTTTATGAACTTTTTGAAGCATCAAAGTGGTAGTTATGTATCTGTCTATGCCATAGACTGTAAAAAAATATGGATGTTGTGTCCATGACATCACCCATAGGATTCTGGAGAATAGTTCTGAAGCGAAAAGTAGGGTTGAGCTGGCCATTGCCATCCAAGCAGCACACCATCGTGCGTCACTCTCGTATAACTGACAATGGGCAAAGAGGCAGGACGTGGCTGGAGCCAGGTGACGCGATGACTAACAGAAAGCAGACAAATGGATATCCACCTGTCACTCAAAGTGGCCACGCCCTTAATTATGCCGAACTTTAAGGCTTTATATAATGTTGACGAATGTGTTATAAAAAAAATCATCCCCTCACAGTTGTCATGAAGGGCAAAATTAGCTTTTTCTGCTGTAAAGTTGGGCATTTTAACATGGGGTTCAATGGAGAGCCACTTCCGTATTGGCTTCAAGAGAAACTGGGTGAGGTTGCCGCTTGGTCTATGCACATAAAGCTCTCAGATTTCATAAAAAATATCTTAATTTGTGTTCCAAAGATGAACACAGTTTTATGAGAAGGTGCAGCTATATTTGGGAATAGTTCGAATATTCGTTTTTTTTTTTTTTTAAGAGGGAATATTCGAACGTCATCTTTGAGCAATTTTGACAGCCCTATTCCTAACTGATGACGAGGACTTGAAAGAGCAGTCATCAAGTTTTAGACAGTATTCTAGGTTACTACTTGTGGAGTTTTTTTGGTCCAATGATTAGAATCTACTTTTTCAGAATTAAGTAGTAGGAAATTAGTAGTCATAAAGTCTTTACTGCTGTGCTCTTTGGAAAAGTCGGAAGTTGAAGCTTTACTTCTTGTAAATTTAGCCACTGTATCAAATAAATACCTAGGGTTGTGTTTGTTTTCTTCAAAGAGAGTTGGAAAAATAAACGGCTCTATCTGTTTTTAAGGCCTTTCTGTATGCATTCATGCTCTCGTTCCATGAAATGCAAAAAAAACCTCTAATTTTGTTTTCTTCCAGGTGCGCTCCGTTTTCTGGCTGCTCTCTTGAGGGCCTGAGTATGCTTGTTGTACCACGGCATTAGACAATTTTCTTTAATCTTCTTTAAGTGCAGAGGAGCAGCTGTGTCTGGAAAATAGTTAGAAAAGCTCCAATTTGCTAGCAAACCACCCTGCTTCACAGGCATATTACAAACTTCAGTGGAGAGCAAGGTGTCTCACGTCCTCAAAACCGAAATACAGAGCCTTAAAAGAGGGCTTAGAGGTGGTACCCCCAGTGTGAGTCAGGCTTTTACAGCTGCTACTTCCCCCTTTCCCAAAAAGGACAGTGGTCTTAAACCCATCCTAGACCTCAGACGTCTGAACAAGGTCCTTATTAAATGGCCTTTCAGAATTTTAACACTGAAACAAATTATCGCCCAAATTATCGCCCAAATTATCGTTCTGCCCGATGGATTGGTTCTTCTCAGTGGATCTGAAAGATGCATACTTTTTTTAAGTTATCCCCGTCACAGGCAGTTCTTGACATTCGCCTTCGACGGGATGATTTACCAGTACGCAGTCCTACCATTCGGTCTATCCCTGGCCCCTGCACTTTTCACAAATTTCACAAATCTGTGCTTCTCAGCCATCTAGAATGCCTGGGACTCAGAATAAACACAACCAAATGTCTGTTGCTTCTCAGGCAGAGAATCTCTTTCCTAGGAGCAATTTTTAGACTCAACCCAGACAAGGGCGTGGCTGTCGAACTAAGTACTGGCTGAAACCCAGGGTTCCTCCCCAAGCTTGGCACTCAGGCCAACTTTTGATAAAAGTGGGCCACAGCTGTGTCAAAGCCCTGGCCCCTTGGTTAAAACCCCACCTCAACGAGCAGGGGGGAACATGGGGACTGTCTCAAGACGAATGGTGGTCACCATGGACACCTCCAACATGGGTTGAGGCGCTCTCTGTGAGGACAAATAGACCTTTGGCTCGTGGTTGAGTGCGGAGTCGCGGTTACACATAAACTAGCCCTCAAGTGGTTCTAGCCCTCAAGACCTTCCTACCTTGTATTTCGGGTCATCATGTCTTGGTGCATACAGACAACACGGCAGTGGTTTCTATGGTGCCCTCTTGGGACCTCTCTCTGATCCTACGAGCACTTACAGAGCCTCTATTTGAGCTTTTACAGACAGCCGAAATTAAAGCCACTCATGTTTAAGACTGCCTTGCTGTTCCTGCACTAATGTCAGTTAAATGTGTGGGTGACATAAAAGTGCTCTCCATGAATGCTTCTTGTCTGGAGTTTTGCCCAGGAGACACTAAAGTCATCCTTAAACCAAGACACGGGCATGTGCCCAAAATGGTTACCCTCTACCACGGGCATGTGCCCATATCCCTCCCCTCCCCACCCCCCGCCAAGACAAGGCGCACTCCACCAGAGGCATTGCCTCTTACTGTACATCGTCCAGTGGAGTTTCTATCCATGATATCTGTAGAGTGTCAGGTTGGACTACTCACGGTCTACATTTACCAGATTGTACAACATGGAGGTCAAGCAGAAATCCTTGGTGAATAAATAAGAGGTTAGATGGCATCTATGAGCCCACTTCTCGCTAAGCGACATTCGGAGCCTTGTGTCCTAATGCTCCAGTGTTAATTCTATTCCTCTAGTGTATATAGCTGGCCTATATGAGCCCAGTTTGCAAGGGGATATATCAAGTGTCATAAGATATGTGTCATATCTCTGGTCTGGGGAGCCCTTCATTCCAGTGCTCCAGCATGAGGGAGTAAATATTGTTACGCTATCAAAAGTGCGGCAGGATTTTATAGGTTCCCCTGGCGTCTTCGACGCAGTGCGATTGACCGCCCAAAAGGGAAAGGGCTCGGTTACGTATGTAAGCTTGGGTCCCTGAGATAACGGAATGAGTACCGCCTAAGACTGCCGTGCTATGTTGCTAACGTCTTGTGATTGTCGCTTAATTCTATAAACCTGAATATATGGCAATGCGAGCGTCTTTTATAGGCAGGTGCCCTGCCCATATTGCCGTGTTCTGTGCTCAGCTTCGCAGACCCAGCATTGATAGGTTTGCACAGTTACGCCGCTCTGCCATTGGGTCATGCAGTTCCCACTGACCAGCCAATAGCATGCAAGAGCCCTCTTCGCTGCTATGAGTGTACAGTAGCACTGCATGGTTTCATAAGCTTTCAGTAAAATCGGGGAGCAGGAGTTAACCCCTGGCATCTTCAACGTAGTACTCGTTTCCTCATCTCAGGGAATTGAGATTACATACGTAACTGAGTACATTGTTTGTTGGTTTTTAACATAAAACTTGGTGAATTGCTTTAACTGTTTAGTGCCAGTACTTTTTGGACATTTCTAGCACAATTTAATGATACTGTGATCATTTTGGTCACTATAATCATGAAATTGAATATTCATACTGTTTGATCTCTAGATATGATCCACTATAAAATCAACTACAGTTATGCGTTTTTAGAGGATAATATACACAGTACTATTTTTTATGAAGAACTCCAATTCTACCCAAAAGACTAGAATAGCGAGAATAACATTTGAATAAGATTAAATTACAGTAGTGTAAAATGAGTATCATAGACGAAATGATACAGTTCTTTGGCGTAGGCCCCGTCCATAGTCCGATTGCGGAGGGTACTGATGCTTGCAGTTGGAAGATTCTTTGATTGAAGTACCTGCAAATATTTGCAAAGAAAATAGCTTATATGGTAACACTTTATAATAACGTTCAGTTGTAAGTCATTTATAAGTGGTTAGTTAATGATAAACTAATCATTTACAAAACATTCATAAATGATTATCAAGTGATATGCTAACATGTTATGTTTTGTAAATTCTGTTACAAGTCATTTACAAGTGATTAGTAAATAATTAACTAATGATTTAATGAGTGATTTGTTTATTATTTTACATATATTTAGTAGATTCAGTTATAAGTAATTTACAAGTTATTAGATAATGATAAACTAATAATTTACAAATCATGATTATACATTCATAAATGATTACTATGCTAACGATTTACAAATCTTTCATAAGTTAGGCCTTTTAAAAAAATAGCATTTCATAAAATAATCAAACAGATCCTTAGTAAATGGTTAAGTTACTAGTTAATATATTAATCACTGAAATGTCAAAATACCATTATCTCAATAAATTGTTAATCATGAACAAATGATGATCAAACCATTAGTAAATGATGAGTAGCCTTTATAATGTATTGATGCATTACATCCCAATGCATCAGATCAAGACGCATTTAATTCTTTGCATTTGTAAAAGTAGACATGATTTTATAATAGGCTTTTATTGCAAAAACTGACCAAAAACAGTATAAAAGTATTAGCTCATGTTGCATTCCAAGTTTTCTGAAGTCATACGATATCTTTATGTGAAGAACAGAGCTGATCTTAATGTTTTAATCATTGAAATGATAATCCCTTTGTAAATGCATATTTCTTATATTTATAATTCAAATAATACTCCTGACTCTTTAGCATGATGCAATCGGTCACATGACACATGAGAGCCAATGGCATTTTACAATCAAAGATGACGTAATGACGCAATTGGTCACGAGACACACGACAGCCAATGCTGTCAAAGCTGATGTGACGTTTCTTCCCGGAGGCAAATTTTGAAATGTGTTAATCATTAATCATCGGCCGGTGGATGAACTCGACGATGCTGATCACTTCTGCGGATTTACTTCACACAAACCAATCCAGGCCTTGGGACACTTGGAATATTTGTACTTTTTGAATAAATTGTTCCTGCAGTCGTATCTGCCTGTTTATATATATATATATATATATAACACAAAAGGGTAGGTTTAGGGAAGGGATTGGTTATGTGACAAATAGGAATTAAATGCTTTCAGTAATTAGATGAATTACCTATTTACACATTTCTATTGCAGCAGGTGTGGAATAGCAGAATTTAATTTTCACATTTAACGTTATATTTGTTGTAGCAATCAATGGACGCATTTGTAACGAGTGGGAAATATCTACAAATGATGTGTAAAACATACACAACTGATGAATAGTCTACACTTTAGATTAGTGGACGCTAAAAGCGGTGTAAATGCCTTGTATACGTGTACAGATCATTTGTAACGGGTAAGAAAGATCTACGAATGATGTGTAAAACATTTACAAGTGATGAATAGTCTACACTTTAGATTAGGGGACGCAGAAAGCGTTGTAAATGCTTTGTATACGTGTAGAGATCATTGGTAACGGGTGATAAAGATTTGTAAATGATTTATTCATGCGTTTACAACATCATCTCCAGCAAGTGATGAACTCAGTCACTATAATCCAGTAGCGGTGGCTTTGGGAATGGCCTCAAAGGGCAGCGAAGCATTCTGGGAATTGTAGTCTTTCATCCCCATGAGACAAAAATACATTTTCTGTCTTTTCTAAGTCTAGAAAGCACCAAATTCAAACCCCTCACAGAATACAAGTCTGCAACATTGAGTGAAAGGATCTAACTTAACACTGCAATCCCCTGACTTTAAGTCATTCTAAAATGTTTATTAGTTTGACAACTAGTAATTTATCATTCTTTAAAATATAAATGCATTTATAAATGCTGTTTAAACAGACCAGGTTAAAAATTTAATGATGCATAAATAAGTTATATATTCATTATCTACTAATGGTTTGATCATCATTTGTTCATGATTAACAATTGTTTATTGATATAATGGTACACTGACATTTCAGTGATTAATAATATATTAACTAGTAACCTAATAACCATTTACTAAGGATCTGTTTGATTATTTTATGATATGCAATTTTTTATGGACTGGTAAATGGACTGCATTTATATAGCGCTTTTTTAACAGACCCTATGGCCATCCAAAGTGCTTTACATTTTTGCCTCACATTCACCCATTCATACACCGACGGCGATGTCAGCCATGTAAGGCACCATCCAGCTCGTCGGGAGCAGCTGGGGTTGGGTGTCTTGCTTACCACTACATAACTTTAAAGATAACTTACCACAGATTTGCAAATTGTTAGCATATTATACTTAATCATTAATGAATGTATAATCATGATTTGTAAATGGCTAGTTTATCATTATCTAATAACTTGTAAATAATTTATAACTGGATCTACAAAATATACAAAAAAGTAACAATTTAGTAACATTTAGGAAATGCATTGTCATGTTTTGGTAATCATTAGTTCATCATTAACTAATCAATTGTAAATTACTTATAACTGAATCTTCTAAATATATGTAAAATTATGAACAAATCACTCATTAATCATTTATGAATGTATAGCCATGTTTCATAAATCATTAGTTAATCATTTACTAATCACTTGTAAATGACTTGTAACATAACTAATTCATTCATAAAATGTTAGCATATCACTTGATAATCATTTATGAATGCTTTGTAAATTATTAATTCAACATTAATAACCACTAATAAATGACTTACAACTGAACGTTATTATGAAGTGTTACCATTGATGTAAAATCAATAAACAGAAGTTTTAGAATGAATACGTTTTAGAACAGAATTAATACGCTACTGCCTAAAGTATTTGAAGGAAGCCATGATAAGCAGGTGTATGAGAAAGCTGCGTGCTGTAAAGATGGCCATGTTAGGCCGTGTATACTGCCTCGACAGGCTGGGTTACTGAAAGCCAAGTAGGCTGTATGAGCTGGCACGTTAGGCCATGTACACTGCCTCGATATGCAGTCTATGCACACTGTACTGTCCATGTCCAGAAAGCTAATTAAAACATAATCAAAGTAGTCCATATGTGACATCATTTGGTTGATTAGAATCGCTTGAAGCATCAAAAAAACGAAACAAAAACTAATAACAAAAACTATGATTTTATTCAGCATCAGTCTTCTCTTCCGCGTTTGTTTTCAAACCTATTGACAGAAAAGAGTGAGTGAGGGGGAGATGTGAGGGAGGATTTTTCAGCTGTGACTTTTTACTGCGCATAGTCGAAGTACACTCAGAAGTGCTATTCCGCCATACATTAGTTCTCCTAGTTCTCCACGTTTTATTTTATGTCATTATATTTGAACGTTCAACTATTCGTGTAACTGCATTTAAATAGGGTAAACGTGGAGGTGTTTGGTCGCTTCTCACTTGATCTCTGTTTGGTACCATAGTGAATGAACTGGGCTTAGTGGGCTAAGCTAAATGCTATCAGATCGTCATCGCGCATCAGAGAGATAAGGTACACGCACTCAGACGAGAGAGGTTTGTATCAACTCGTTATAGTTAAGGGAATAACATAGTTTAATATGAAAAAGTGGTGAAGTATCCCTTTAAGTGTCTCATCATCTCTAAGGGAGCGATAACTTCCCAAGGTGATGTTATATTGTGCTCTGTTAATATGTGGTGCAACTACAAAATATCAAAACGACGGTGGGGGCGGTGTCAAGCCTATTCGCAGCAAGCCTATTACCCGTTATTATCAATCTAAATGAATCTACTGCAAAATATAAGAGGTTGTTACTGGAATGTAACAGACCAGAGTGTTTGTATCAATAGAGCAGTATATTCTTAGAGCATAAGCCCTGCCCGTGTAAGACGTGCCGCTTCTCGAGATTTCTGCCTTTATTAGAGAAAATAAATATGTTCAGCCCCCTCCCTCCGAAGTTGATTTACTAACGATGCTTCGAAGCTCAAAAAATTGTATTTAGACCAGCCCTACCGTCCCTTCTCTTGAATGACCATTGTGGCCATGGCTTGAACAGGAATCTCTGAAGACGCAGAGAGAGATCCGTAATGACATAGATCTCTTCCCAATGTGTCTGACCTGGCATGGTCGACACCTCGTCCTGCAGCTCCGGTAAGTGGTCAGTATAGAGATTGCGTTCAGAGTCCAGAGAGAGTGGCTGTTTTATAAGTGCATCCAGTGCTTTGGGTGGCAATGTTGGATTTGCAGTTGCTGTGCGCTTTGGCTCCATTGGGGGCATTCGGAGATGGCCTTCCTTTTCCATCCCCTCCAAATCGTCTTCCTCGTCCGTGCTGAGCACACTGGGCAGAGGGACGCACGCATCAAGCGTCAAGGTGGGCAGCTCTACAAGAATGGTTTCCTGCTGAGTGGCAGCTGGAATGGGGCTAGGAGACATGCATCGAAGGCTCTTTTTATAGTGAAGTGTGCACAGTTTTCACAGAAACCGGGGTTCTTAAACGACAATTGGCCATGTTTCAGCTCAAGACAAGTCGACCTGGTGTCCCACATGAACAAAGTCTCTTTCACGCACAGAATCTTTTTCACTAGCCAGGATAGTCCACTGTGGTGTGGCAGGCAGCGGGGCGAGGGACCGCGAGAGCGGGCCGGTGATTAACGTTCATGAGTGCCAGCTGCGTGGCACACCGGTCTCGTCTCGCGGCCATGTGACGGGAGCATATATAAGGAGGAGCAAGAGCTGCGGAAAACGAGACCGGTGTGCCACGCAGCTGGCACTAGTGAACGTTAATCACCGGCCCGCTCTCGCGGTCCCTCGCCCCGCTGCTTGCCACACCACATCCACATTGCTGCAGCCATTGTTGTATCAAACAATCCTTGTGATCAGCTGGGATACAAATTGAAGGAGCCAGACAAAAAACGGCGTAGTGACCAGTAGTTTGTTCTTTGTTAAAGGTTTTTACAAAATTGTAGGCTTCTGGTGTGAAGCGAGAAGAGGTTTTTGAATGAAATAATGACGTTGTGGAATGAGGCGTGAGGGATTTATACTGAGGACTCTCAGATACTCTCTTTTCATTTAACTATACCACAATGTAGAAATAAAAGATTCGGTGATGCTGCTTTTAGCCGTTGTGATTCTCGCCTCTGGAATAACCTTCCAGAGGAGGTAAGATGTATTGAAAATATTGTAAAATAACTGTAAAATGTTTTATTTATTTTATATTTTAGTCCTTATAAATTTTATTCGTGTATTTGAAAGGGTCTATTTGTATTTTATTTTTATACTTACTATTTTATTTAATATATCTTTCTTGCCTGTAAAGCACTTTGAACTGCATTGTTTTTTTTAGGAAAAGTGCTAGAGTACTTTTCCCAAAAAAAAAACAATGCAGTTCAAAGTGCGTTGGCTTGCTTGCTTGCTAAAATCATGTCTAAAACTAAATTCGATCCTACTAAAAATCCTGTTTCACATTATAGTAGCAAAATACACCTGTTGTTTCATATGGACTTAAACTTAAACAATTTTTTTTTGACTGGATAACTGAGAGATGTTGCTTAAAACTGAATTCTTAATGCTCTTTCTCAAAAGATTAGTGACTACCAGGTCTCTCCAAACTATGAGATCCTGATGTTTGCTTCGGAGGTTCAGCTGTTAATCTCTATGAGGGACTTTAAAACTAATGGAGGTGCAAGAAACCTAGAACAGGTTTTTGAAAAACCGGACAAATCTAAAGATGAAGGTACGTATGGCTCTGAGTCTTATTGTGTACATTCAGATTGATACAGTCAGATTTAGAGAGGATTATTACAGAAAATGTGCCATGCCAAAATAGAAGCCTACATTTTATGGTGGATAAATTTAAAGCCCCTCTGAAATCAAAATGTAAATTTTTTGCTTTTAGTATATGAATAGGTTATAGCCTTAAGGTTATGAATATGCTAGTGTGTTCTAAAACAATGACAAAATTCTAATTTAAGAGATATAAGCAATGAAATTTACAGTCTTTCACTTCTTCTAAAATGGATCATAATTTTTATGTCATTACTGCAGACTTCAGCTTCTGATCAACAATCAAACGCTCTTCAGAATTTGAAGCATCTCACTCCCTAAATAGACACTGAAGCTGCTTCTGAAATCGGTCACTTGTTCACACATTTACAATTTTCCACATATTGAATGCCACATAGTGCACTATAAAGGGGATGGGGAACGATTCAGAGAGTGTAAATATGCTTTCAGTTGTGGCAGGGTCTAGTTTCTCTCTCTCTCACATGCATGAATGCACGCACACGCACACGTACACGTACACGTACACACACAGAGTCTGCTCAGTGCTCCGCGGTCCAAAGAAGGGAGAGCGTATCGCCACAAAACTCCTCAAAACATATCGGACCCATTTGAATTCTGCACAGAATGCATTATTTCAAAGCAACATGAAGGAGATTATGATGAGAAACGAATAGATATTATGAGGAAACTGCAGCTACTGAGCTGAAGTGCTGTAATCTGGGGTAGCGAATTCCAGTAGTCAAATGTGATATGGGGGGGTGGGGGTGGGTATGGTGGTGGTGGTGGTGGTGGTGGTGGTTTAGTCAGGCGCGAGGGCGTGAGCAGCAGCAGGAGGAACATCACTGCCAGTCGAGAGAGAGAGACAGAGAGAGACGGAGTTGGGGAAAGATTGTTGAGGAACTGTTATTGTACCGGGTTGTTGAGAACACAAGTTTATTTTGTTTGTATCTGAGAACTCTGAATAAACACGAGTGAACTTTGCAACGTTGTTTCTCTCACAAAATACTTTCACCACAGCTAACAGCAAACACGACATTGACATGAATACAGTAAGAGCTTATGTTGAGCATAATTACTAGAGCAGCGTCATTCAAACGGCAGTTTGGGCAAGTGTGCACTGAGATATACATGTGATTGACCGATTCGAACATTATAAAGAGTTCTTTGATCGCTCTCTGTAGTTTAATCATTTAAATAACAGATTTGTTTAATGCTATACCAACAAAAACAATGTTAAGTTAATCGTTTTAATCACTGGCTTGATTCACTGATGCATCAAGACGGCCAGCGGCAGGACTGACAGTCCTAAACGATTTAGAAAGAAAGTCTTTGTGAACTTGAATGATTACCTACACATCAGAACTCAATGATCCCAGATAAGGCATCAATGAACACTGTTACTCACTATTTGTGGTGGTGCCGTCGAAACCAGATAATAAAGCCTGTGCTGACTGTGCATCGACATTGCGAGGAAGGGGAGGAAACCTTTCCTGGTATGACGTCATAACAGGAGAATTCAAGATCAACTCTCTGAGCTCTCAGTTTCTCAAAGGCAGAGAAAGACAGCCAGAACTCAGTTTTACACCGATCAAAATTTCTAGCCTCTTGGGGACAATATTCAGGCTATGGGACCTTTAAAAAAAGGGGAAGAGCTGCCTGACATGTCCCGCCCTGTCTTCCTGTTTCAGGTGAAATTACGTTAACTCTTTAAATAATACTGCACGTTTCAAGGCTCTTTATTGGGCCTTGAGAAAAGAAACAGAAGACTTTAAGGAACAAGGATGTTGCCAATAACCGGATAGATTTCAGCAAAACAGTGCTTCTGAAATATACTTGTAGTTGTGTAGATCAGGGGATGCAGAAAGGGTTGTAAATGCCTTGTATACACATACAGATCATTTGTAACAGGTGATAAAGCTTGTCTTTCATCCATGAGACAAAAATACTTTTTCTGTCTTTTCTCAGTCTAGATGCACCAAATTCAAAAATATTTTCACATTTCTACTACTTTAATGATCCAGTTTAAATAAAGAATCATCTCTCCAGCGCTGAAGAACCCCTTTAATTAATTTACATTTAACCAGCTTAATATGGAGAGGCACTGTAGACCTTATTTATGACCTACACTGTTACATGACGTGAGAACAGTTAGTTATCTCTCTTTCTCACACACACACACACACACACACACACAAACACACACACACACACAAACACACACACAAACACACACACACACACGCACACGCACACATGTTGGTCTATGTGGTTTACAGGGACTCTCCATAGGCGTAATGGTTTTTATACTGTACAAACCGTATTTTCTATCCCCTTACACTGCCCCTGCCCCTAAACCTACCCATCACAGGAAACATTCTGCATTTTTACTTTCTCAAAAAAACATAATTTAGTATGTTTTTAAGGCCATTTGAATTATGAGGACATTTGATATGTCCTCATAAACCACATTTATAGTGTAATACCAGTGTAATACCCATGTAGTTATACAAATTTGTGTCCTCATAAACCACATAAACAGGCTCACACGCACACACACACACACACACACACACACACACACACACACACACACACACACACACACACACACACACACACACACACACACACACACACACACACACACACACTGCCACTGTCCCTAACAGTATTTATAATATATATACTTTTTTTTCTATTCATGTTCCAATTTAAATTAATTTTAATAATATTTGTCTATGGTGTTTGTAACAGATAAATTGGGTGATAAAACAGGTACCAATATCGCCAAAGTCTATTCAACCATTTATGCCAGCATGTCAGGGGAGAAAACCGCCGATCCAGAGGGCTTCCTTGAGACCCAACATGTCATCATTGTGTTCACTGATGGTATTTACATACATAATTTCCATTCATAATTAGCTTTTACTATTCAAACTATTATACTATTCTAACTACACACATATGCATGCAATTATGCATGTTTATACTGTAATTGTACAAAATGTACCTTGAAAACAATTTTTATCCCAATGAGGAAAAAAACTGCACATAAATCACACTAAATCATGTTTTTAAAAAAAATATTATTCAATGAAAAATATATTCTTTGTTGCCCTTTAGTCGGTCACGTTCGACGTACGAATTGGATCACTTCTGGGAGCCCCTATCAGCTTCGAGATATAGAAAACAGGCCAATGAACATTTGCGTGCGTCCTTTGCATATCCCAAACCCCATCCCCCTAACCCCCCCCACCCCCACCCCCTGTTCGGTTCGGTGGGCGTGTTCGTTTTCTGGTGAAAGCAGAAATAGGCTGCACACAAACCCTGTTATTCTGCCGCGGTCGATCCCTGGGTGCTTCAGCACTAAAAGAGCAAATTTTCCTCACAAAAGAGCTACATGGACGTGCCGTCCTTTTCAGGATGTCTTTCCAATTGTGCATTTCTGGATGCGGTTATTACCTTTCTTCCCAGAGGTGCATGAGGAGCTGACTAGATAGTGTAATGCACCGTTTAGCGCCTGTGGGCGACCTAGTGGTTCCTCCCCCCTCACTACACTTGATGACGGGCAGGCCAGGGGGTATGAGGGCCTGCAGGTGCACCAAGCACAGGCGCTCATGGACATGCACGAGGGTAGTCCAGTCCCAGAGCTCCTCCGGGAGCTCCGGACGGCGACGGACCTCGTCCCTACGGGTGACGAAAACCACCGCCCGTGCTATTGGCCAGGCGATGTCCACCTTGGTGGTCCAGGAGCGGCATCTCTGGCTCAACAAGACCGATAAGACTCGGTTCCTGGACTCCCCTATTTCGTCGGCTGGGTTGTTCGGCGACGCGGTAGAGAGCTTTGCCCAGCAGTTCTCGGCCGCCCAGAAGCAGACGGAGGCCATCCGGCACTCCGTGTGTGTAGCCAGCGTTGAAGCAGTCTCATATGGAGCACCCTGAGTGGCGTGACCGCTGCTACCGATGCCATATGCCCCAGGAGCCTCTGAAATTGTTGTCCTGCGTTTGAACTAATTCAAGCAGTTCAACACCAACTGGACGCGCTCCTCGGTGAGGCGCGCTGTCAGGGCAACTGAATCCAGCTCCACACCGAGAAAAGAAAACCTCTGCATCGGGCAGAGATTGCTCTTTTCCCAGTTGACCCGAAACCCCCACTGGCTGAGGTGCTCGAGCACCATGAGCCCGAAGGGTGAGACCTCGTACTGATATCCTCGTCCGTTGAACACAGAACGTAGAGATGGTCTGTGTCATGGGAGAACGGAGACATGAACGTACGCGTCCTTCAGGTCGATCGCTGCAAACCAATCTTGGGGACGGATGCACCCGAGGATGCGTTTCTGCGTTAACATTCTGAACGGCAGCCTGTGAAGGGACCAGTTCGAGAACCGCAGATCCAAGATCTGCCGTAAACCGCTGCCTTTCTTGGGTACAACGAAGTACGGGCTGTGAAAGCCAGACTTCGTATCGGCTGGAGGGACCGGCTCGATCGCGTCCTTCGCCAGTAGGACTGCGATCTCTGCCTGAAGCACCGGGGCGTGCTTCTTCAACACGAAGGTGAAGTGATTCGGTTGCCTTGACAGTGCGCCTCACCGAGGAGCGCGTCCAGTCGGTGTTGAACTGCTTGAATTCGTTAAAACGCAGGGCGACAGTCCCACTCAAACAATTTCAGAGGCTCCTGGGGCATATGGCATCCATAGTGGCGGTCACGCCACTCGGGGTGCTCCATATGAGACCGCTTCAATGCTGGCTACACGGCTGAGTCCCGAGGTGGGCGTGGCACAGCGGATCCCAAACGGTGCCGCCAAACCTTTAGCCCGTGGTCGGACCCTGTGTTTCTACGGACGGGGGTGCCCCTAGAACAGGTATCCAGGTATGCGATTATCAGTGTTGTGCAAGTTACTTCCAAACTGTAATATATTATAGATTACTTACTACTGCTATTTAAAAGTAATTCATTACACTACAATATTACTGTCTCAGAATTGTAATGCGTTACATTACTCCTGTATTACTTTTGAGTTACTTTCACTAAAATAACTTCAGAAGTAGCTCTTAACATTCTCAAATGTAGGCAGAGAGCATTTTACATCCAGTAGAAGGCGATATAATGAACCATAATGACATGGGCTATCCAGGCTAACAATAGAGAATTGGCAAAAAAGTGAATGCTCAAGACAATGCAAGAAATCATGACGATCCAACTCTGTTATAAGTATTATTTTAGAGGTAAAGTGATTATCTGGCAATATCTGGGAATAGCTTAGGTCTGTTCATAGACACAACAGAACTGTGTAAACTCTAAGTTATGACAATATGCACATTTGTTATTTTCTTATTGTTGCGACATAGTTGCGAGATAGCCTAGTTATTTCGGTTTTAGACAAAGGTTGTATTTGACTGCATTTGCATTTGACTAGCCTATACGTTCTTGTCCTTATCTCTGATAAACTAAGCAATACGCACGCATCCATCTCGCGAATGTACAGTAGGGATGAGACGGTGGGGACATTTTCCCACCGGTTAATCAAAGTGTGATGACATCACCGGTGTCTGGGCTTTTAAATCACTAGTCTATTTAACCGAAAGGAACATGCGCACCGCCGCTTGGGCATTAATACCGGGAGCGGATGCAAAGCGAGTGCTTTCAAAGAATTCCTATAAAAGTTAAGCTTCCATATGAACTGAAAACGCGCCAGTGCGCGCGCACCGTGAATGACAGCTCGTTAGTAAACGCGCGTTACGGGGGGGTAACGCACGCGTTACTGGAAATGTACCGAGTAAAATATTACTGAAAATTGATTAGTAATGCCTTACACTACTGCGTTACAGCAAAAAGTAATAAGTTACTGCAATGTATTACTTTTGTAATGCGTTACTCCCAACACTGGCGATTATCTCCACGGATGCCTCATCCACTGCCACGTACAACGGGCTTGCGGTTTGCGGTCTGCGGACGAGGCCTCAACTGCAATGGCACATCAACAGCCTAGAGTTGTTATGGACTGCATTTATATAGCGCTTTTATCCAAAGCGCTTTACATTTTTGCCTCACATTCACCCATTCATACACCGACGGCGATGTCAGCCATGTAAGGCGCCATCCAGCTCGTCGGGAGCAGCTGGGGTTAGGTGTCTTGCTCATGGACACTTCGACACTTGGTCAAGTGGAACCGGGGATCGAACCACCAACCTTCTGGTTTATAGCCAACCTACATGAACCACTGAGCCACTGCCGCCCTGTTAGCAGTTTGTCTTACCCTGAGCCACGTCAAGACGCCGCTTCAGGGCAAGCACGTTCTGGTCCGTACGGACAGCACTGCGGTTGTAGCGTACATCTACAAACAGGGTGGTCTACACTCCCGTTGCATGTCACAACTCGCCGGCCACCTCCTATTATGGAGTCTGAAGTATCTGAGGTCACTTCGTGCCACTCACATTCCGGGCCGACTCAATCGTGCGGCCGACGAGCCCTCACGGCAGTCAGTGCTCCTGGGAGAGTGGAGACTCCATCCCCAGGTGGTCCAGCTGATTTGGGATCGCTTCGGGGCTGCACAGGTAGACTGCACTGTTTGCCGTCCCGTACACGGCCCATTGCCAGTTGTTTTATTCCCTGACCGAGGGGACCCTCAGCACGGATGCGCTGGCACACTGATGGCCCAGGGGCCTACGCAAATATGCGTTTCCCCCATTGAGCCTTCTTCAAGGTCAGGGAGGACGAGGAGCAGGTCCTGTTGGTGGCGCTATACTGGCCCAACAGGACATGGTTCTCGGAACTAGTGCTCCTTGCGACAGCACCTCCTTGGCCCATTCCTCTGAGGAAGGACCGCCTGACTCAGAGACGGAGCACCCTCTGGCACCCGCATCCAGACCTCTGGAAACTACATGTCTGGTCCCTGGACGTGACGCGGAAGTTCTAGGTGGCCTGCCACGGACCATGGTAGACACCATCACTTGTCACTTGAGAAGGCTGTCTCGCTCCACCCTCAACGTGTATGTGGCCGCAATCGCTGCCCATCACGAACTAGTAGAAGGTAAGTCTTTGGGGAAGCACAACCTGATCGTCAGATTTCTGAGGGGTGCGAGGAGATTAAATCCGCCTCGCCCTCTTGGGACCTGTCTCTGGTGCTCAGTGCACTTCAGAGACCTCCCTTTGAGCCTTTGCAGTCAGTGGAGTTAAAAATTCTGTCTCTAAATACAGTACTCCTGACTGCATTGGCCTCTATCAAGAGAATAGGGGACCTGCAGGCATTTTCGGTCGACAAATCGTGCCTGGAATTTCAGGCCGGACTACTCTCGCGTAATCCTGAGACCCCGGCCTGGATAGGTGCCTAAGGTTCCCACCACTCCCTTCCGGGACCAGGTGGTGAGCCTGCAAGCATTGCCTTCGGAGGAGGCAGACCCAGCCCTGGCTTATCTCTGTCCTGTCCGAGCACTTCGGACTTATGTGGACAGAACTCAAAGCTTTAGGACCTCAGAGCAGCTCTTTGTCTGTTACGGAGGACAGCAGAAGGGAAAGGCTGTCTCTAAGCAGAGGTTGGCCCACTGGATAGTGGATGCCATTGTCTTGGCGTATGAATCCCAAGACGTGCCCTGTCTGCTCGGGATTAGGGCCCACTCCACCAGGGGTGTAGCCTCTTCCTGGGCGCTGGTTTGTGGCGCCTCGCTGACAGATATTTGTAGAGCTGCGGGCTGGGCGACACCCAACACGTTCGCTAGATTTCATAGCCTATGTGTAGAACCTGGTATCTTCCCGTGTACTCACTTCTCATAGTCGGTAGCACCGAAGTGGCCGTTCTATTGTCGGCTTGCTGCTCCACTCCCTTCCTCATGGAACGGATATGTGTGCTTATATGCTCTAGTCGAGTTCCCCAGTATGGCGAACCCTGTCGAGTCCTCCGCAACCCGCGGCAGTCAGATGTGGCGGAGCGTCGGACGCCAGGTCTAACACTCGTATGCATTGTGGAACTTGTGTTAGGCTGGGTTCCATATGTAGTGACCCCCACGGCGGTCCCATGTGTGTATTCTCCGTGGTACGGCTCCCTACGGCGAGTCTGTGTCTTTCCCTTGGCAGAGCCCGCTCCGCCGTCTAAGTGCGGTGACTGTCCGCCGCCCAACAGGGCCGGGGCCACCCCTGGGACTCCCGTATGTAGCACTGCCTGCGGCCGGACTAGTCCATACGTGTAATTTCCACATGGTATCCCCTTTCGGGGTAGTGTGGCTTCCGCAGCGGCCTCCAGGGGCACGCTTTCCCAGCGTTATCCAATAGTCCACTGTTTGGGTCTTGTGGGATGGCAGTGTGACTCTCCCTGCAGGAAATTCCCCGCCCGTTGAGACGGGGTCCGAGGGACTCCGGCAGGGCGCTGGAAGTGGTAGTAACTGTGGCGTTTTCCATAGGGATCCCAATTCGTCAGTCTAGTCCGATGTACGTCGAACGTGACCGACTGAAAGGGAACGTCTCGGTTACATGTGTAACCCTCGTTCCCTGAAGGAGGGAACGGAGACGTACGTCCCGTCGCCACATTTGCTGTACCATTACTGCAGTTCGAGCCACGGGTTCGGCTCCTCAGTGAAAAACAACAGTCCGTGGCGATCACTTCAGCTTTATACCCACGCAGTGGGGCGGGGTGCGATATGCAAAGCACGCACGCCAATGTTCATTGGCCCGTTTTCTATATCTCGAAGCTGATAGGGGCTCCTAGAAGTGATCCCAATTCGTCGGTCTAGTCCGACGTACGTCTCTGTTCCCTTCTTCAGGGAACGAGGGTTACACATGTAACCGAGACATTTTCTATGATGGTTCTTTTTTTATGATGGTTTAGGGTTTATGTCCATGGAATGATTTAATTAGAGATCTACTTTGAAGCAAATATTCACTGTAATTTATCTAATTTTACTTCATAGCTCATGCAAACATGGGGGGGAATCCCATACCTAAAGCGGAGAAGATAAAGCATTTTGTCACACAAAATGATCCGAAGCGAGAAAAGAAACTTGGTAAAAAAAATTTTTTTATTAATCATAATTATGAAATGAAATATTTAGGCCTAATAGTATTTTTAAAAAATGTCTTTCATTTAAAATAGTATCAACAGCAAAAACTGCAGATTTTGATTTAGAATAATTTTTGATGTCATATTGATATGAATGTGTCCTCTTTTTCCAGATCTTTATTTATTTGGGATTGGAGATGTAAATAAAGAATACGTTAATGGCTTGGTATCACAGAGGGACCAAGAACAACATTTCTTTCATCTTCTAAACTTGGACGCGGTGCAGACGATGTTTGACAGCATGATTGGTACTGTAACTATTATGAATAGATTTAATATGGATATACAGTTTTAGATATAATATTTCTAGATATATCCTGCTTCTGTTCATTTCAAATATGGTAGTTTTACAGGTTTTACTCCATTGAAGAAAAAAAAATCTATTTGTGTGTGTGTGTGAGAGAGAGAGAGGAAAATTGATCAGTTTGAATTGTTCTTATGTACCCACTTCCTCACACAGATGAGAGCACCAGTGTAGGATTATGTGGGATTCATCAGAAGTATGACAACAATAATAAACGACGTGAATATCCCTGGTTGGCACAGATTAATGTTGATGTAAGCATAACCTTTTTACTTTTTATCATTCATATATATATATATATATATATATATATATATATATATATATATATATATATATATATATATATATATATATATATATATATATATATATGTATATGTATATGTATATGTATATGTATGTATATGTGTGTGTATAATTGTTCTGAACTCCACTGTCTAGGGTAGAAGGAACAGATTATAAAATAATAATCATAATAATAAATAAAATATGCTGAACACATTAAACTTCTTCAGAGTACCCGTCTTCCGTCCCAGCACTGATTTAACACCAGAACAATAAGTCAAGCAAAATGATTTAATTAAGGAACATAGGAAAAACAGTGACAAAGAACAAAGATAATATTTTGGAGCTTTTCTTCAGGAGAGGGCAAATGCCAACATAACAAACAAAACGGCTCGGGTTATGTATGTAACCCTTGTTCCCTGAGAGGGAATGAGCACTGCGTCGGAACGACGAATTTGGGGATGCTCCCTAAGCATCAGCGAATCTGAAGTCTGAATAGACACTAGTCCAATCCGATTGGCCTGCGTGATGACGTCATTGTGACAACATACCCGGAAGTATAAAAGGGGAGCCAGCGCATAATGACGGATGCATGCAAGTAAAACTAGTCCGGAGTTTTAAATCATCCATCAATGACTTGTTTGGTGACAGTGTGCTGCATTACACACTGTATTACATAAATGGGATTTAAATGATAAATACACTCAACTGAGGCTAATTCGACACCCTCCTCAAACAAATATATAATGCTGCACAAAATAACCTTAAAAAGACTTTGAAATGCCAAAACCTCACTTACCTGAAGATATGCGTGACCGAAAACTCATGAAAGCAGATGAGAAAATGGTGCCGTATCAGTCAGATTCATTCCACTAATGAGATGCAACCACCTGAGGTGTGAAACCTCTGATGTCAGCTGTGCTTGATTTCAGGTGTCCTGTGTTTTTCCATATATAATCCAAAGGTTTACCACAAGTCAGCCTTTCTCACTTTGTGCCATAGCTCAAACACATATGGCCCTTATGTGTACATTGTTATCTGGGCCATATACCTCAAAATGAGTTGTGAAAAAAGAGAACATTTCCTGCCGATTTATAAGTTATGGCAAAACAAATATGGTCACATTCTGGCCCATATCTGTTCAGCCATGCCATATCTGGGCCATATGTGCCAGATAATACCCACATGTGGCCCAAACATGCTTGCTATCTGGGAAGGTCCTCGGAACTGTCAGAGGAGGATTGGGAAAGTGCTGCAGCAGTCCCAAAATCCTCTGACAAGTCCCGCTGTGAACCCCATGCTCTGCGACGCCGAGCCGCCTCAGCGACCGCGGGTCCAGAACCATGGGGCTCACGATGCTGGCCGGCCTCATCGAACACGGCCAGCCGAGAGAGGAGCAGTCTGAGTGTCAGCCGCTCACAATGCTCGCAGGCAGCTCCCTCGAGAGCCGCCCGGGCATGCTGAACACCCAGACACTGCACACACAGCAGGTGTGTATCCGAGCCCGAAATGTAGCCGGGACACGGATGCACACACTGCCTTAACTCTCTTTCCATATTTAATATACTTTCACACACTTTTTCACTTTCACAACTGGACAGACAACAGTAAATAGACAAACAATCACAGAGAGCGCTATGCTGAAGAGCAATCACGCAGGCCAATCGGATTGGACTAGTGTTTATTCAGACTTCAGATTCGCTGATGCTTAGGGAGCATCCCCAAATTCGTCGTTCAAACGCAGTGGGAAGTTCCCTCAATAAGGGAACTAAACGTGACTTGCCCCGCACTCAGGGGTTAAAAGAAAAAGAATAATTTTACAATCGAGACATCTCCTTATCACTAATCTCAAACACTAGTGAGATATATCTTACATTGTATACAAAAAAACAATGGAGAAACGGAGGTCGCATCTGCAACAGGAGACAGAGATTTTCCGCAAGAGAGATGGAGGTGAAACCTCCCGCCTCGTCCATACTGCAGAACTGGTCGACTTTTATAGTAGAGCACATGGTTGCAAGAGCGAATCAGCAACGGGAGCACTCGGGGCAGGGGCGCTAAATAACAACAGGTGTAGTTACTCATCCTAGGACAGCAGAGAAAAATATAGAAAGACACAACAGGCATACACATCTATACAAGAATACATACAGTGACATAACAATAATACTTAAAAAAAAAACACAAGACTAAATTGACATGCATGTTATGGCTAAACAGATGACGCATGACAATTAACATCTATCTTCTCTGCTCTTCATGTAGCGTCCTTCACTAGGTTCAAACTGCATGGGGTCTTTAGTCACCTCAAGTTACATCTTGACAGCAGCTCACTGCTTCAAAAAGGAAGACACACCTAATAGGATAACAGTTATTCTGGAAAAAGACCTGGGTAATGTTGTGTCCTCAACTGATACACTGTATTATCAGAACAATTAATGAAGAAAAATGTGTTTCAGCATACATTTTATCAATAACGTTTACTTACCCTTTGCAGTTGTAAAAGTAAAACGATTCATACTTCATCCTGACTATGACATCAAAGCAAAAAAGCATATGGGAATAAATGAATCTTATGAATTTGATGCAGCTCTTATACAGCTGGACAAGCCTGTTAAAATGAGTTTTAATCTACGGTGAGGAGTATGTAATGTGATGTTACTTTATTAAGAATTAAAAAAAAGCTGAATTAATTAAAGATCATCATGTGTATCTCTTTACAGACCAATCTGCATCCCCTGCACCAAAGAAACCAATGGAGCTCTGAGACTTTCAGACAGTGAAGGGACGTGCAGAAAACATGGTAAAGTACCAGATAAGATATCTGCCAGACAAGCTGCATGCATATTAGAACATATCAAAAAGTTTGAAAGATTAATTAAATGTAGATATATTAAACATGTGACACAATGAAATATACTAAACACAAAATATCATACATTTTTGTCCATGCACTTGTTACAGAGGAATTACTATTTGGCAATGAACTTGTGGAAGCTGCTTTTACGTCTAAAATGGATTCCAGATCTAATGCTCCACAAAAAATAAAAAAGATCACAATCAAGCGTGGAAAATCTGTAAGGATTTTATTTGATCTTATTTCGAATCTGATGGTAGTTTGAAATTAAAAATTAGTTTATCTTAATAAAATCTTCAGTGCATTGAGTCATACATATTTTTTTAAGATCGTATAAGATTGTAGTCATATTAGAGAGAGGCTATGCATTTTAAATGTATGTTGTGTATTTTCTAAAAGCAGATTTTGCCAATGTTTACAATTACACAAGAATATGAACAAAATAAAAGCAACAATTTTAATTTAGATTGTATAGCCTTTAAAAGCCACAAAGTTCATATTCTGCACAATCATTTGCTAGTACTTGAATTTCAATTAGCCATTTAACATTAATTACGTGAAATATGCAACAGAAAACTTATTTGAGTCTCGTATTGATATAAAAAATATATTTCATCCACAACAATCTAAGAACACTTCTTGGTGTACTTGTTCTTTAGCGGGATGCCTGTGTTGAAGATGCAAAAAAAGCACAAGGAATCAAAGTGACAAATGCAAAGGACGTAGTTACAGACAATTTTCTGTGCAGTGGTGGCACTGAACCACAAGTAGATGATATTTCCTGCAAAGGTATGTTTGATATTTGCCATTGTTACAGCAGCTTATATTCGACTCTAATCTACCATTCAGGTCATAATGATTGTTGATAACATTTTAATCATTAGAGATCTGAAATTAATTGATATAATCTTATACAGTTCTTTGTGTCTGCATGTCATTTTGTAATAGGTGAATCAGGTGGGGCCACTTATGTGAATAAAAAAAGTCGACTGATTCAGGTGAGATTTCCTCTTTCTTTTGAAAACAGTATTGGTCATTTGGCTGTAAAGTCTTATATAAAATGGCACTCAGGGAGGAGCGCCATTAATAGGGGCGTGCCAAAAAAAGTGAACACCTTCATGTGTTATTATGGTTGTGTGGTGCAGCAAAGATGAGGAGATCCAGGACTTCCAAACAGACAGGCTTTATTATCATAAACTTTAAACAGAACACCAAACACTACTAATATAGCGTGACTCAGTATATCATAACTCAAGTCTGGACAACCAGAGACTGAACAAAGAGGAACTTAAATGCAAACACTGAAGACCAAGAATCAAGGGGGGAAGGTGACACAGATGACAATGAACTAAACACAGCTGAAATGAACTAAACTGACGAGGGTGACTATGGCAACAGAAAAGAGGCGGGAAACAGAACAAAGGAACATGTGAAAAATGAAACCAGGAAGTATACACTCACTAAAAAATGCGGGGTTAAAAACAACCCAATTTGGATTATTTTGGCAACCATTTTGGTTATATTGGTTAAAAACAACCCAATTTGGGTTATTTTGGCAACCCAGCACTGGGTCAAAAAGGGACATACCCAAAGCTGGGTTGTTTTAACCCAATTAAGGGTTGGAAATTACTACACTGCTGGGTTAAATGTAACCCAAAAAGGGTTGGAAATTAAAACTAGAAATGTTAATAATTAAAATGACTAAAATAACATCTACAGCAATACAGAGTTCAGTAACCAAAATATGAACATTTATTTTTGATTTATCAAGTAAAATTGTCCATTTGTAAAAATATATATATTTTTTTACATTTCAATCACTTCCACCCCATTGACAAAATTCAATGAACATGAATGAAATCATATCACAGAAAGACATGTAATAACTTCTTAAAGAAAATATGAAGTGAAATCTAAAAATATTTCACAACATTTACATAAGCATAAGATATCATGTGAGAGACATACTCAGTAAGAATCAATTGTAGTGTTTTACTGTAGAAGAAAAGTACAAGTATTTAGAATAGTAAATATGAAGAAAAAACAGCATAAAAGAGGCAAGGTCGCAGACAGTAAAAACCTGTTTGACAACAAAAATGAGATTGAGAAAAATGAGAAAATTCAGGAAAAAAACGAACCTTTTTAAGAAGATATGAATTTGAAATCTTAAAACATTTCAAAGCATTTACATGAAGCTCTTGAGCTTAAGATATCATGTGAGAAATACTCAGTAAGAATCAATTGTACTGTAATTGTACCGTAGTAGAAAAGTATTTAGAAGTAAGTTTAGAAGTAATAGTTTAGAATAGTAGTAAATATAAAAAGAACAAACAGCATAAGAGGCAAGGGCACAGAAAATAATAACAAAAACTACTGTTTGTCAGCAAAAATGAATGCTCACAAAACTTTCATTGTTGGTGATTCATCCCCAGGAAGTCCATACACCACAGTCTGTAAAAACTGCCACACTGTGGAACACTGTTTTGGGTAGTCTATGTCAAATACGTAGAACGCCTTGAAGCAGACATCAACTGCAGCAAGCAATGTATTTTGCTTGAGTGTCTCTCCATGGTATATGGCAAAAGGTTGAAAGCAGTGGTTGTCTCCAAGCATGATTGATGTCTACTTGTGGAAATTCTTGGCTGTCTTTTGAGCGCAGGTACTCAGCCATATTGGTCCCAATCTGACAAAAAGAAAAAAGAAAAAAAAACGAAGAATAAGAAGAAGAAGAGGGGAAAAAATCAATTAATTAATTTAGGAACAGTAAATGCTATGACACACCAAGCCAACAACCATCGGCCAATGTTAGCACTAGTCAGACCCCTGTTGCAAGGGGTTGGTCCTTGGCCATAGCCTTTGCAGTGTGTTCCAACGTTCCAATGTTGTTGAAATAAACAACATAATTTAACAGTAATAAAAATGTCTTACTGTTTTGCATTTATTTTTCAATGCTTGCGCTGACTGACAGCTTCAGTGATTTATGGAGGAAGAGTGCAGTGCTGCTTTAACAACCTATCACAAGACTCCCTGCATTGGTTGTTAGGCCAGCCAATCAGAATTAAGCAGTCTCATTTCTGATTGGCTGGAATTGTCACATTGTAACATTGAATTGTGTTGAGCAAGCGAGCCGTGGAGCTTGAGCAGTCAGAGCGGAAGCAACCAAGACGTTGCACATGCCAAAGAGAATGTTGGCGCACATCCAAATAAACTTATTTTAAATGCAAAATAGATTTTGTTCGCTTTAAATACTTTCTTATTTGCGAGACGAACATTTCTTTGCAAAACTCAGTTCACGTGGGTGCGAAATGCCCCTTTGTGCTTAAAATATGATCTTGCATGCGCAGAATTGTGGCAGAATCGTAACCCCATAGTAGCGTGGATGAGATTGATATAGCAGGATAAAGGTCCTTCTTCTAAAATAATATGTAGGTGTATGTTCGTGTAGTAGGCCTATGCATTTCGAAACTGAGTAGGTTTAGCCTATATCTCATATCTTCAACCTGTTGAAATTCTGAATAATAAATAAATAAAATAAAATAAAATAAATACATTTATTTCTGAAATAACCTTCCGCAGTCCAGTGGTCGTCTTTTCATTAACAGTATTTTACACTTACTGATCATCTTATTTTATACCCGTTAAATTTAGATTAAATGAATTTGACTGACACAGTAAGTTCTTTAAGAACCATGATGAACCATGGTTTTATGTAGTAACCGTTTTTTTCACAGATTGATTACCATTTCTATTACCAGTTTTACTACAAATAATATGGTTTTAGCAATGGTTTACCCCTACAATAAATCATAGTATAATAATAATACAATAACAATAAAATGTTTTTTGGTTTTATTTGTAGTAAATTCATGGTTAATTTTCAGAGGAGCAGTATTAAATAGATAAATGATTGTGTGGTAACTACCTTCAAGAAATTTAATAAAATATTTAATTATTCTTAAACAGTAACGCATTAACAGCACGACTACTTTGAATATTAATTAAGAAAAACTACAAGTTTCATTGAGTTTGGAAAATTCTGTACGCAGTAATCGTAAGAATATCTCATTTGAAATCATCCTGCGGATGCAAATTTTAAGAGCCTTTTATTTAACTAGGTGATTACAGCACATTGAAAATACAGAACTGGAAAAATTGATACTGCTTCGATAAGCACTTTCAGTAACCAATTGCTGTGAATCCTGTGATAAACATCTATTGGTGTTATTGGTGCTAAAATCATAAATGCCCACCTCTGAACCAAGTCCCCAGAGGATTAGATCAAATCAGGAAAAGCAATTTAAAATGGAAAAGACATAGACATGTCAACGCTGATCCAAAACACTTCTTTTGCCCAAATTGTGTCACAGGGTAAATTTAAAGATTAATTTGAGAGAAACTGAGAAACAGGAACCTTCTTTTAATGTCTGTAAAATCTTTTTGATAGGTTGGTATCGTAAGCTGGGGAGTGAAGGACATCTGCGCAAAAGATCCAAACTCCCGTTCAAAAGAAGACACCAGAGATTATCATACAAATCTTTTCAGTGAGAAGATACAATTATTCCTTAAAGAGCACCTAGGAAATGACCAAATAGGACACTCTCTATCATTCTTCTGAATGTTTCAGCAGACTAAAATTGTGAGTGGTAATTTGATCAAATTTTCATATTATGACAATTTAAGACCTTTAGTCAAGTAGCTGGTCTTTGTTAAAAATGTATCTAGTTTATCAACAGTCTTTTCGGTTATTTGTTCCATTTTATGGCTATGTTATGTCCATGTTTGTGTGATACTATCTGTATATCCAACCAGTGACAAGCAGGGGAGTGTCATTAATGTTGCAATTTTGTTTGTACCAGTGGTGCATAAAATGTGCATTATAAATGGAATTACAAAATAATGACCATGACACAGAAGTGTATTTTGAAACGGTTTTGGGCATTTTGGTGAAATCAACCTACAAACTGCTACTACAAATTCATAGTCTCTACACACACACACACACACACACACACACACACACACACACACACACACACACACACACACACACACACACACACACACACACACACACACACGCACAGAATCAAACTTGTCTTAAGTGCTTTTTAAGAGAACATGCCTTGATATAATATAGTTTGTACACCGCTCTGATGATAAGCAAATACTTCAAGATGACATTTAAAATAAAGTCGATTTATTCTGACTTCATCAGTGCAAAAATTTGTTTCCATCTGTTTTGAGAACGATCACAGTAAGTAATAAAAGCCTTACTGTACATCACTGAAGTTTCCACTAAGCTGTTTTATGGTTGAAGCAAGACTACATCCTATGAAATATGACAAAAATGGGCACTGAGCAGAAAAGAACCATTACATGTGTTCCAAACACACTTGTTAGGCTGGATGTCCCAAATACACAAGCCATTCTATGCAATAATGTGTGATTATTTTGTAAATTAATCCATACCGCAGTATGCACACATCAGCCGCTGAATGCTACACCCCAGATAATCATGCAGTGTGAAAAGAACAGTGATCTGACAACTTTGAAAATCGTGCGGTGTGAACTCGACATAAGCCAATTAAAAGGTTTTTGTGTGTGTGTGTGTGTGTGTGTGTGTGTGTGTGTGTGTGTGCAAAGCCTGTGAATACTTTTTTGTTTGTTATTTATTTATTTATTTTGTATTATTCATGAAACAATACATCCATTGAGAAATAATAAAACACTCGAGTCTAGGCAAACAGCAATATAATGGGACATAGAAACGAGAAAAAATCATACAAACAAACAAACAAAAATGGTAATGAAAAGAGAGATCTTATAATTAGAATGTCTTTAGGGAGTAGTTATTTAGAATATTATTTTAAAGGGTTTTCAGTAAATTCAAAATTTTAACAATTTGAAAACTGTTATAATGGGGAAAATAAAAAAAATCAATAAAATAAAAATAATAATTATTATAGTAAGTAATATAGTGCGTACATTTAATTTACATATAAATGTTGATATTCATACATATACTTATTATATGAGGATTTTTCATCAGTTCATTCATATTGTGCAGTGCATGGAGTATAGATAATGATAGATAATGATCAAATTCTTGAAATAAATTACACCCTCAATGTTGTTTAATTAGTTCAAATTACAATCAATTATCATTAATCAAATTACACAAAATCGTTGTAAATGCAGTTATCATTTATTCCAGTGCAAACTCACTGAGCAACACTGATGCATCTAATTCTCAATCGCTCCTCAAATGTTTTCTCATTAAGTCTGCACCGTTCTGCTCTGAAGATCTTTCCTGCAACACTAAAGATTCTCTCAACAGGTGCAGAGCTGCTATGGCAAGATGGACTGCTGTGTATATGAATTTCTTAGAATTTTTATTGAATTTCAATTCTGCTTCCTTTAATTCAAATTTGAATTGTAATTCTAGATCCTGTTTTGGACATCAATTCAAATTCAAGAATTGAATTACGATTCAGGAGTCATTTTCAGTTCGATTCTGAATTGTGCACAAGCCTTACCAAAATGCCTTACCAAAATGGTTACCAAAGCCATATTTTTCTAATGTAGTGTAGAGAAATTTCCAGTTTACCATATCGAAAGCCTTTTCAGCATCAAGTGAGATGATAAACGTATTCATTTTTTGTTTAGTGGAGCTATTAATTATATTGAATAGCCGACGTGTGGTTTTGGATGCAGGGCCGTTTAAAGGAATTTGGGGGCCCCAAGCAAAATAGACATGGAGGCCCCCCAATAAACTGAAAATGGAGGATTTGAACTGTGACGATGATTGACAGAGCAGTTTAAATGGTGACGGGAAACACGTAACCATGCGACATGCTTAAGTTAACTAACGATATATGTATTTATGTAATGGTGAGCTTACAAAACCATGTGTATATTGTTTTGCGTGTAACAATGGTCATTTGCAGGCAGCGTGCCTTTGTGGGAAGCTGATGCTTTTAATGAGAGCAAAATAAAACTGTCTGAATCAGAAGAAGCCGTTGCTGTGCTGCCAAACCACGATCACTTTTTTCAAAACTGTGGTGAGAACTGACTGCTGCTGAAAGTGAAACAGGGGGTTTCATGACCCTTTTAATAGAATGATTACATGATACCAGTCACAGACTCACAGAGACAAGGGGGTGGGCTCAATCTACTCAGACAACCAATCACTATCTCAGGATCATTGTGATGCTATTAAAACACGCCCTAGCAACCATTTAGAGCTCCCTAGCAACCGATCCCATAGACTTCCATTGAAAGAGATCAAAGTTATATCTCTGGATAGGAGTGCCATAGAAACATGGGGGTGGGTTTGTTTGACTCAGGGCATCAACAGCCAATCACAAATCACCTTCAACACCTCCTATTCACGCCCTAGCAACCACTATCGAGCACCCTAACAACCCAAACCCACAGTGTATATCTTCACATCTGGATGTCATAGAGACACGGGGTTGGTTTATATCATTCATACTGGCAAGGAGCTTTTGGCGTATCATTATGGGATGCTACCAAGCCACTCCATAGCAACCAAACAGAGTACCCTAGCAACTGTTTAGCAAAACCTATATCTCTGCATTAGTACATCATAGACACATGGGGGTTGGTTTATATCATTCATACTGACAAGGAGCTTTTGGGGTCATTATAGGATGGTGCCAAGCCACTCCATAGCAACCATTTACAGTACCTTAGCAACCGTACAAACACATAAAGAAGCCATATCTCAGCCCCACAACATCATACAGACATGTTGCTTGGCTTTTTTGCATCACAAATGCCACAGGGCCCCGAGTTTTGCCACGGCAAGCACCACTCACAATTTCTTCAGGAATTGTACTTTCTAGTACCATTGAAGTGGCCAAATGCCATAATGAAATATTTGAAACACATTTTGCATTTAAAAGAGTACCAGTTCCCTCTTGATTTTCTTAATAAATGTTGATACAATATTATATTTTTCTCTGTGATTTACTACCTATACTCCATAACATTGCCCTAGGGGGCAACAAAATAAAATCTGCCAGGGGGGACGGGGGACGGGGGGACGGGGGGGGGGGTGGGGTTGGTTTTTTAAAAATATATATATTTTGTTAATCTATTATCTTAAATCTTCCAGAAAATAAGATTTTTTATTTTTTTTATTGCATAAACATAATTCATGCATTAGAGGGTTAACAAACAAATTATGTAATGTAATTTCATTAATTTATTAATCATTTTGATAATTTAAACATGTTAATTACACAAATAAAATGTTTATTAAGCGAAGCAAAGATTTTTTTATTATTCATTGATTAGATGCGCGTCAAAGTTGTGTTTGTTGCTACAGCAACATTAGACTCTGGGTGCAGTATTTCAGCATGAAACTTGTGATCACCAGAAAACAACTTTTGTTATCTCAAGATCACGAGGAAATTAACTTGTGATCACGAGAAAACAACTTTTGTTATCACGAGATCACGAGAATATTAACTTGTGATCATGAGAAAACAATTTTGTTTTCTCGAGATCACGAGAAAATTAACTGATCATGGCCGTTCAGGGCTTCCGTATCTAATAAACCACATTCTTAATAAAAACTTTAAGGCAAGCAAAATGCGGTAACTTGGCATCCAAAAAAACACACAGAAGAAAATGCAGGTGAGTGGGTTTAATAGAAAATACTCTCATTACAGAGTTGACATAAACACAGCTGGCTCTACCACAGGCCAGAACACTCTTCTTCAGAACACGGGGTAATTCCAACTCAACATTAACATATACACTCCCTAGCAGCCACAACTGGTACTAACAGATATGCACTCAGTCTACTACACAAAGTGTGGTCTTTCTATTCTTAATAAAATATGCTAATATTACAGAGTAGTCTTTCTTTTCTTCCAACACATTCTCACACCCAACTCGTCACATATGGACGCTTGACCAGGACCCCTTGTCGTCACTTTTCAACGAACTGGGCGTACCTTTATCGTCAATTTTCGACGCGATGGGTGCTTCATTCATTTCAATGAGAAACCTTTGGCCGCGTCATACACAGACGCATTTAATTATTTGCGTTTGTAAAAGCAGACATGATTTATTTAAAGGCTACTTTTATATTTTGGAGCAACTAACCCCACTCCTACCCTAAACCTACCCACATCTTAACAATATAAAACACATACCAGGCAAATAAATGTACAGTCACAAGTATTTATTGCAAAATCTGACCAAAACAGTATAAAAGTATTAGCTCATGTTGCATTCCAAGTCTTCTGAAGTCATACGATGTCTTCATGTGAAGAACAGAGTTGATCTTGATGTTTTAATCGCTGAAATGATGATCCCGCTGCCCCGTGAACGAACTCATTCATATCTCATTCAAATAATTCAAAAGACTCCTGAGCATGACGCAATCGGTCACAAGACACACGAGAGCCAATGACATTTTACAATCAATGCTAACGTAATGACGCAATTGGTCACAAGACATATGAGAGCCAATGAAATTTCACTATGAAATCTAAAGTACGGGCGGCAATATTTGAAATTTGTTGTGTTCGTGATCTTTGGCGGATGGAGATGCTGATCGCTTTTGGGGATTTTCTTCATGCAAATCAATCGTTTGGCCTCGGAAAACTATGGAGCTAGAAATATGACAAAATGATCTGAATTTGAATTGTATAAATCTGAATTATAGACAAGTGTAATCTAACAAAATTGAATATTATGTTGCATTTTACATAGTACTGAATTTGATTTTTTTTTAAATGTTGAATATAGAACATCTGAAATGATTATATGTCGAAATTGTACAGACATGTATTTTCAAACAGCAGATTTTTTTTCTGAATTAATAGACTGTAAATATTCAGTTTTTGAAAATACAGATTCAAGATTTCAGATGAAGAAGAAATTCATATCATCAAATTCAATATTCTAAAATTCAGATCATCAAATTCAATATTCTAAAATTCAGAACATCAAATTCAATATTCTAAAATTCAGATCATCAAATTCAATATTCTAAAGTTCAGATGGCAGAAATTCAGATCATACAGAAAGTAGGCCAGAGGTCATCATCAGGGAAATCATCATCAGGCATTTCGAAATCTCTTTTTCCGTGCATTAATCTAAAATAAACAAAAAAGTATAAAAGGGCTGTTTGATCTTCTCTTTATTCCATTACAAATAGGAAATGAAATGATCAGGTGGTGCTCTGTAGGATTTTTCTGACATCCTTTACTCTTCCCTGATGATGACCTCTGGCCTACTTTCTGTTTGATCTGAATTTCTGCGATCTGAATTTTAGAATATTGAATTTGATGTTCTATATTTTAGAATATTGAATTTGATGTTCTGAATTTTAGAATATTGAATTTGATGTTCTGAATTTTAGAATATTGAATTTGATGATCTGAATTTTAGAATATTGAATTTGATGATCTGAATTTCTTCTTCATCTGAAATCTTGAATCTGTATTTTCAAAAACTGAATATTTACAGTCTATTAATTCAGAAAAAAAATCTGCTGTTTGAAAATACATGTCTATACAATTTCGACATAAAAACATTTCAGATGTGTTCAATTTCAAAGGTTCTATATTCAACATAAAAAAAAATCAAATTCAGTACTATGTAAAATGCAACATAATATTAAATTTTGTTAGATTACACTTGTCAATAATTCAGATTTATACAATTCGAATTCAGATCATTTTGTCATATTTCTAGCTCCATAGAAAACTTGGATTATTTAACTTTTTTGAATAACTTGTGGATGCAGTCGTATGTTATATCCTGTGTTTTATATCATGTTCACACAAATGGGTAGGTTTAGGGATGGGGTGGGGTTGGGTTACATGTTAAAATGTGTCTAAATAGCGTAAATAAAATAAATGTAAATGAAATCATGTTAAAATGTGTCTAAATAGTGTAAATAAAATAAATGTAAATGAAATTATGCTTGCTGATTTAATTGAGAAGCACACTCAAACATGTCATAATGGCAAAATTATAAACCAATAAATAATTTCAATAAATAAATCAAAAAATAAATTTCACCATGACGATAATATTCCCATTCCCAGTGCGTCTGTGTATGACGCCAAAGGTTTCTCATTGAAATGAATGAAGCACCCAGCGCGTCGAAAATTGACGATAAAGGTACGCCCAGCTCGTTGAAAAGTGACGACAAGGGGTCCTGGTCAAGCGTCCATATGTGACGAGTTGGGTGTGAGAATGTGTTGTTTCTTCATAAAGTATATTCTTAATAAAATATGTATGGTCACTTTCAACCTTACAGGTGCTGGCCATATAATTAGAATAACATCAAAAAGTTGATTTATTTCACTAATTCCATTCAAAAAGTGAAACTTGTATTTTTATTTATTCATTACACGCAGGCTGATATATTTCAAATGTTTATTTATTTTAATTTTGATGACTAAAACTGACAACTAAGGAAAATCCCAAAATCAGTATCTTAGAAAATTAGAAAATTGTGAAAAGGTTCAATATTAAAGACACCTGATGCCACACTCTAATCAGTTAGTTAACTCAAGACACCTGCAAAGGCCTTTAACTGGTCTCTCAGTCTAGTTCTGTAGGCTACACAATCATGGGGAAGACTGCTGACTTGACAGTTATCCAAAAGACGACCACTGACACCTTGTACAAGGAGGGCAAGACACAAAAGGTCATTGCAAAAGAGAATGGCTGTTCACAGAGCTCTGTGTCCAAACACATTAATAGAGAGCCGAAGGGAAGGAAAATATATGGTAGAAAAATGTGGACAAGCAATAGGTATAACCATACCCTGGAGAGGATTGTGAGACAAAACCTATTCAAAATGTGAGCGAGATTCACAAAGAGTGGACTGCAGCTGGAGTCAGTACTTCAAGAACCACTACGCACAGACGTATGCAAGACATGGGTTTCAGCTGACGCATTCTTTGTGTCAAGCCACTCATGAACAACAGACAGCGTCAAAAGCATCTCGCCTGGGATAAAGACAAAAAGGACTAGACTGCTGCTGAGTGGCCCAGAGTTATGTTCTCCGATGAAAGTAAATTTTGTATTTCCTTTGGAAATCAGGGTCTCAGAGTCTGGAGGAACAGAGATACACCCAGTCCACGTGGCTTGAGGTCCAGTGTAAAGTTTCCTCAGTCAGTGATGGTTTGGGGTGTCCTCTCATCTGCTGGTGTTGGTCCACTGTGTTTTCTGAGGTCCAAGGTCAATGCAGCCATATACCAGGATGTTTTAGTGCACTTCATGCTTCCTGCGTATGACCAACTTTATGGAGATGCAGATTTCATTTTCCAACAGGACTTGGCACCTGCACACACTGCCAAAGCAACCAGTACCTGGTTTAAGGACTTATGTAATTTATGTAATTACATAAATGGTTTATATAATTATCATCAGACAAAATGTTGTCTATGCTATAATGCATTTCTATAAAAAAGTCTTGCTTTTCAAGCAATGCAGAAGCAAAAATTTTAACACCCATGTTACCTTTGCAAGCACAGACCATTTAATTAGTTTAATTTGTCTTCCTTTTTATTATATAATTAGCATCAAACAAACAAAATAGTTCTTGTTCACGATGATTATTAAACAAAATTATTATGTTGGATGACCTTCCTCCTGGATGCATGTTTGGAACCAGCACACCCTGAGTAAGCAAACTTTAGGTTAAGCAATCAAGAGCTCAGTGAATTTTACGGTAAGCTATTGCTTTCTGGAATACTCCCCAGGAAACAGAGACAAACCCAATCAAAATCCAACAGAAACAGAGACTAAACATGACATACCCAATCAAATCTCTCTCCTTTTGTAGGTTTTTCTTTTTCTCTAGAAACCCAGTTAAAACGTTCCATGAAAATAGGGCACATGTTTATTATTACCAGCAAAGTCAATAACAAATATATCTTTTGGTTCCAAAGTTGAATCTACTGCCTAGATAGCTTTTGATTGATTTTATTTATTAATTTAAAATGGAAATTTGTGCTTTGCATCAGTTTGTCATTCAGTGTAGGCCTGACAGCAGTACTAAAATATTTTGCCTCTGCCTCTACCAAACAATGTCCTGTTCTTTGATAATATATTATGAATTTATCAATTCATAAATTAAGTAGGTGTTGCTGTATGAGGCAAGCAGCTTAAAGAATATTGTTCTCAAATTAACCCTTGCCTTTGAGCTGCTCTCTGGACCCAAAAAATGTAAATTATTGAGGTGTTTAACTCTAAAAATATTCTGTATTCCCCAACAAATCTTCAGTTTTCTACATCTGTATATTTGATAACAAAATAGAATATTGCAAATAGAATCATGACATAATTGTGTATGTGTGTGTGTGTATATATATATATATATATTTTTTTTTTCTTCTGTGTGCTGAAAAAATTGATTCTCTTTATTTGACTTGAGGTTAAACATTGGCCACTGAATGTAAATAAAATCCATTTGCTGACCCCACTATAAAGATGTTTCCCTGTCCATTTGCTTCAGTTTTTTTTTTATATCAGCAGAAAAACTGTAAGAAACAGCATGGAGTGTGAGCAGCGGTGGAATTGGTTAATGCTTGCAATGATATGTCCTCTTATTGCAGGTAAGTCTTTTTGCTTAATCATGATAAACGCATTCCGAAATTAAGAGACAAAACTTTTGTTTATTAAAAAAGGAATATTGGTAACACTTTATAATAATTCAAGCTATAAAGCATTAATTAAGCATTAGAAAATAGTTAGTTCATCATTTATAAAGCATTAAAGCTACACTGTGTAACTTTTTAAGTTTATTCTTAGCCAAAATCACTTAGTTCTTTCAAAAATATATGTGCTCATTAATGTATATTTACTTCTTTCAAGTAATAATGCATTCTCGTAATTTTATAATATACCATTGAAAATGCATAAGTGTTAGGGGTTCGGATGGCGGTCGCCATGTTGCTCCTCCATCTTGAAAGTACATTTGCCAAAGAGGGACATACCCGTAAATTCAAGCTTCGCTTTTCGCGTTTTTACACTTTATGGCACTGTGTCGAATGTGAAGAGGAGGATTGCTTGAGGCTGCTATATGATGATGGAGGATCACTCTTAAGCCCCTTTCTAAATGCACGTCGGACCCGCAATATTCCCGGAATATTGCCGGGTCGCCTTCTGTGTGAAAGCAACCACGTCCCTGAATTGATTACCGAATTCCACCCGGGTCGGGGACCTAGTAACATTGCGGGATATGTATCAGAGTCGCCAAGGAAGCGGAAAAGAGAATTAAGACGGCAACGCAACAGGCAAATCAACAAGACAAAAGTAAATATTGGAGTGGCCTTTCCAAGATGGAAAGAGCTCATGAGGACCAATGATTTTAAAAAGAACGCCAACGTTGCCTGCTTTCTTCTCGACAGGTAATATTAATTCAGC
The DNA here is from genome assembly GCF_024679245.1 of Pseudorasbora parva. Classification (NCBI taxonomy): domain Eukaryota; kingdom Metazoa; phylum Chordata; class Actinopteri; order Cypriniformes; family Gobionidae; genus Pseudorasbora; species Pseudorasbora parva. The sequence continues at coordinate 24,296,427 of NC_090189.1, forward strand.
CTATTTGTGTATATTGGAAGTTTTATTGTTGCTTGGCTAATTATATGATGGTGTGCTGAGCATAACACTAGAACGACGTCTAGGATAGTTTTCCTCGCGTCAATGATGAAAAAGTATTGTTTACCTTATAACATAAATCCGTGTTCTATGACGGATAACATGAGATTAATATTTGAATTGCATTATAATTTGTTTGCCTTACGCTAGTGATGTCATATAATATAAAGAATAACGATAGCACTGATAAAAAAAGTTCCTTTACTAAGATTAGCTTGCATTCGTCTGGAACCTGATAGCTGATGTTAGCAATGAAATGGTAAAAAATAACGAAAACGTAAAACTATTATTCATTTTACATATATTAATTTGATCATAGATCATTTGGCAAATTAAATAACTGCAAATTATAATAGTTTTCAAAAGTAACCTCATCACTTGAAGCAACACTCACCGAAGAGGTCGAACTGGAAGCCATGACTAAATCGGCCACCGTAGGAGTTGAAACGAAATTAAGTTGAAATTAAGAGGAAGTTGAAATTAAGAGGAACAGAAACTATTATTCACTGGATGGTCATATACCTTTTCACCACTAGATGGGGGAAAATATCACACAGTGTAGCTTTAATAGACATTTATAGGCAGTTTATAAATACAACTATATAATAATAATAACTATAATATAATAACTAATTTAGGAATGATAAATTGATTATTTATAAAGTAAAATACAATTATTAAACCCATTATAGATATGCTTATAAATCAAGAACAAAGCATTTATATCTGTATTTATAAACAAAATGAATAAATGTCTATTAATGCTTTATAAATTATGAATTAACTATTTACTAATGCTTAACTAATGCGTCAAAGTGTGTAGTTATTATAAAGTGTTACCGGAATGGTAAAATGAAGGTAATTTTGAAGACTTTTATAAATAGCTCACAAATAATTCTCATCCAAGTCTGTTTTGGCAATACTACCAGTCAAAAGTTTCAAAATCTCACCAAGGCTGCATTTAAAAAAATCTAAAATACATTAAAAACACTAATACTGTGAAATATTATTACAATTTAAAGGAACTGGTTTCTGTTAAAATATATTTTAAAATGTAATTTATTCCGGTGATGGCAAAGTGCAATTTTCAGCATCACTACTCCAGTCTTCAGTATCCTGATGGTCCTTTAGAAATCACTCTGATTTGGCGCTAAAGAAACATTTATTCTTATTAATAATGTTTAACAGTTGTGCTGCTTACTATTTTTGTGGAAACTGTTTTTCTTTAAAGGATTATTTGATGAATAGAAAGTTCAAAAGAACAGCATAGCTTCAATGTGATTAGGACTAGTCAAAAACCAGTTAGCGATATCTCTAATTATAATTTTTACTATTAATAATTTAGTTAGAGATATCTCTAATTTAATTATCACTAGTAAAATTGTAATTTTATCTCTAATTAGAATTATGCCTAGTATAAAATCAATTATAGATATCTTTAATTACAATTTCTACTAGTCAAAACTCATTTGAAGATATCCAGAAATATTTTCCAATGGAAGTCAATGGAAGAATATGACTAGTAAAAATAGCATTTTAGATAACTTGAATGTATATTATGACTAGTCAAATAAACATTGTAGATATCTTCAATGCATATTATGACTAGCCACAATCACATTGTAGATATCTTAATTGCAATAACGACTAGTCAAAATTGCAGAGGAGAAATCTAGAAATGGAATTATGACTAGTCAAAACTGATTTATGACTAGTATGGGAAGGTGTAGTTAATGCTAAAACGGCTTGCCATATTAGGAGATCGTACTGGTGATGTTGTGTGTTGGTAATTTAATGAATGAATTTAATGAAATTACCATTGTTGTTAAGTTGTCAGTGAGTCATAAAATTACCAATATATTACGTGGAAAGTACGTATCTGGAATGTTGTTGGTAATATTGTAACATTGTGAGAAGGTCATTTTATGGGAAGAAAAGTATAGGCATGCAACGTAGTTACGTTGTCAGTCAGTCATAAAATTACCGAAATATTAGAGTATTTCACAACTGCTCAGTTACTGGCATTTTCTAGAGTTTTCAGAGAATGGTGTGAAAAGGGAAAAACACACTTAATTACAAATGTTTGTTTGTTGCTTGTTTTGTTTCAATTAATGCAAAAAATAAAAAAATTAACTTATCATAGAAATTTTTAAGCATTCATATATTTGTCAAAAATTTGGATTTTTAACTGCTTTTAAAATAAATAAATGGAGTTGCTCCTCTTGAGATCATCGGTGAGATCATTCCACAAGTCGACCCCTTTTACTGAAATGGTGTTCATTTTGAAGTTTGTTCTGACCATTTGTTTTTTAAACATACTCTCTCCTCTTAAGTTATACTTCTGTTCCCTGTTTTCAAACAAACATAGTATGTTTTCAGGCAATATTTTCCTATTGACTTTAAACATGTAGACACCTGTATTCAGACTGACTAAATCAGGAAATTTTATTGCTTTAAATTTGCAGAATATTGAGTTTGTCGGTTCATTATACGGTGAATGATTGACTATCCTTATGGCTTTTTTTTGTAAAGTAAAAATAGGTTTTGTGTTAGTGATGTAAGCATGCCCCCATATTTCAACACAGTAAGAGAAATAAGGAACCATAAGAGAACAATACAAATTATACAAAGAGGGCATATTTAGAAAATATTTGGTTTAATGTAATGTAGCAATGTGTGGTTTCCAGGATAATTCATGATCTAATATTTTTACAAGAATTTTCTTTTCATTCACCCTTTCTAGTACCACTTTATCCATCTTTAAGCTCATGCTGGTTTTAATTTTTACATTGTCGATTACTGAATATTTAGTTTTACTTGAATAAAAATTTCTCACCATGAGTAAGCAAGGCCTCTAAAACCATACTACTCTAATTTATTCTTTAACAATTTATGATCTATAGTATCGAAGGCTTTTTTAAGGTTGACAAAAACACCCAAAGTAAAATACTTTTTGTCTATATAAATGCAGATGCTTATAATCAACTAATTTAATAACAGCCATTGAGGTTGAACAACCGCTCCTGAATCCATATTGATCGTCACTTAATGTCATGCATTTTTCTATAAAACTATTAAAGGGGGGATGAAATGCTGTTTCATGCATACTGAGCTTTTTACACTGTTAAAGACTTGGATTCCCCTCTTAAACATAGACAAAGTTTCAAAAACTATATGTTGGGCGTTTGATGGAGTATTTCTGTGTCAAAAATACTCCTTCCGGAGAGTTTTTTTCGAGTATGGGTCCGCTTGACGTCGACCGAGCAGAAGGTCCTTGTATGGGCTCTTCTCCCGGAAGGGTGCGCGCACGCGTGACTAGAGCGAGAGAGAACAAATACACGCCCATAAACACTCTCAGCTGCAGATCCACTCGTCTGAGCAACACTTCTGTGGCGCCGCGCTCCACTTTATTCTTATGGGTGACATCAAGCGACTTCAATGCTTCAGCACAGCATTCCAGGAAGGCAGCGCTGCATTTGAACTGATTTAAACGCAGAAATGACGAGAAGCGTCACATCACGCTTCAGTCGCGTCGCAAAAGTGGATCTCCATGGTCGCTGCTGTCAGGACTTCACGAAATCAACAGTTACCAAAAAAGTGTGTTTTTGACAGAGCGGTCCCAACGCTAAAGGTTCACAGTCGTGTGCGGTGAGTAAAACTCCTTCAAATGTCTATGTTGTTGGCTATCGTCACGTAAGTAAACATCAGTAAACAACACGATCATGTATAACGTTAGTTAAAGGACCCGTTCTTCACGTGTTTTCGAAGCTTTGATTATGTTTACAGTGTGCAATATAACATGAGTTCATGTTTCGTGTGTAAAAAAACAGTATTTTTCAAACAATTGACTTATCTGTACAGCGCTGCTTCCTCTGTCCTAAAAACGGCCTGTGATTTCCTTGTTCTATGAAGTCCCTCCTTCAGAAACACGTAACAAGTTCTGATTGGGCCAGCGCTTCCCGTGTTGTGATTGGACAGCAGCTTAGCGCACTTTGCCCGGAAAGGTCCCGCCTCTTACCATAACGGGGAAATGCAAGCGCTCTTCTCCACGTGAGAGAGCAACAAGACCACGCCCCCTATTTTGCGTGTTCTTGTGGGCGGAGGGTTAGTCAACAAACGGTTCTAGTGACGTCATTACATCCCTGCACTTCCTGCTAGTCCAAACCAGCCGTTCGCTGTAGGCTTTGAAAGGGAACTTCTGTTAAATAAAATAGCATTGAACTTTGAGCTTTATAATTTTACAGGTATTACTGTATTTATGCTCTAACAGCAACATTACACACTAACTAAAGTTTGAAAGATGGAATCACGAAGAACGGGACCTTTAATTTATCAATGGAGCATGCGATCTATGGTGTGGGTTTAAATACATTTGTTTAGCTGACCACTATAGGTGTCAGTTTGTTTATTGTAAGCCACCCAAAATAAACCTATAGGGAGGTTCTCACAAAACGTGCTTCGTCATTCAACGGACTCCATTGTTGTTCTATGTATAACGTTACACTAGTCTGACGTGCAAAACCGTTTTGCTTGCTACTGCTAAGGTTTAGTCGCATACAATAGTCCATAAACCGAATCAGGTCCTCATAAACTGCGAGTAGACACACAAATGTTGACAGGCCACTAAATACAGTACATACCACAGAGACGGACGTCCTGCTGTTGTTGCTCCTCCTGTTCAGTTTATTTCATCCTCCGGATCTGATTCTGGATCATATATCTATTAGCTGAGATCGATAGCCGTTTTCTTCTCCACGCTTGAGGACGTCACCGCTTTGTGTGCGCTCGTCATTCTTTAGCTCCACCCACACGATACGCCTCCAGGCGCTCTGTTCTTTTCGGAAAGACTCGGTACAACCTATATTCCTTTTATAAATATAATAAAACTAAAGACTTTTCGGAGATATGAAGGATGCAATACAACTCTATAGGTACTCAAGATTGACATGAGATTGACTGAAACAGAGTGTTTCACCCCCCCTTTAAGTCTCTTCAGAAAAAGTTTTTCCAGTATTTTTGAAAATTGGGATAATAATGAAATTGGTCTATAATTTGAGTATAGATGTCTATCACCACTCTTATAAATTTGAATAATTTTAGCAATTTTAATCTTATCAGGAAAGAAGCCCGATTTAAAGGACAAATTGAAGATATAAGTCAGGGGTTCTAATATAAAATGAATAATATTTTTGACTAATTTCATATCAATATCTGTCCAATCAGTGAACTTTTACTTTTAAAACCATTCACAATCTCTAGTATTTCATTTTTGGTAATGTCAGACACAAACATGGAGGAAGAGTTCCTACTGCTATATTCACAACTCTTCATATTTTTGCTTTTTGAATCAATAATGCCTTTTTATTGGTATATGCAAGGGATATGGCTTCAAACGCACCATAATGTAGGAAATCACATCTACAAAATAATAAATTTTATGGGGGAAAACCCCCAGACCCACACAAAAAAAAAAAAAATGCCCCACCTAAAATATTTTTCAACAGCTGCTATTGGGACCCACCAAGTTTTTTATTAGCTTCCGACGGACATGGGTTCACATGACAATGCTGTGCTAAAAACTGAAAAGATTTTGAGATGACAACATTGTCAAAACGATCCCTGTTCACCTATCCGTCACTTAACCCGAGGACAACTTAATTAGAAGGTATCTTAAACTGTGCACACAAAAAACACATTTCCCAACTACAGTCCGCCCGGTGAATTTCGGCCATTTCCATGTCAATCGTTACAATTTTTTTTTTCTGTGACCTCCACTGATCTGACTGTTTCTAGGTGCTCCATCCTCCATGTCCATAATACATGCATCATGTCCCGAAGAGAATCTAAACATTACTGGAGGGAGCTTTGTTCTTTCTAATGGCTATTCAGATGGGAGTTTCCTAAGATACATCTGTCCGAGTGGATATTACCCATCGGTTCAGTCACGTCGTTGCCAATATGGACTCTGGACCCCAAAGACCAGCACCAGAAAAACCCCAGAGTGCAAAAGTAAGAAAGGCATTATCATGTGGGTTACCGTGATTTTGAGTCATTATATCATGAATAAATGTTGGAGTTATTTATTTTGAAGCAGAATGGTGTAATTTTTAAACAATTGTTTTTTTTTTTATATCTGAGGCTGCTTTAAAACATCTCTTCTATATGTGTTTATTCATGCTTTTATTCTAGAGGTCACATGTCCCAATCCTCATGTTTTGGAGAATGGAGAGGTGACCCCATATAAAGACAGGTACTATGTAAATGACACAACCAGCTACTCATGTCATTCTGATTATAATTTCCGTGGATCGGCGGTCCGTGTTTGCAAGCCTAATGGGAAGTGGAGTGGAAGCACACCAATTTGTGGACATGACTGTGAGTTGTTGCCAACATTTTCAGCAGTTTAACTAATTAAGTTATAATTAATTGGATATAAAAATGCAAATTTAGTTCCTGGTAAAATCTCCTGCAAGTTAAATACCAGAGTCATTGGGTTTTCATCTGTGTCATGTTAGTTTAACAGAAATTTAGCAGAAAATAGGTTTAGCAGAAATATCATTAAATGTACCTTCGTGCACCTGCCTAGATCAAATGGAGGTCCACAGATCTATTTGTCTCTTTTGAAAAATACTTTCTCACAGCTGATCACTGCCCTGATCCTGGCGTTCCCCCTGGTAGCAGGCGAACAGGCCACATATTTAACATCAACAACAAAGTCAGCTACCGCTGTGACAGTACATTGACCTTGATTGGTTCCAAAGAGCGAGTGTGTCAGGAGGGTGGCCAGTGGTCAGGAACAGAGCCACAATGTTACGGTGAGTCTTCTAAAAGCTACATCCAAGTTCCAAAATGATGTTCCTTGTATGGACTTGTGTTCTCATTTGCTTATAAAATGTGGCTTTTCTGGATAATGCGCCTGTAATGTTGTGTAAATACTGTACAGCACATTTCACGTACGACACCCCGGAGGAAGCATCAGAAGCATTCAGCAGTGCTCTGAAGTCAAATCTAGCAGTTTCTCAACAGTATGAAGAAGAAGGTACCCTTGTGTGACTTACAGCCTTATACATTTACAAATGCATGTTTTTAATCATTAGTAATAATTGGCTCGGAAAAAGAAAACAATCATATTAACAAATTTATACATGAATGTGTTGTACCTTCTGTCTTCAGATCAGCATGGGAAGAAAATAACTTTGGATCAAGGTGGAAAACTTGATATCTACATTGCTGTGGATGCATCTGGAAGCATCAATAAGACTGAATTTGAGAAGGCAAAAAAAACCATTAAAATGCTTATGGAGAAGGTATGTCCCCCCCAGAGTTTACTGTAGTGAAATTGTAAGACCAATTAGCATTGTTTTTAGGCTACTGGTGCAGGTGATGAAGCTTTCTTAAATCATTCTAAAAGCAGTAATGTACTTGCTATTCATTTTGATGTTAAAGGCTCTTGAAAATGTTTAAATTCATTACCATTGTAATGCTATCGATAGTGAACTTGACTTTTAACCTCACATCTTTGTCGAAAGCCTTCAGTATGAGCCTCAAAGGGTTAGTTCACCCAAAAATGTGAATACTTACTGCTCTTTCCCAAAAGATTAGTGACTACCAGGTCTCTCCAAACTATGAGATCCTGATATTTGCTACGGAGGTTCATCAGATAATCTCCATGAGGGACTTTAAAACTAATGGAGGTGAAAATCTATTACGGGTTTTTGAAAGACTGGAGAGGTTTAATTATAAAGGTAAGTATGGCTCTGAGTTTTATTGTATACATTGATACAGTCAGATTTAGAGATGATTATTACAGAAAAATGTGTCATGCTAAAATAGTACATTTTGGGGTACGGCAACTTGTTACAGGGACACTATCCTCCAAAAATACTGATAGGCACCCTTTTACTGATATATACTCTCGAGATATGTTAAGATACTAATAGAGACAATAAAATAATGGTTTTACTTTTGGGAGTTCTTCCCAATTGACAAGCTGTTGTACCCTTAAAGGTGTATAGTTCTTTCAGACCAATACAATTGGAGTTATATTTAAAAAGTCCAGGCTAACCTTAATCCAAGCAGTAGTAGTAACGCTAGCTATTTTTGAAGTACATAAAAAATGCAGCTGTCCGTCAAATAACATGCTCCACACGGCTCCGATGGGTTAATAGAGCCTTCTGATTCGAATCGCGTTTGTGTAAGAAAAATATCCATATTTAAAACTTTATAAAGGAACCCCTCCTTGAAGTCATCCATTGTAGTCATGGCTGTTTAAGTATTTAACAGCCACAAGATGGCGCCAGCGTTAAGCATAGAAGTAGTACCGGCAGTTGTTATCTGGAAATAACATACCGCTGGAATGCGTGATTGACCAATCAGAATCAAGTATTTCGCAGAGCCGCTGAGTTGTGCTACTAAGGCCTAGTCCACACGTACACGGGTATTTTTATTACCGGAGTTTTTCCTCCTCCGTTTTAAAAAACAATCGCGTCCACACAAGCACGGTTTTTAAAAAAAATCTGTCCACATGAGAACGCAAAACTACGCTATGATTGGCTGCCTGATTTCCACATGGGTCCCATTCACTGCACCGATGCACATTGCACTGACTGAGGGATGCCATGGGCTCAAGTGAAACACTTCTACGAGTTCCTTTACTTTGGACTCAGTGACAGGTAACTGTATACACAGGTGCAGGGCCGAAGTGGACTGTATAGCTTCACACACTTGCTTTACTATTTTGTATTATTGCATTCTGGCGCCTTTGTTCTGCAATACAATTAAATAACTGAACATCTGTAGGATAAACATGTGATAAGCGCTGTTAGTGGAGTCCACCGCATAGAATCGACTCACGTAAATCAAAAGGAGATGTGGAAAATCTGACGTCAAACAAAGGAGAGAACGGCGCGCACTTCAATTTAAAAAACCGAAATCTCCGGTTTCACCATCTACACGACAACGCTGTAACCGGAGTTTCTAAAAATCTTCACCCTGGCCGGAGTTTTCAAAAAAGTCCGGTTTTAGTAACCGGATACAGCGTTTGCGTGTGGACGAACAGCCAAACCGCGTAGAAAAAGCTGCGGTTTTGAAAATACCCGTGTTCGTGTGGACAGGGCCTAAAATTGTGGTAACGAGTGGTAACAGACCAGATGTACACACACACACACACACCTCTGCTTTTGACGTGCGCTCTGCTCAGCGCCACTGCGTATTGAAGAACACACAGGTGACGAAGCCGAAGCCTCCCACCATGTTCATATGTTTAAAGCCCCCCTAAAATGGGCCTAGCGACACCATTTGGCAATATAGTGTATATAATTACAGTTTAGACTAACTTGAGCTAAATTTTTGTACAAAAGTAGTACAAATTAAACAAATTGTATATACTTAAAAAAATCCCAATACATGTTCTAATTTAGATGTTTTTATTTTAGATTTAATGTAAGCACTTGTACGGTGTAGGCTACATTTAAGGACACCCTCAGACCTTAGTCATATGATTAAAAGCCTCAGACTAAAAGGCTTTATAGTCATTGGGCAAAACGGCATCATGCCTTAACCTGAAAGGCTTCAGGTCTTAAAGTCAGTTGAATCCGATAAGTAATTATGAGACCTGACTCCTGAGGCTGTTTTTCCTGAGACCTGAAGCCTTTTAGTCTGAGGCATGATGTTTTTTCATCATGACTGAGGTCTGAGGATGCCCTAAAATGTACACCGGACACTTGCTTTTAGAATCAATAAAATGTTTCTCATTAACTTGCTGATTGTAATATTTGTTTATGGTGTTTTTGTAACAGATCAATATTATCATACGGGTACCAATATCGCCAAACTCTATTCATCCATTTTTGCCAGCATGTCATTGGAGAAATTCATCAATCCAGAGGGCTTCCTTGAGACCCAACATGTCATCATTGTATTCACTGATGGTATTTATCTATTCCATTTATAAATTGTTTTTACTATTCAAACGATAATTCATGTATGTGTATATGGACAAAATACCCACACATTTTTGATCTTGTGGGGAAATTATATTTTTTTGGTCCCCACGAGAAACCCCCCCTTATAAAGACTATAAATAACACAAAATTATGTTTTTTTGAAAATGCAGAACGTTTTCTGTGACGGTTGTGTTTAGGGATAGGGTTACAGTGTTAGTTCACTCAAAAATGAAAATTATGACATTAATTATTCACCCTCATGAAAGGCTGATCAAAGGTGATCAAAGACTTTTGTTCATCTTTAGAACACAAATTAAGATTTTGTTGTTTATCGATGAAATCAGAGAGCTTTCTATTTCTCAATATACAGCTACGCAGCTACCACTTTGACGCTAAAAAAAAAAATCATAAAGAGGTCGTAAATCGAATCCATATGAATTGAACGGTTTAGTCCAAATTCTCTGAAGAGGCTCAATCGCTTTATATGAAATCGCTAACAAATTGAATTCAGGCTTTTATTCACATATAAATATTGATCAGTGAACATAAACAGAAGCTCAACGGAACCAGCTTGACACATGAAAACAAACCTCATTGGTTCTTGTGGAAGCTCTAATACCACGTAACACACAAGAATGAACCTCACTGATTCTCGCACATCAAGCAAACATGCTTGAGCTTGAGCTTCCGTGTGAGTTGTTGATGAATGTTTATGTGAATAAAAGCCTAAATTCAATCTGTTCATCAAATAAAGTGATCAAGTCTCCAAAATTTGGACTAATTCATAGTTTTACGATTGTTTATGAACTTTCTGAAGTGTCAAAGTGGTTGTTGCGCAGCTGTCACTAGCTAGGTTTAGTGTATCATACTGTTTACCAATAGCTGATGGAAATGCCAATTATCGTTTTTTTTTTTTTTTGCTGCAAATGTCTGCATAATCGTTTTCCGTTTATCTATCGCAAATAAATTTTGCTTTTTAATAAAAAAACTTTTTGTCGAGACAAGGGGCTTTAACATAAATAAATGTGATGTCATGTGACACATTTAGCCTATTAGCCTTCTGCTCGTGGCGTTGCTCCCGCACCGTTTCTCTGTAGTTTAAAGGCTCACTAAATCTGTTATATTATTCAATATATTAAGTTATTGTATTACTATTATTACGTTATTGTATTATTATTATATAATTGTATTACTATATTATTAAGTTATTGTATTATTATACTACACTCTAAAAAATGCTGGGTTAAAAACAACCCAAGTTGGGTTGAAAATGCACCAACCCAACAATTGGGTTGTTTTAACCCAATGGTTGAGTTGTTTTAACCCAGTGGTTGGGTTAAATGTTGCTTAAGACAACCCAATTGCTGGGTAAGAACAACTCAACCATTGGGTTAAAACAACCCAATTGTTGGGTTGGTGCATTTTCAACCCAACTTGGGTTGTTTTTAACCCAGCATTTTTTAGAGTGTATTATTAAGTTATTGATATATTAAGTTATTGTATATGATATAATTGTATTAATATATTATTAAGTTATTGATATATTGAGTTATTGTATTACTATTGATAAAAATAAATAGTACTATTACTATTGGTAAGAATAAATAGGTTTCCTCTCAAATATAATTCATCCTTATTTTTGTAATTTTTTGTTTTTTACAATCTAATAAAATGTCAGAATAATCAGAAAAACTAAAGAAAAAGAATAGCTAGCTAACGGCGGCCATTTCTGAATATTGCTCGATGAAGTATTGATCTAAACAGTGTTTTTAACAAAGTAAAAAAAAACCACTTGTTAAAACATTTTCTATGTATATGGCCTACAATTTAATAATATAATAAAGTTTTTTTTTTCAAAATAGATAAAAATATAGCGTCTTGAAAATCTCTGTAGCTCCTCAAAAATAAAAATGTCAAAAAAAGAAAGGATGTTGGAGTACACAACATTCGTCTGTATCTAAATAAAAAAATAATCTTAATTAAAAAAATAATCTTAATAAAATTTTTCCTAATTTGTGTTCCGAAGATGAACGAAAGTCTTATGGGTTTGGAATGACGTGACGGTGAATAATTAATGACAGAATTTTCCACTTTTGGTGAACTAACACTTTAAGGGATGGGATATACAGTTTGTAGAGTATAAAAATCATTATGTCAATGGAAAGTTTCCACAAAACATGAAAACCCAAAAGGTATTTTGCCATAAAAAAGAAATAAAAATATATAATTTTCACTGTAATTGCTGTCATCATACTTCATAGGTCAAGCAAACATGGGGGGGAATCCCATACCTAAAGCGAACAAGATCAAACATTTAGTCACCCAAGATGATCCAAAGCGTGAGAAGAAACTTGGTGAGCAATGCATTTTATTAATCAAAATTATTAAATAAAAATAAAAAAAAATATTTAGAACAAGTAGTATTTTTCAAAATTGTTATTAATTTACAAGTGGCATGGGACAGCAAAAACTGCACATATTGATTTAAAGACTTAAGAAGATAGAAGTTTTCTTTATGTCATATTGATATGAATTTGCCCTCTTTATCCAGATCTTTATGTATTTGGAATTGGAGATGTACAAAAAGAATACATTAATGGCTTGGTATCACAGAGGGACCAAGAAAAACATTTCTTTCATCTTCTAAACTTGGACGAGGTGCAGACGATGTTTGACAACATGATTGGTACTGTAGCTATTATTTATAGATTTAATATAGATGTACATTTGCATATTGCTCATAGTGTCTATGTGAGAGGAGAATGCATTCGTTTGAATATGTGTAATGGACAATGAGATTGTGTGTGTAATTTTGTTCCATGAAGGAGAGAAAATCATACAGGTTTGGAACTACACAGAGGTGAATGAATGTTGACAGAATACATTGACTTAAAGAACCTCTCGTTCTTATCATGTAATGAGTGATTATTCTTATGTACCTGCTTCCTCACACAGATGAGAGCACCAGTGTAGGATTATGTGGGATTCATCAGAACTATGACCAAGATAATAAACGACGTGCATATCCCTGGTTGGCACAGATTACTTTTGATGTAAGCATAACCTTATTATTATTATATAACCTTATTATATAACCATTATTATTATTAATATTTATAAGACAGACAGACAGACAGACAGACAGACAGACAGACAGACAGACAGACAGACAGACAGATAGATAGATAGATAGATAGATAGATAGATAGATAGATAGATAGATAGATAGATAGATAGATAGATAGATAGATAGATAGATAGATAGATAGATAGATAGATAGATAGATAGATAGATAGATGTGATATGGCTATAGCGATGAAGCATGACAACTTCTTCTCTGCTCTTCATGTAGCGTCCTTCCCTAGGTAAAAACTGCATGGGGTCTTTAGTCACCTCAAGTTACATCTTGACAGCAGCTCACTGCTTCAAAAAGGTAGACACACCTGATAGGATAACGGTTATTCTGGATAAAGATGGTAAGGTTGTGTCCTCAACTGATACAACTTGTCAGAACAATTAAAGAAGAAAAATGGGTAACACTTTAGAATATTTTTCCATCATTAATGAATAACTGCACATGAACAAACGAGTAACGCACTATTAACATTCTAGTAACTATTAACTAAAAAGATATTCTGATTAATGAATTAGTAAGTAATAGTGCTTAGTCGAATGTGGTAGTTTACTATTAGCTAATCAATACTATATTTTTCATACCTCCCAGAGGACTACAAGAACTACTTTATACAGCTTCATAATTAACATGCATAATTAATTTTAAAGTAAAGGTCATGGTAACCCACTAGAAATGCTTAAAGTAAGCAAATCCTTCAGAGGGAATTACTAATAGGTGTATAATAATATGTTTTTTCGCTTTAGAATACTGATCCAAATAATTAGTAATTCTAAAACATTATAAATCTTTAGTAATGACTTAAGTCATTTGTAAGCTTTTGAGATTTTTGTATGTTTTTTTCTTCAAGTTTTGGATAGTAATTCCTTCTGATGGATTTGGTAACACTTTAGTCATTACTAGTGGGTAACCATGATCTTCACTTTAAAATGAATTACATTATGCACTATTCTGTTCATTTTGAATCTTTGAATTCAGTTCTATGGGAGGTTTACATATAGTAGATACTGATTAGCTAATAGTAAACTACCACATTCAACTAAGCACTATTACTAATTTGTTAATTAGAGTATCTTGTTAGTTAACAGTTACTAGAATGTTAATAGTGCGTTACTCATTTGTTCCTCTGTAGTTATTCATTAATGATGGAACAATATTCTGAAGTGTTCCTGAAAAATGTTTTAAACAGTACAAATCTTATCAATGACATTTACTTATCCTTTTTCAGTTGTAAAAGTGAAACGATTCATACTTCATCCTGAATATGACATCACATCAAAAAAGCATATGGGAATAAATGAATCTTATGAATTTGATGTAGCTCTTATACAGCTGGACAAGCCTGTTACAATGAGTGCTTATCTACGGTGAGTAGTATGTAATGTGATGTTACTTTATTAAGAATTTAAAAAAAGCTGAATTAATTAAAGATCATCATGTGCATCTCTTTACAGACCAATCTGCATCCCCTGCACCAAAGAAACCAATGGAGCTCTGAGACTTTCAGACAGTGAAGGGACGTGCAGAAAACATGGTAAAGTACCAGATAAGATATCTGCCAGACAAGCTGCATGCATATTAGAACATATCAAATAGTTTGAAAGATTAATTAAATGTAGATATATTAAACATGCGACACAATGAAATATACTAAACACAAAATGTCATACATTTTTCTCTATGCACTTGTTACAGAGGAATTACTATTGGGCAATGAAATTGTGGAAGCTGCTTTTACGTCTAAAATGGATTCCAGAACTAATGCTCCACAAAAAATAAAAAAGATCACAATCAAGCGTGGAAAATATGTAAGGATTTTATTATTATTATTTTAGGATTTTAATTCTAGACCCACTTTATATTAGGTGGCCTTAACGATACAATGATGTTTTACAAATACCTGCATGCAATTACGTCAGTAATTAATTTGTAATTAATCGGTAGTTACATTTATAATAATATATAATATATAATAATAAAACACTGTTGACATTTCCCTTACACAACCGTACCATTAACCTACTCATACTACTAAACCTATGCCTAACTTTACCCGTATCCCACCTCAAAGCAAGTGTTTTGCAATATAATATGAACAAAATAAGGAAATTGTACCTATTTTTTATGTAAGTACATAGCAGTTAAGGCCACCTAATATAAAATGGGACCCAAATGTTCCAGTGCATTATGAATCATCAGTTTTTCTAAGATTGTATTCCTAGAGGGGAGAGGCTGTACATTTGAAATGTATGTTGTGTATTTTCTAAAAGCAAATTTTGTCAAGTTTTACAAATACACAAGAATATGAACAAACTAAAAGCAACAAACCTTAAACTTTGATTTTATGGGGCCTTTAAAATGTCACCTAAAAAACAAAGTTCATATACTTCACAATTATTTGCTAGCACATTCCTTTAGCCATTTAACATTAATTATGTGCAATACGCAAAAGAAAACTTAATCAATTAAAAAAATTTTAAAAAACGAATATAAAGGTATTTCATCCACAACAATCTAAGAACACTTCTTTGTGTACTTGTTCTTTAGCGGGATGCCTGTGTTGAAGATGCAAAAAAAGCACAAGGAATCAAAGTGACAAATGCAAAGGACGTAGTTACAGACAATTTTCTTTGCAGTGGTGGCACTGAACCACAAGTAGATGATGTTGCATGCAAAGGTATGTTTGATTTTTACGTCATAATGATTGTTGAACATTTTAATCATTAGAGATCTGAAATTAATTGATATAATCTTATACAGTTCTTTGTGTCTGCATGTCATTTTGTAATAGGTGAAGGAGGTGGGGCCACTTATGTGAATAAAAAAAGTCGACTGATTCAGGTGAGATTTCCACTTCCTTTTGAAAACAGTATTGGTCATGTGGCTGTAAAGACTTATATAAAATGGCACTTCAGGGAGGGGGTGCCATTAATAGGGGCGTGCCAAAAAAAGTGAACACCTTCATGAAGGGCCTTTCCACAAGTCTATTAGTGAATGGTAGGCCTACATGCCACGATCACAGGAAGTAATTATAACATTTATGGTCATGTGACCCAGGGTGGTGAGTCATCAAAAGCTATGGCAAAAGAGTCCGAGTTAATGTATAAACAGAATAATTCAAGTTGTTTAGTTTTTTTGTGATATATTGCACACATTTGCATTTGTCATGAATTATTTCATATGAAGTTTAAATAAGTTATGCATAGGTAATCAATACATTTAATGGTAGAACCATAATGTTTTCTGACTAGCTGCAGGGTCCAAAGAAAAGATGGCATGTTTTAAAGTTGAAGAAAAGAGAGGATACTCCCCAGGTAGCAAGCAATCATTGAAACTATGTTGAGTCAATGTTGATGCGTCAACGCTAATTGCATTGAATCAAAATTACAGACTGATGTTGGTTCAATGTGACTTTTGCACCGGCGGTTAATGTTGAAAGAATGGTGAGATTTCAACAAAAAGTGTTTATTTAAAGGACAACTCCAGCGAATTTTTAAGTTTATCTTGATCGTTATATCTTTGTGAGTACAGTCTATAGAAAAAAAAAACGAACCGTGGTGCTTGCAACACAGAGTTATTACAGTTGCTGCCCAGAGCCCTTCCTCAGCTAAAACGGCAGCTTTGGGGGCATTCACGTAAAGGGTGTCTTTGTGCCTCTTAACAGACACAAAATGCAATTAAAATGGCTGTCCAAAATGAACAGGTCCCTCACATGACAACGAGATGCGTTTAGCCACTAGCCATTGCTTAAATTCACCTGTCCCGTGGGAACGCAGCGGTAGCAGTAAAAAAAGGACAGTCCAGTTGGTAAGAGCGCCATGTGTGTGTAAAGCAAGATTTTAAATTACTGCACATATTTCCTCAAGCCGGGTCTATAGACTGTACTCACAAAAATATAACGATCAAGATAAACGTAAAAATTCGCCGGAGTTGTCCTTTGATTTTTACAGCACATTGAAATCGGAAAAATCAATACTGCTTTGTCGAGCACTTTTGGTAAGCAGTGTCATTGTGATAATTGTCCATTGGTGTTTTCCAACCATTTTTCGATACACTTGCTATAATCACGAAGGCCCACCCCTAAACCAAGCCCTCAGTGGATCAAATCAGCTAAAGCAATTGGAAATGCCCATCATGGTTTGACACACCAAACTGATTGGGAAACACCCACTAGTGTTCTGCAGAGATACATACCTGCATGATCTTGTGGTCATCAACTACATATCACTGTTTGTTCAATGTCACTGTCTCCACCCATGTGTGCTGTTGGCTTTCATCAAAATTTGAATTGTGATCCAACACTTTAAACATTGAAATGTCAAACTACACCAGAATCGATAGTGCATTGTATTCGCAGCCATTCACTTTCTCAGCTGGCGCAAATCTAAATTTACTTCTGTTAAAGGTGCACTATGTAGTATTTTTGCAGTAAAATATCCCCAAAATTTTTTATATATTTTGTTCAGTTGAGTTCTTACAATATCCCAAATGTTTCCAACTATTTGTAAATTGTGAGAAAATTGCTATTTTAACCAAGGAGCCGGGACGTCGCCTGTCAATTGCGTCATATCTGTGTTACTCTCGGTTTCCGGTTTTATTTAGCAGAAGCGCTTTACTCTTAGCAGTGTGAACAAGTGTCACAGCAGTCGCCGAGCGAACGCACAGAGTAACGCCATAACATCATTTTAAACACAATTAAATGTAACTAATATGATAAACAGAGCTGCGTTTCCACATACTAATGACTGGAAAAGTAGAAATGGTGCCGGCGACTGTGTCTCGCCATAATAAAAGTCCCATTGCATGCGAGGCTTGTGTTTGTGTAGCAATTGCTCCAGCGGCCTTGCTCAGCTCCCTCAACACTCCGTCCTGCTTTGCTTCATACTACAGTAACGTTAATAACCGCATCCATGAACATGATTTCTGCCCGAGTCCTATCTCAATTCTTTTCCACCGGCTATGGACAACACATTAAATAGTGGTGATTAGATTGGCAATTCACCCTTGTGCATAACTAGCCATGATGTTACCACAAATATAACACATCATGAATACAAATCATACAATATTAATCTAAACACACACACACACACACACACACACACACACACACACACACACACACACACACACACACACACACACACACACACACACACACACACACACACACACACACACACACACACACACACACACACACACACACACACACACACACACACACACACAGTCCATAAGATCATTATACACATTATACACATATCACAGTTTGTTTAGTTCTGCTTCATGTTTAGGGGCGTGTGTGCATCTAATTAATTCTATTAATTCAAAAACGTTGTGCAAGTTTAAAGTGTGTAACTAAGAAATATTAACTTTTTTAACGTCTGTAAAATCTTTTTGATAGGTTGGTATCGTAAGCTGGGGAGTGAGGGACATCTGCTCAAAAAATCCAAACTCCCGTTCAAAAGAAGACACCAGAGATTATCACACAAATCTTTTCAGTGAGAATATACAATCATTCCTTAAAGAGCACCTAGGAAATGACCAAATAGGACACCCTCTATTATTCTTCTGAATGTTTTAGCAGACTGAAACTGTGTTAGTGTAATTTGATAAAATTTTCATTGATATATTATGACAATTTTAAGTCAAATAGCTGGTCTTTGTTAAAAATTAATTTAGTTTAGAATCAGTCTTTCATGTATTATTCCTTTTCATTTTATGACTATGCTATGTCTATGCAGTTTGTGCGATACTATCAGTATGTCCAACCAGTGGCAGGCAAGGGAGTGTCATTATTTTTGCACTTTTGTTTGTTGATGCCAATGGTGCAGAAATTGTGGATGACATGGAGTTACAGTATATTTTTGAAATTCAATGCCATTGTGTTTTTTTGTTGACATTTTGGTGAAATCAACCTACAAATTGCTACTACAAGTTCCAAGTTCAACATGTCTCTCACACACACACACACACACACACACACACACACACACACACACACACACACACACACACACACACACACACACACACACACACACACACACACACACACACACACACACAGACACACACACACAGACACACACACACACAGACACACACACACACACACACACACACACACACACACACACACACACACACACACACACACACACACACACACACACACACACACACACACACACACACAGACACACAGACACACACACACACACACACACACACACACTGAATCAAATTGCAAATTGGTCTTAAGTGCTTTTTAAGAGAACATGCCTTGATATAATATAGTTTGTACACCGCTCTGATGATAAGCAAATACTTCAAGATGACAATTAAAATAAAGTCTTATTCTAAAGACTAAATCGGTGATACATTCTGACTTCCATTACTACAATTCACAATTGGTTTCCATTATCACAATAAATAGCCTTACTGTACACCACTGACAGCTGTTTAATGGTTGAAGTATGAAAGAAGATTATGTTCTACATTAAAAATGTCAACTATGGCACTGAGCAGAAGAGAACCATTGTTAAGCTAACATGTTTTACAAACACTAACTAATGTTTTGGAAGTATAAAGTATGAATTGTACAGTCTTGTCTCATGGATATCAGGTCATTAGACTGATTCCCTAAATTCCCTAGATTCCCTAAGATATCAAATACACTACTGATATATCAGCAGTGTATTTGATAATATAAATAGAATTCTCATCTCACAAGACATTTTCTATGTTATAATGTATTTCTATAATAAAAAAAATTATATAATAGATCTTACTTTTCAAGCAATGCAGAAGCAAAATTACTTTTTTTACAGCCATGTTATCTTTGCAAGCACAGACCATTAATTAGTTTAATTTGTCTTTCTTTTTATTATATAATTAGCATCAAACAAACAAAATAGAATTCTTATTCACGATGATTATTAAACAAAATTATTATGTTGGATGACCTTCCTCCTGGACACATGTTTGGAACCAGCACACCCTGAGTAAGCAAACTTTAGGTTAAGCAATCAAGAGCTCAGTGAATTTTACGGTAAGCTATTGCTTTCTGTAATAGTCCCCATGAAACAGCGAAAAACCCAATCAAAATCCAACAGAAACAGAGACTAAACATGACATACCCAATCAAATCTCTCTCCTTTTGTAGGTTTTTCTTTTTCTCTAGAAACCCAGTTAAAACGTTCCATGAAAATAGGGCACATGTTTATTATTACCAGCAAAGTCAATAACAATTGTTTGGTTTCAAAGATTAATCTACTCCCTATAGCTAGCTTTTGATTTGATTTTAATAATTTAATAAATAAAATATATAAAATAATTAGTGCTTTGCATCAGTTTGTCATTCAGTGTAAGCATGACAGCAGTACTAAAGTATTTTGCCTCTGCCTCTACCAAACAATGCCCTGTTCTTTGATAATATATTAATTTATCAATTCATAAATTAAGTGGGTGTTGCTGTATGAGGCAAGCAGCTTAAAGAATATTGTTCTCAAATTAACCCTTGACTTTGAGCTGCTCTCTGGACCCAATAAATATATGTTATTGAGGTGTTTAACTCTAAATATAATCTGTATTCTCCAACAAATCTGCAGTTTTCTACAGTTGTATATTTGATGAACAATTGCAAATAAAATCATGAACATAATGAACATAAACTCCACTACAAAGAGAAAACTCCCCAGTCCATTTGTTTCAGTTGTTTTATATCTCAGTTAAAGAACAGGAATAAAATGCAAGGAGTGTGAGCAGCGGTAATGCAGGTAAGTCTTTTTTGTAAATCATATATTCTGAAATTAATAGACAACATCTTTCAGCATGAAAGGATTATTTTAAAATGAAGGTCATTTTGAAGACTGTGATAAACAGCTCACAAATAACTTTCATCTATACGTCTTGGCTATATCGATCAAAATCTCACCAAGGCTGCATTTATTTGATTAAAATACAGTAAAAACACTAATTTCACGAGTTCACACTTACTTTAATTAAATAGAGTAAAGATTATGCGTGTTTGGCGTGCTGCCCAGGGGAGGAGCTGCTCTGACTGAAAAGGCACTCTGACTAAAAGCACTTTTCTCTCAGAGGAACAACACAATCTCCTCGGGCCGACCCTCGTGTTACTCTTTGTGTGGTGTTTCTAATGTTTACAACAGATGTTAGAATAGAGGTTTGAATACTTAATGACATTTTCCCAACTTAAAAGCTTATGCTTTTGTAAAATGGCACAATGATAATATCTTCATGTTTTTTTACAGAACCAGTTTGTAAGTGATGTGAGACAGACCTGTACTGTACATAAACATATTAGCTGCCTGAAGTTTGATCTTATGAACCGGAAATTTGCAATATTAAATTTGACTCGATTGCAGACTTTTTTTAATCTGTGATTTAAAAGTTAGTTTAGAGTCTATTATGATGCCTAAGTATTTGAATTCTGAAACTTTTATTAAAAAAAGTTTTTATTTTTCATTTTTTAAATAAAGGTTTCTGAGTGATATCAGATTGCATTTGTGTTTTTATTGTACTTACCCTGTAATTACATGAAACAAGAGGGGAACAAGAGCCCCTTTAATTTACAGCCCGCACATTCATACTTACCCCGTAATTACACGGATAGTTACCCATTAATTAAAAAATACTTACAGTATAATTACCCCTTAATTAAAAAATACTTAGAGTATAATTACCCATTAATAAAAAAATACTTACAGTATAATTACCCCTTAATTAAAAAATACTTACAATATAATTACTCCTTAATTAAAAAATACTTAGAGTATAATTAACCATTAATTAAAAAATACTTACAGTATAATTACCCATTAATTAAAAAATACTTACAGAATTACCCCTTAATTAAAAAATACTTACAGTATAATTACCCCTTAATTAAAAAATACTTACAGTATAATTACCCATTAATTAAAAAATACTTACAGAATTACCCCTTAATTAAAAAATACTTACAGTATAATTACCCCTTAATTAAAAAATACTTACAGTATAAATAATTTGTAAATTTTCCTGATAATTACCCCTTTATTCCCCCAATATTACATATTGTTCCCATATACTTAATTACCGAAAGTTATGCTGTAAATTCACTTTAATTACAGTACTTTCCGGGCCGTAATCTAAAGCGTTTCCACAACAGCCGCTGACTTCCACGCACTTGGAAACACATTAATTTTGGTTAATGGTGTTAATAATGTGTAACTGAATTCTGCCAAATATGTCTTTAGTTCTGGATGCTTTTAGTGTTTTTATTGTCTGTAACTGTGCGTTCAAACTGCCGGCGGCGAGAGCGGCAAGGTGGCCGGAAGTCATTCATTTTCAATGGGAGCCGGGCGGCGAGCTACGGCGAGAGCGGCGCGGCGCGTCTTGGACGATTTGGGCGTCGAGGAGAGTTGAAATCAGCTCAACTTTATGGTAATGAGCTATGACGCGGTTCGACGGCAACAGGCGGCAACCAGTCAGAATGTAGAAGTGCTCCGCTTGAGAGAAATCCAGAGAACGCAGGCCTGTAAACGTTGGTTCCGACCACATTAGTTCCCAAGCAAAATATAAGAGAAGTTGATCATTGCTGTGCGGGTTTCCCTATCATTTATGACGAGATCATTCATAGTGATGTGTAATTTGTTAGTAAGTCGCACAACACTATTTTATAGGCGCTAGAACGCTCGTTGTTCAGCGAGTATGCAATTCATTCTTTCTTTCACATTTAAGCGATTTCATGAGGTTAATTTATACCCTACTTGTGTTTAGTATATCCATCAACATGCTTGTTTGACTTGTGGGAAATACAGTTTAAAAAAAGAAAAATCATTCGATCTACGTCAGAGCGGCAGCGCGTCCACGATTCTTTCTACAGCGTCGTTGGCAGGGCGGCAAGAGCGAATTTTGACGCTCTCGCCGGCGGCGGTGTGAACGCACGGTAAGACTTCAGATTCTGTGACTGTGCCCAGGTTGAAAATTGGCTCTGAATTATTTATCAGACAAATATTTAGATTGGATGGTAAGCTTTGGGCAATATACAGATTAAATAAAAAAATGATTAGACATCTGAAACTTTGTTTGTGTTATAATTTGTCCATTTATCTTAATTTCTAAGAGTTGTTTTCTATTTGTGTTATGTGTTTTGTCCTCCTCCCCCTCCTTCATCAACTCTTACAGCTGATGACTTTGCATCATTTTTCACAAACAAAACATCTCTCATCAGCAACCAGTTCTCCTCACCACAAACTGACACGCACATCTCAACAACTAACACGAACACGCTTCCATCTTTCTCTCCGCTCTCCGAGGCAGATATTTCTAAACTCATCCTTTCCAATCACCCTACTACCTGTCCACTTGATCCTATACCCACTCACCTCCTTCAGGCTATTTCTTCTTCAATCACTCCTGCACTCACTCTCATTGTCAACACTTCTCTTAACACGGGAAACTTTCCCACAGCATTTAAGCAGGCTCGGGTAACCCCACTGCTTAAGAAACCCTCTCTGAATCCAGCACTTTTAGAAAACTACAGACCGGTATCCCTTCTGCCTTTCATTGCAAGGACACTTGAGCGAGATGTGTTCTTGAACAGAACAACCTCCTGGAGAACAACCAATCCAGCTTCAAAAGCGGCCATTCGACTGAGACTGCCTTGCTCTCGGTTACTGAGGCACTGAGACTGGCAAAAGCAGCTTCCAAATCCTCAGTGCTCATCCTGATGGATCTGTCTGCTGCTTTTGACACAGTTAACCACCAGATCCTCCTGTCAACACGTAAGAAGATGGGTATCTCAGGAACTGCCCTCCAGTGGTTCAGGTCTTACCTCTCTGGTAGGTCCTACAAGGTGTAATGGAGAGGTGAGGTGTTGAAGTCTCATCATCTAGATACTGGAGTTCCCCAGGGCTCAGTGCTTGGACCACTTCTCTTCTCCATCTACATGTCATCATTAGGTTCTGTCATTCAGAAACACGGCTTCTCCTATCACTGCTATGCTGATGACACTCAACTCGATATAATCGAAACAAGCATGGCGGCCATGTGCAACGTGAGCTGAGACTCGGAGAGTGTATTACTTCTGGATACTTTGGTGTATAAATCACCAGAATGCCACCATCGAGGAAAGGCCCAACACCGGAGGAGTTTGAGGAGATAAAGCTCTCTCTCCACTCCCTGTGCGGCGATGTGACTGCGGTAAGAGCGCAGCAGGAGCAGCTCCTGGGGCTACTGGAGGAGGTGAAACAACTACGCCTCCGGAACGCGGAAAAAGACCGGCACATTGAGGATCTCGAGCGGCGAGTGGATGAGCTGGAGCAATACTCCCGCGTGAAAGATGTGGTCATCACCGGTATCAAGATAAGGCCGCGCTCCTATGCGAGTGATGCGCTGATCGGGGAGATCAGCGACCAGGAGATAAAGTCGGTGGAACAACAGGTTGCTTCCTACCTCCAGAGCAGGGGAATAGAGACGGAACTGGAGTACATCGAAGCGTGTCACCCACTGCCCACGAAGAACGGGAGACATCCAGCAGTCATTATGAGGTTTACCAATCGGAAAAAGAAAATAGCACTTCTGAAGCAAGGACGCAAACTGAAAGGCACAAATGTTTTCATAAATGAACACTTGACAAAGAAAAATGCTGACATCGCAAGGATTGCACGACAAGAAAACAAGGCAAGATTCAACAAACCTGGGTAACTAACTGTAAGATCTTCATCAAATTAAATGGGACACCGAAGGAAGCAAAAGTCTTAGTGGTAAAGAGGATAGAAGATCTTGACAAGTATTGACATAATGACATTGATGCAGCACCTGGTATTAAAGTAGCTTGTGACTTACATCATCAAAATGCTACACATACCAAGAACACAGACTACATCAAGTATTGAAATAGACATGTTACAGAACATCCTACAACATCAACAAAAGGAACTGGGAATGTGTGAGTATAAAGAGCTGAGATAGACCCTGACAACAATTTCCTCTCTTCGATTATTAAAAACTGCAACTATTTTACCCATGAACAATATGAAAACAGTGTAAAATCAGAAGATAACCTTTCAATAATATATTTTAATAGTCGAAGCATGTACACTAATTTTGAGGCTATCAAAGATTACTTGGAACATTTCTCTCATCCATTTAGCATTATTGCAATTACTGAAACCTGGTTTAATGACGATAAGGGTATTGATTTCTGTCTTGATGACTATGAATTAAGATATACAAATAGAATAAACAAAATAGGAGAGGGGGGGGGGGGGTTGCTTTGTGCCTTCATAAATCAATTAAATTTAATGTTTCAACCGATATGACCATAGCTGTTGATGGTTTATTTGAATGCATAACAGTGGAAATTCATAATGATAAAAAGACAAATATCCTTATGAGTTGTGTATACCGGGCACCTGGTTCAAGCATAGAATCTTTCAATGAGTGGATGGGTAAACTGTTTGCTGCTGTGAACCAAAAGAACATATTTATCTGTGGTGACTTTAATATTGATTTGTTAAATCCAACCAAACTAAAAAACGTTGATGACTTCAATGACACAATGTATAGCTTGTCTCTGTACCCAACTATAACGAAACCGAGCAGAATAACGTCACATAGTGCCACAATCATTGACAACATTTTTACTAATATTATGGGAAATCAAATCATCAGTTGCCTATTTATATGTAATATCACTGACCATTTACCTGTTTTTACTTTGTATGACTGCAATCTCAAGAAAACAAAAGACACTATGATAAAAATCTCTAAACGAAAAATTACTGAGGACATGATTAGCACCCTTAACAATTGTTTGGCGCTCCAAGATTGGACTTCTGTATACAGAGAACCTAATGTGGACAGTGCTTACTGTACTTTTTTAGATATCTTCACTGCCTTGCATAATAAACACTGCCCTATGAAAGAATATTTTATAAAGGATAAACATAAGAAAAGCCTTTGGATTACGAAAGGAATAATTAATGCCTGTAAAAAGAAAAATAATCTATATAAATTGTTTATTAAAGTAAAAACAAAAGAAGCTGAACAAAGATATAAGAAGTACAAAAATAAATTAACTGATATTATAAGAACAAGCAAACGGTTATATTATCAAAAAAAAAATGATATGAACATAAAAGCAATATAAAAGGGACTTGGGATGTTTTGAATAGCCTAATTAAACAAAGATCATCAAAGTTGATATATCCTGATCACTTTATTGATGAAAATGGTGAAGATTATAATATGAGTACTGTTGTAAATAAGTTCAATAAATTCTTTGTAAATGTTGGCCCTAAGTTGGCCGCTGATATTACAGACAGTGGAGTCGCGAAATCAACTACTGAACGGAATTCTTTGTCATTCTTCCTCTCAGCTACAAATGAACAGGAAGTGACAAATATTGTGTGGAACTGTAAAAGCAAGTCCTCCACTGACTGTCATGGTATCAATATGACATTGATTAAAAAAGTTATACGGAATATTGTAAAACCTTTAACTTATATTTTTAACTTGCCATTCCAGACTGGCTGCTTCCCAAATAAAATGAAAATCGCCAAAGTAATTCCACTTTTCAAAAATGATAACAAACACGCTTTTACTAATTACAGACCAATCTCTCTTTTGCCTCAATTCTCAAAAATTTTAGAGAAACTCTTCAATTCTCGACTTGAAAAGTTTCTCTGAAGAACTACCTCAATGGCAATAACTGAAGCTATTGAAGAGGTCACTAATGCACTGGAACATAATAATAATAATAATAATAATAATAATAATAATAATAATAATAATAATAATAATAATAATAATAAATTTTATTTGTAAAGCCCTTTTCATAGTTAAAAACAATCCCAAAGTGCTAAATAAGAAGCATAAGAAGCATGCAGTTGGTATTTTCATTGATCTAAAAAAAGCCTTTGATACTATTGATCACTCAGTTCTATTAATAAAGATGGAAAGATATGGAATTAGGGGGCTGGCTGGAGATTGGTTAAAAAGTTATTTAATAGGGAGGTCACAGTTTGTTAAAATGGGTCAGTATTTATCAGATACTCTTGACATTGTTTGTGGTGTCCCCCAGGGGTCAGTATTAGAGCCAAAACTGTTCAATGTTTATATAAATGATATGTTTAATACATCTGAAGTACTGAAATTCATACTATTTGCAGATGACACAAATATATTTTACAGTAGTGATGATTATAATGAGCTCGTAAATACGGTGAATAGGGAATTACAAATATTAAAAAAGTAGATGGACACAAATAAATTATCCTTGAATATAAATAAAACTAAGGTAATGATGTTCGGTAATTGCAACAAAATGTAAAAATAAAGCAAAACTATACCTTGATGAAAATGCACTCCGTATTTTATACTGCACCCTAGTACTACCCTACCTTACTTTTTGTGTTGAAGTGTGGGGGAATACTTACCAGAATACAATAAATCCTCTAATTATATTGCAGAAAAGAGCTATGAGGATCATTCACAAGGTTGGTTTTCTAGAACATACTCATAATCTGTTTATGCAGTCAAAGTTGCTAAAATTTGATGATCTTGTAAAATATAATACATCAATACTCTTATATAAAGCATTTAACAAATTATTACCCCCTAATTTACAAGTGTGTAAACTGGCGTTATAAAAATTAGTTGTTACTTGTGGTAACGCCACCATGATATAACATTTGTAAGTAATCCGTGAGAAATATAACAATGAAGATTAATTATTAATCACTAAATGTGTAACTAGGGTGGGATTAAATAAGTAGTCTTCTTCCCAATCCCTATCAGGCAGAATTCGATCGTCATATTTGAATACTTTATATTCTGTTTTGTTTTGTTTTTTGTTTTCCTTGCACGATATGACTTAAATTATAATTTGTCTACCTTGTACTTTTTGTGCCATTGCCTGGAATAAATGAAAATGAATGAATGAAAATGAACTCTACTTCTCATTTCAACCAGATGATCCTCCAGTTGGTGTTCGTATCGCTGTCTGTCTGACAGACATTTCTGACTGGATGAAGGAGCATCACCTTCAACTCAATCTTGCAAAGACAGAATTACTTGTTGTCTCAACCAACCCAGCACTTCATCAAAATTTCTCCATTCAGCTTGGTTCATCAACCATAACTCCATCCAGGACAGCCAGGAACCTTGGAGTTGTGATTGATGACCAGTTAAACTTCACTGACCACATTACTGCAACAGCCCGGTCCTGCAGATTTGCTTTATACAACATTAGAAAGATTAGACCCTTCCTATCAGAACAGGGTCTCAACTCCTGGTTCAAGCTCTTGTTCTCTCCAGACTGGACTATTGTAATGCTCTTCTGGCTGGGATTCCAGCATACACTATCAAACCCTTGCAGCTGATCCAGAATGCAGCGGCGAGAGTGGTCTTTAATGAGCCGAAGAGAGCTCATGTTACGCCTCTCTTCATCAGACTGCACTGGTTGCCAATGGCTGCTCGCATCAAATTCAAGGCACTGGTGCTCGCCTACAAAGCGACCACTGGTTCTGCACCAATATACCTAAACTCGCTTATTCAGACTTACACACCCTCCAGAAGTTCTCTGAGTGAGCGACGCCTCGTGGTTCCATCCCAAAGAGGCATGAAATCACTCTCACTGACATGTTCCTGGACCGTTCCCACCTGGTGGAATGACCAGCCGATCTCAATTCGTGCTGCCGAGTCTGTAGCCATTTTTAAAAAACATCTTAAGACACAACCAATTGCGTCTTTTCCAATTGCACCTGACCAATAAAAAATAGTATTTAACTATCCATTTAAATTTTGTTTGTCTGTCCAAAAAAAAAAAATTGTATGTGTACTGTGCTTAATTAACTGAGACTTACAGATCTTACAGGTTGTTGGCCTTGTTTGTTTCGTTGCTTCTATTGCTCTCCCCTTTTTTGTAAATCGCTTTGGATAAAAGTGTCTGCTAAATGATTAAAGGTCCACTGAAATCAAAATTTAAGATTTTTAGCTTTAAGATTCTTAGACTTTTAGTATGACTGTGTTAGCCTTTAAGTTATTAATAAGCTGGTATGTTCCAAAACTATGACAAAATTTGGGAGATATAAGCATTCAAAATTTACAGTCTCTCACTTCCGTTAAAACGAATCTCAGATTTTGGTGACATCATCGCAGACTTCACTTTCTCGTAAAATCTTCTGTCCAATCAAAATGCTCTCTAGAATCTAAAGCCCGCCCCCTACACTGCTGAAGCTGTGGCTGAAATCGGTCAGTTGTTAACACATTTACTAATTTCTACATGGTGAAAGGCACATAGCACACTACATATGTGATAGGAAACGATTCAGTGTAAATATGCTTTCATTTGAGGCGAATAAAGTCTATTTTTACGTTAGTTTCACGCACCGCAGCCATAGACAGTAAGATCGCATCAGCACACAAACCCTAACGGCTCTGGTCTAAATTTAGGCTACAGACACGAGAGCGCAGTGCGGATCATATGCTCGAGTCCGCGCAGACAACAAACATATCGTCCCGATATTTAAGCCTAAACATTCCAGTTCCTGATCATTCAGCCATTGAATTTCCTGACACTGAATATTATTTTTTATGTAAATCATGACACCACCACCCTTTGCTCCTTTTCTGTCTCTCCTGAACATATTTTACCCAGGGATGTGAAGTGCTGCAGAGGGGGCATTGTTATTTAGCCAAGTCTCAGATAGACAGAGATAATCCAAATTTGAGTTCAGTAACAGGTGATTAACTTCTTCTATTTTTGGCATAATGCTTCTTATATTTAAATGCCCACCCAGCAGACCTTTGGGTTTTGCTTTAGGGTCCCAAACTATTTTTGAGTGTTTGACAGTTTCAAAGAACGCCCATTTCCGATGTTTGGCTACCCCTGGATTGAGTCGCTTCCGGTTTACGGCCGTTACCATGGTAACGGAGCGGCCATTCAGGAAAGTTTGTTGTTGTTCTGTGTTTGGATCATGCCTCCCACTCCTAAGTGAGGTCAAGGCTGTACCACGCTGTTGTCCCATGGACTCACTAGCTTATCTCCGACCCGAACCCGGAGCTACCTCGTGCAGCGCCCTGACTGACTGCCCCGGTACCACGCCATCCACACCATCGCCCTCGCCTCCCCGGACAGACAGCTTGGCCACAGTTAATGACGGGAACAGAGGAAGGAGAGGATCAGGACATTGTGCAGAGGAACACGGAGATGCACCTGAACGTAACGTTACCTGAAAGGTATGAGTGGCATGTTTGTCCTCTGCGCGTCGATTAGTCTCTCCTGACGTCTTGAAATGGTGTGGGCCTGGGCACGGGTGGATGTCTCCGGATCACATCAAACATATGGCGATAATAAGTCCAGTTGTCAGCGACGATTGAGTCGGTGTTGTTGATTTAGTCTTCTTAGTAAACCTATTGTAAAATAGTGGGTAGACCAAAGTCACGGCAAGTGTGTAGGTTCCATAGCCGGTGCTTGCTTTTGCCAAATCATTGTTTGTCTGTTTGTATCCCAGATCTTCATATTTTGGACGGGTTGTCACTTAAGTGAAGCAGAGGAAAGATGTTAACATATATCTGAACTGCATCAACATGAATAGGCTTTAAAATCTTTGTGAACAAACAATAGACTAGGAGCACTGTGACAGCCCCTCTCCCACCTGCAGCCATCTTTGTTTTCCTGGTTCAATTTAAACTATTAAAACTCTGTTGAACTATATTTTAAATTGCAATGTATGCCTGTGATGGCAAAGCTTAATTTTCACTACTCCAGTCTCCAGTGTCACATAATCCTATGCTAATTTGGTGCTAAAGAAACATTTCTTCTTATTAAGACTGTTAATGGGCCGACCATCCAACCAAGCAAAGTCTCCCTGGCTGTTCATTATTTCCTAGGGTTCCAATAATCTAGAGGTAATGCCGATTAACAGGCCAATATCTGCTATGGTAGGAAGTGATGCTCCTTCCAGGTAAGGCAATCTGGATTTTGGGATGTTGTTTATTGACAGGCATTGGAGGTTTATGTGTATGCATCTGCAAGGACAATGAATTTGTACTCATATAGTGCAATAAACAGAGCAGACACCACATTACTGACCATTGCCTTTTCTTGATTAATTGTTTGCAAGGGAATATTGTTTTTTATCAAGCTGATTCATTAGGTCTGTGGTGAAAATGCAGCTACTAGTTACCTCTCTGACTCTGACTCTGTAGCTGAGACCCTAATCCACTCCTTCATCACGTCCCGACTTGATTACTGTAATGGTATCCTGTTTGGTCTGCCTAGCAAAGCTACTGACAGACTACAGTATCTATGTACAGAACTCTGCGGCTAGGATGCTTACGCACACAACACTTGGATCTCATATTACTCCAATCCTCAAAAAACTTAATTGGCTGCCAGTTAAATCATGGATCAAATATAAATTTCTCCTTCTGACGTACAAATCTCTAAACGCACCGCAAGTCTGACCGATCTACTCCCTCCTTACAACCAAGCCCGGTCCCTGCAGTCCTCAGACAAGGACCTGCTCGCTGTCCCAAAGTCCAGGCTATGGACGTTTGGTGATAGAGCCTTTCTGTGTTGGTGCACCTTCACTCTGGAACAAGCTTCCTCATTCCATCCGCTCTGCATCATCTCTAGCAACCTTTAAAAACCAGCTTAAAACACACCTCTTCACTGAGGCCTATGGACCATAGCTGCTCTGGTTTCTCTCCCTTCCCCCCTTCCCTTCCCTTGCTGTCTGTTAAGCGTCCTTGGGTTTCGTGAAAGGCGCTATATAAATTATAGTTATTATTATTATTATTAAAAATGTGGCAGAGCTGCCAGGATCCAGAAATGTATACATTTTCTCAATTTTGTTTCCTTTATTCACCTTAAACTTTGGCGGCACAATTGAAAGTACACATTCTTCCTCAATGGCCCTAATGTGACCATAAGCATTGCAATAAATTGATGGTTTGTCACGATTAGGATGAGGTACTTCTAGCTGTCTTCTACCCTTTTCCACCTTTTCTATGAGAAGTATTGCTGGGTCTTTCAGAGTATCATCACAAATGGTTTAACGGACTAAGGTTACAGGTTCAAACAATTATGAATCATACATCTGGAAGTCATTTGTGCGGCCTGATTAAGCACATCTCAACAAGGTCCTTATCAATGTAGGAATTGTAAGACGTCTCAGACACAAATGAATCTCTTAAATGATTCGTTAAAACATAACTCCTTACAAAAACAACTTAACTGGGAAAGAACAGGTGCCGGTCAGTCGACATCAAGTGACATATCATCAGCTAAGTGCTTTATTCCCTTGCCAATCATGGCAACTCTGGGCAATACCAAAGATAACATCAAACTTTGTTTGATCACAAGGCAAAAAAACAAACCAGATATCTGTCTTCTCAATGACCAACATAATGAATTGTTCTGCATCTGCGAGAGTATGGGTGGGCTTTTGATATTGCCTCTACTTCCTGCTCTCTACTGTGCAGATTCCAGTCCCAACACCACTACAGACTCGGTCCCAAATCTGCAAGATGCCAGTGCCATATTCGGATCCCCAGAGGCTTCAAAAACTTAAGTGGAAGAGAATAAAGTTGCGTCGTCCATATTTTTTTTTAATGGTCTATTGATGATAGACTGATATATTGACTGATGTCGTAAAGATCGTATTTACGAATTGAATGCACATGAACGCCACCACAAAGTCGGAAATGCCAGTGGGGAGTTTCGGGATTTTCTTTAACCAGTTAACGCCCACCGGATCGTGGGCGGGGTGGTTGACGGAAGTGGGCGTGTCTCTACTTTTAATTACTTTTGTTTTATACAAACTATTCAATCAACTATCACAAACTATGCATCACTTGAAAGCTTAAACACTCAAGATTCATGTTCTGAGGAGAGGAAAGGGTTAAATGAAATGCTAGAGCACTAGCCATTTAAACATTAACATAATAAACGCGGAACTCATCTTTCATCTCCTATTGTGCAGATCATATCGGACGAATCCACGAAACAACATCAAACATGTCTGTGTAAGAGTCCACTCTTCAAAATGCATACCACTTTTAATCCAAAACAACGAAAAAATAAGGGGAAAAAAACTAAATATCCTCCGTTGTTTGCATGAGCGTTTTGAGTTAGAGTAATAAATCATGTCCATTTTCAATGAAATAGCGATTAATCATTATTCTTACGATCTCCCCATTACGTTGGACTGTTCCTGTCATATTAAACCCTCCCAGGTCTCTCTTCTTTAATCACAGGCTTTCTGATGACACATATAGGAAGGGAGCGCGTTACTGGCTGCTGAAGCTGTCAGTCAAATGCGCCCATGCTTTTAGTTGAATAAGCCACTCAATGCCTAGCCAATGCATAGCCAGCATATATTTGATTGATGGATGTAGTAATGAATCAAAACACATTATTTTGCGCAGCGTTTGTAAGATATGCCTTAAGCATTGATGAATACCTCATGCTTACAGTCTCCATAGTATCCAATAGTATCCAGCTTGAGCTGCTATTTTTAGCGCACATAAAGCACGCCCACAGACTCAATTACAGACTGTTTTTATCAACTAAATTAGTTTTTTACACTTGTAAATTCTGTAAATAGTTGCTTTAGTTTTTCAGGGACTGTAAATGCATAATTAGCAGTTTATTGCAGATTTATTTGAATAAAAAACGACTTTACAATTACAAATATTCTGATATAAATGGCTTTTTTGAAAGGACACCAAGGCTTTTTTTTTCTTTTCTTTTTTTTACATAAAAGCTTACAAAAGCTACACTTTTGATAGAATCATCCTCAAATTTGAATCAAAGCATGATTAGACATTCAGCTTTATATTTAGGTTATTTTCAGTCCATTTATATTAAAATCTCATAATTTTTTCCCTAAAAAAAAAAAGAAAAAAAAGTTACCACATTTCCTCAAATAAAAGCCTGTAATCAAATAAACGTCGGGCCTCTGATAGTGGCCGGGGGCGTGGTTAACACGAACAAATAAAGGCCGTTCTCAAATAAAGGCCGGGGGAAAATGAGTGGATAATCTCCTAAATGCCGTTAATTTAATGCGAAACCATCCTGATGCCACACGCCCCGATGCAAGTCATGCCATTGCGACACACACTAATCCTGGTCTCTTCTATAGTTAACCTAAACACTTTACAGGGATTGCTTTGTAAATGAAATTGAGAATATAACGGATACATGTGCCATTTTAAATAGGCTACTGTAGTCTATGAGAGATGCAATGTCTGTGAAAATCCCGTACCACCAGGAAGGCTACAAATATCGATCTTCACAATGCGTGCGCCTCAATCTGCTCCGTCAGTAGTCAGGGCACCCAAGTCTCGAAGCTCAGCTCCACGCAGCCCCGTTTCAAGCCTTGTTTATACTTTCGTCTGTCTCCGCTCCGCTGACTGCGCGCCGCGCGCTCCTCACCAAACGGACGAGGCGTTTATACTTGACGCGCTCGCCGTTGTGCTATTCTTTGAAACGACAGTGGGCGATTCGGAGTAATTGTTCAATGAACCATCAGGAAAAGGAGAAGAAGTGGACTAATGTGTACAGGTGATGATATTTATTTTAGTACATTTCACCAAAAAACACACTACAAAAGAATCGTGTAAAACTCAGTAAACCTTGGCTTGATATTATTACTTGTGACATGAAAACAAAATATGCACTAAATTAACGATCTCTTAAATATTTCCTAATTTCACTAAACTTTAATGTTGTGATTTATTTATTTATTTGATTAAACATGGATCTTTATTTAAAATGGCTTATTTCTGCTTTTGTAGGCTCATTCAGTAAATATAAGCACTTTTATGTGCAAACTGGGGGGCGGTGTGATGAGACGTCATGCTCGGCTAGATTCGCTGAGACCTCGTTCATCTACGGATGCGGAGCTGCGCGCGGAGTTACAAAAAACTGCGTATTATGTTGTTGTATGGTGATATTTTTGCAAATGTTTCTTAAAAAAATCTATGATATTTGTCCACTGGAACGATCACTTTAAATTGAAAACGGTTTACATAAAGCAATTATATTTCAAACAGATGGAATTAGAAATACAGGCCTGTCTCTAATAAAAGCCTGCTTCAAATAAAAGCCAGTTCCCATCGGAAGTTCAGGTAAATAAAGGCCCCGGTCTTTATTTGAGGAATTACGGTACTAACATGCATATTTCCCCTTGTTTTACTTTGCTCCTATTCAATTTTTGTTATTATGACTCTTGTGTAACAATATTTCAAGTGTCTAGTTTAAAATTAGACCAGATTTATGAACTTAGACCATAGGGTTTAAGAGCTGCAGATCTTTTTATTTGGGTATGTCGTTTTCAGAAAATTCTACAAAAATAAGGCCGCAGGTTAAAAGGTCTTTAAGCCCCCATCTGTAGGAGTTAGGGGCGTGTCTGTGAAAAATTGTAGTGAATATAATGGGCATTTAGCAGTGACACTGTCAGTGACACTGTCAGTGTCATGTAACACTTAAAGAAAACTAAGGTGAAAGGACTCAAGTGCAGAAAAAAATGATAATTTATTATAAAACAAAACATAAACACAAAACAAAACCCACGAGGGGGAAAAAATATAAACTAGAAATATATAAACTGAAAACATACCAACACGGGGAAACGGGAGACATAGACAGTACAAAGATCCGACAAGGACTGACAAACACAGGGAGCTTATAAAGGGAAGAAATCAAGAGGGAACAGGTGGGAAAATCAAACACTAATCAGATAACAAGGGGGAGGGATCAGACAATGACAGGAGCACATGCTCAAAATAACAAAACCTACATGTGCACACAAGACAAGACGGCATGTGACACTACCCCCTCCTAACAGACACACCTCTAGGGATTGGAGGGACGGACCAAGGCGGGATGGAAGGGACTGACCAGGGTGGGATGGGAGGGATGGACCAGGGCGGGACGGCAGGGACAGACCAGGGCGGGACAGGACAGGAAGAACAGACAAGGGAGGGGTAAACAAGGGAGGAAAGGGGAAAATAAAAGGTTCAGGTTCTTACTTGGTTAAACTAAAAGGCCATGGTGGCCCACAAAGTTCAAGCGGCCTGGATGGCCCACTGAGTCCAGATGGCCAGATGAGGGGCAGATCAGGCCGCCTTGGTGGTGCAGGCAGAGCAGGGCGCCTCAGCGGCACGGGCAGAGCTCGGCGCCAGGGCGGCGTGGGCAGAGCAGGGCACCGGGGAAAACTTCTCCGGTCCGGCAGTGTCCACCGGAACAGAGTCCACCGGCACTCAACCGGCACAGTCCACTGTAACCCGATACACCGGCACTGGGACCACCGGAACTCAGACCACCGGTGCAGGGACCACCTGCACAGGGATAACCGGAACTGGGACCACCGGAACACGATCCACCGGCACTTGGACCACCGGCACACAATCCACCGGCACTGGCACCACTGGAACTCTGACCGCCGGTGCAGGGACCACTGGCACTGGGATCACCGGAACTGGGACCACCGGAACATGATCCACCGGCGCTGGGACCACAGGAACACGATCCACCAGCACTGGGACTACCAGAACACGATCCACCGGCACTAGGACCATCTGAACACAATCCACCGGAACAGGGACCACCGGAACAGGGTCCACAGGATCATGATCCACCGGATCTTGGACCACCGAAACAGGGTCCACAGGATCACAATCCACCGGATCTGGGACCACGGAACTGGGACCACCGTAACTAGATCCACCGTAACTGGATCCACCGGAACGGGGACATCTGGAGCGGGCGTGGAGGAAGCCTTTCTCCTCCTCCGCCTCGGGACCACCGGTCTCAGGGCCACTGGAGCAGGGGCCACCAGGGCAGGGGCCATCTCCTGGCAGCTCTCTCCTGCTGGTGGGTGATAGCCTCCACCATCGCCTCAAAGGTGCATCCGTCATGTGCCCTCCTGAGCCACCATTCCATGGGCTCATCTAGAGCATAATTAAAAAGGTCCTTGAGCACAGAGTCACTGAGCTTCAGCCCCTTTTCTGTCTCCAGGAACTTTCTTGCAAACCTCCTGACCTCCTCCCCCTCCTGGTGGAGTAGTTGGAGGACTCGAAACCACAGAATCCTCTCAAAGTGAGGACAGGTGATGAGTGAGTCTGGCGACAGGTGGATTGAGCCCCCTGTCTGCTGAGTCCTCAACATGGTCGGATCTTTCTGTCACATAACACTTAAAGGAAACTAAGGTGAGAGGACTCAAGTGTAGAAAAAAATATCATTTATTATAAAACAAAACATGAACACAAAACAAAACCCACAAGGGGGGAAAAACAAACTAGAAATATATAAACTGAAAACTACCAACACGGGGAAACGGGAGACGTAGACAGTACAAAGATCCGACAAGGACTGACAAACACAGGGAGCTTATAAAGGGAAGAAATCAAGAGGGAACAGGTGGGAAAAATCAAACACTAATCAGATAACAAGGGGGAGGGATCAGACAATGACAGGAGCACATGCTCAAAATAACAAAACCTACATGTGCACACAAGACAGGACGGCATGTGACAGTCAGGCTTTGTCATTTACAAAAAAGTAAGCTAGCAGTGTAATATAACAATTAGTTTAATGTATAACGATACGATTTACAGTGGCTTCATAGATTAATTCAAAACATAATTCATGGGGACAGTTAATTTAACTCCATTTTAAGCTCAATTCTCATGGTTATTTTCTCCAAACCACTTGAGGGCAGTGTCAGTGGACTGACAGTATTGTAACAGTGGCTACTGTCTTGTATTCCAAATATTCATTGCTTGATGACATCATAAATCCAAGATGGCTGAAAGCGATAGCCAAATGCCCCAGGCATATCTGTGAAACACTTTTATACAAGGAGGTCAAATGAGCTAAAAGAAAATATTAGTAGATACAGTAAAGTATGATGAATATGTTAGTATTTAGTATATAAACTAAAATTTAGAGTAAAATGTAGTTATTATGCACCAAAAAATAACTGTCCACGTCATGCAACAGTGGAGTCAGATTGCATGTCTGATGTTTGAATGCACCATATGGTAAAACC
This sequence comes from Pseudorasbora parva, assembly GCF_024679245.1. Taxonomy (NCBI): domain Eukaryota; kingdom Metazoa; phylum Chordata; class Actinopteri; order Cypriniformes; family Gobionidae; genus Pseudorasbora; species Pseudorasbora parva. The sequence goes on from NC_090189.1 coordinate 24,334,641, forward strand.
CCTCACCAACCAAGCTGTCAAGGTGTCTGTGACAACCTTCCAAAATAATAGAACAAGCCCTCTGTTTTGCAATGGCTTTACGAATAAAAAGAATGTGAAAGAGTCAACTCGCACTCCATTCCTCTTACTGAAACACACATAATGCCCATAAAAAGGAATCTCCCACATTCATTCATAGAAAACCTTTTATGAAGGAACATGCATCCCAGGACATTCAGTGGTGGTGTGCACTTCATTCAAGAAGAAATCGATAGCAACTCCTTCTTCAGAAATTTCACAGACTGCTTCAACTGCAAAGATAACGCAAGTATCGTACATTTTAATGTGGTACTTTGAAATAAGCTGATGGTTCTTTTCATATGGTTAAATGACTCTTTTCCACAGTTTAATTTCCTGTTTCTTGTTTAATCCACTTTCACTTTAATCCACTTTTACTCTTAAGTGAATACACTCTAGAATGTGTCCTGACCCAGACTAACATATGTCAGTGAAATAGCGTCCACTATTAAGTGGGAAAGCCTCTGTTTAGAAACAGCCCGTCCTTTAGAACAGCCACCATAGCACCCCAGGCAACAAGTGTATGTGGGGCCCATGTGGATTAAACATGGGCTACAGGGGTACAGAGTGGGCATGGGCTCAAAATGGGCATCTTTTCTGGGGCCCACTTGTTTGAACTTAGAAGGTCTCACATGGGCAAACCTAGCTAGGCTCCCCATGTAGGGCCTAGTTGGTTCACTAATGGGAAATGAGGACATGGGTTGAAAATGGGTTGAAAATGGACTACTCAGTGGTCTAATTCATTCACAGTCAAGACAAGTGCAAACACTTGTCAATTCCAAAGGTTGATTACATGGGTAGATAAACAAACATCACCCTTGAAATACATTCTCCGCATTAACCATGCCCTTATTAAATGTCTGACCAGTCAAGGCTGCAACATACTCCGCAAGAACATGGAAAAATGTTCTCACTCCAAGGGCTGGGAGCGAGAACTTTTTTCTCTGTTCTTGCGGAGTATGTTGCAGCCTTTAGTCAACTGGTGAAATTAATCAAAATCAACTCACTGGCACGAATACTCTTAGACCAGCCAGTAACTTGTTTGCTACTGGCTTGATATCAGGATACACATGAAGCTCATTAGAAAGCTGCACGACATCTGCACTGGTTGGGCAGCAAGAGACATCCAGAGCTTGGTGATAGCTGTAAGCCAGTCAGCTGTCATAGTTACTGAAGTAAAGTGCCACACAAATCATTTTCCGGCCTTGGTCAGCCCATCCAGCTTAGGTGTAGGTCTTTCCATTTGAATCTTTCCTCTCTCCAAACGATCGCCTTGTAAAAGGCACGCGAAGAAAGAAGCAGGATCGATAAGAGGTGTGAAAGCAGCGGCCATAGCTTATTTCACTTAGAATGCTCACAACCCGACAAAAGTTCAAACAGCTGATGACATCAGCGGGGGTAGCGCTGACACCACGCTGGGCCTCTGGGGCGTTTTATCACTACACATCAAAATTTGATTGGCTGATGACACACATCAGTCAAAGTTATGATCAAATGGAAAATAGCAGCTTCAACAGAAGGCTAGATACACTACTAGTGCTAGTCCACAGAGCTCAGCTGTGATGCATTAGATAATGGCATATGGAAAATACAGCTCAGCCTCAGAAAAAAAAATCCACATTCTATCTGGAAATATAACTGTAATATACTGAAATAGACAGTATTTGAATTTATATATGTTCAGACACACATGAATTTAATTATAAAAATGTATATGTTTAATTTTTAATAGGACCAGCAGAGACGGTATGGATGTGCAGGGAGTTTTTGTCCAGAACAGAACCAAACCACCTATCCAAACTGTATGCATAGTCAATCAGTCATCTGTGATGATAGTGGTCCTGACATAAATACTTGTTTGGCTGGATGTCCCAAGTACATAAGCCATTCTAGCAGTTTTCAAACAAAGGTGATTTAAACATCCTCTTCCACCTTCTCAAAACTGTGCATGCAAATTTGCTTAAAATAACAAAGCTTTCATGAAAAATGTATTTCTTTACTCACAGTTCCACTAAATTAAGTTTCTAACATATTACCAGTAAGCAAGGCTATCATTATAGTTAAATATAACTAAGATGAGGAAGAAACTCTGTGAGAAGCCATGATTCAGCAGGGAAAAGCCATTCTCCATATACCTAAGTTTAATATATTAGATAATAACAGCTTTCACATGCTTATTTAGTAAGTTAATAGGACATATTTTTTGGAAGTATAGGTAGGAATTTAACAGTATCGTCTCAGTGTCAATTAGACTGGTATGATTATGTGTAACTTATTGAAGAAGAAAAAACAACAACATTAAAATATGCCCAATAAATTGGACAAAAAGTAAATGCTGGATAAAAGTTCTGAAACCAAAACATAGAGGAGGTTTGTATGATAAGGATAATAATAAAACAAGACCTCTTATTGTAGCTATGCACTGTTCCTATTTCTTGGTAAATTTCTACGGAAATTGTTTGATTACGACAAAAGAGGTTTTTCAAGGTTTCACCATAATGGTTCACACCTTTTATTTCTCAATGCAACAAATTGCACAAAAGAAAAAAGAAAAACCTTCAAAAACTGCAATAGTGTTTCTGGCACTGTAACAAAAAAAAAAAAACAGCATATCAAAAAGACAATATTAACACAGTATTTACACATGATCATATTTTGCATTGTTCAAAGGTTATTTATTTTAAATTAGTCAAATTCGGATCCTGATTTTGCTCAGATAAAGTGACATTTTAAGACATAATGTGGATTGAAATATTCTATATTGCAAATATTACCATGAAGACAACAATAACAATGTCCACCTCAGAAATAATCCATTATATTACAGAACAATATCTCTATTGAAGATGGTGCTGTAAAATGAGGTTTTTGGGGCCCAGATAATGCAAACTTTTGAACACGTTTCAATGTGCAAGGTTTTTAAAATGACACCGTTATAGTCTCCATGTAAAACAAAAAACAAAACAAAAAAAAAACATTTTTGAGGGTGACGTCATGCATATTACAGCTAATATTTTTTATTTTAATTTTATAAAATTACATTTCTGACTACTGGCCTGGCATGAATAATAGAGTTTTTAGTTTTTTGCCATTTTCACAGTTGTCCTGTAGACATACCCTTGGCTTGGATAACTCTACCTTAGTTCTGGTTTCCTCCCTGCTTAGCCTTTTTCAGTTGGTTTTTGTCCTTTATCATATGTATTTCCTGCCCTCTCCTGGTCTCCAGAGTGTTTTAGTTATTATAATTTGTTGGTTAATAAAAGTCACTGCTGCAAATAAATCCTTATACTGTCAGGGTTCTCTTTCTTTGGTCTAGTTTATTAATAATAACCAAATTCTTGGTTTCACAACAGAGCCCTGACACTGTTTGTCCTGTCTTTGTGTGAGCACATAGCTTGTAATTTGTCTTTGCAGACCATGTGCTTGTGTTGGTCATGATTGGTGTGAGCACATGGCTCGTCATGCGTTTCCTTGTGCCATGTGCTCTCCGGTGTGTTCAACATCAGGCTTGTTTGACTTCATGCAGCGACGTGCAGACCGATCGGTAGCTGACTTGAAGCAGTGCATGCCAGTTAGAAATGTTGTCCGACTTGAAGCAGCGTCAATGCTACGTGACTGTGACATATACGTCAACAAAGTTCCATGAAAAAGCGATTCGAGAAAAGCCAGCTGGTGCATTCTGCGCAGCTTCTTCAGAGCAGCTGCAGGAGCTCTGGGCTAAGTGTTTCCCTGTTCCTTGTGTCAAGTTGTGTCAAGTCTTGTTTTCTCCCTCAGGGTTGTTTTTGTCTGTTTTTGTTTTATTTTATTATTAATAAAAGCCCAATTCCTCACTCCTTTCATTCCCCAACCCTGACATTTTACTCTCCCTTCCTGCAACCAGCCATGACAGATGCAATGTTGCTTCATTAATTTAATTAGACCAGTATCATTTAATTCCCCCCATTTCTTTACTTAATTTCTGGTAACAGCAATGGCTGCAACTAACAAGGACCAGTTCGGGAAATCTTTGTCTTTGTCTATCTGTCTTGGAGATTTTATTAGTGAGACCACAAAGCTCTTATTAAGGAATTAAATTCAAGAACAAATTCGAAAAGATTTGTGTTGTATCGAATGATACCTAATTTATGATGATTACTAAAATATGTGAACAAAAAAGAACACAAGCACCCTGCTGGCGGGACATTGACAGCTGAGGGATTAACCGATGTTGGTCAAACACTGGTTGCATCCCCCTGTTGCCAACTGGATTACATCATTTCTTTTTTTTTTTCATTTATAGTACAGAAATTGCATACTGATTCTTGATAATTGAATAAAAAGAAACATAAAATGGAAATTTGGGGTAAAGAATATTGTAACACTTATTTTTTAAGTTGAACTACATTAAAGCAACACTCACAAGCCTCACTACTGTAGTGTTTATATATGTATATATATATAGGTCTCCCATTTTTAAAAGACCATGTATAAGAAAAATCAAGTTAGTTTAACTTTGACATTTGACATCAGTCTATGTCCACAGTCACTTCCTCTTGTTTACCTTGCTCTATAAATATGTGGCCTTCCTCTGTTTTTGTTTCATTTGCTGTGTGAACTGACGAGAACATCATGGAGCGTGAACCGTGGCTGAATCTGTTCATGCTTGCAATACTGTGTCCTCTTATAGCCGGTAGGTCATAATTGCCTTGGTTTTAACCATCAGAACGTTCAGGATTTGTTCCTCTATTTTACTTAGAAATAGATTAGAAACAGAAAGTTTTGTTTTGCTGTTTAACTGAAATGCTGATTTCAGGGAATGTTTCTTGTAAACAGATCAAGAGTCCAAAGTAACTTGTACATGCCTGTATCACTTATCTCTCACTCAGTATATTTGGGTATATTAAGTGTCAGTTGCACATAGCACTTGTATTTTTGCTGCCATGTAACGTGTTTTGCTCGTTCTCTCTTTTGAACGTTTTATAAATTGCTGTATAATATTACTGTTGTCAGTTTTTATCTGTTTTTCAGACCAGATTAAATTTTACTGCTGGTTGTATCTTGCATATAACTATGTAAATCTCAAAGAGATGCATCAAACAGCTAATTAATTCTTATAATCCAGATTTAATGTATGTAGTCTATATGTTGTAAAAAAGTTGCTGCCTTAAATTTTTAAATACAGTCAACTGTCTACTTAAATTACATTAAACTCACTTCAAGTTAGTTTAATCTGGTATAAATTATAAAAATGTAGAAAACTGGTTAACTTGTTGTGATGAGTTAAAGCAATGTGAAAACATGTTGTCATAACTTATTGATCATTCTTTTTTTTTCTTTTTCTTTTTTTTACAGTGTAGTCCAAAGCAATAGTCCAAAATGAATATTGAACTCTCAAAAGCATCATCTTTTATAGCATAGCATTGTTGAATTTTTACACTCTAAAAAACAATTCACATTTTTTTTGTGTGTGTGATTTGAGCTTAAAAAACACAATTATTTTGACGAAACATTGTAAAATAATATTAATTTGTATTTTAGTACAAGAAGGTTCGGGATCCAGAACTCTAAACTATACAGTCCAACCGAAGGGTCACACTATTGTTCTTTGCTGTGTTCTTTTTTCATCTGGCCCTCTGATATTCCCATAGGTGCTCCATCCTCTAATTTGTGCTCTGATGAGAATCTCAGTATTAGTGGAGGCAATTTTTCTCTCTCGAAAGATGGGAGCCTCGTAAGATACAGCTGTTCCGAAGGTTATTACCCAACCATTAAAATCCGCCGCTGTAACAAGGGAAGATGGACCCCGTTGCCAAAAAAAAAACGCCCAGAGTGCAAGAGTAAGCAGCACATTATAAGACAGACATTATCTTACTTGCTTATTGAAAACACAACCACATTCTCCATTTCACGGCTACTCACAAAACTATTCCTTTTGTCTCAGAAATCACATGTCCTGATCCTCGTGGTTTTGAAAATGGAGAGGTGTATCCATATTCACCAAAGCATTTTGTGAACGACACAACCCACTACTCGTGTCATTCAGGCTACACATTCCGTGGCTCAGGGACTCGTGTTTGCCAGTTGAATGGGAAGTGGAGTGGAAGCACACCAATCTGTGGAAGAAACTGTAAGTGAGAAGTCTCTCTATGCTGTAAAGTGCAATACAAAAAAACAACAACACTAAATTTAATTATTTCCTGGTTCATGAATACCCTACAGATTCAATGTCACAATTCTCTTTCATGGTGTGTTCTTCTTTTCAAACAGCTGATCACTGTCCTGATCCTGGCACTCCCGCTGGCGCTACAAGAACAGGCCACATTTTTAATATTGACGACAAAGTCACATACAGCTGTGGCAGTGCATTGACTTTGATTGGTTCCAAAGAGCGAGTCTGTCAGGACGATGGCCAATGGTCAGGAACAGAGCCAGAATGTTACGGTAAATCCCCCCTCCTGCCTGTTCAAAGTACAATGCACTAATTTCACCCAAAAGTACAAACTACAGCTTTGCTAATTTATTTGTTGTGTAAATACAGCTGATTTTACATACGACACCCCAGAGGAAGCCTCAGAGGGTTTCAGCAGTTCTCTAAAGTCAAATCTAGAGCTTTCTCAACAACATGAAGGAACAGGTAGTATTGAGCAACTCACACTGCCTTCTTCCTCTGCAAAACATATACTTTTTTTTTTTTTTAATAAAACCTGTTCTGTCTTCAGATCAATACGGGAAGAAAATACAAGTGGACAAGGGTGGGAAACTCGACATCTACATTGCCCTGGATGTATCTGACAGCATAGAAGAAGATGAGTTTGAAAAGGCAAAAGAGGTTATCAAAACACTCATAGAAAAGGTATATGAAATAATGAAATAATTCTGCCTAATCTCCCATTAGTATACTAGTGCACAATTAGTGTGCCATTAGAATTTCACAAAACGTAATTTATATATCTCTTAATGTAATGTTATATTGTTAAATTAACTATGCGTGACCATAATATATTTGATCCTATGTTAATTACCGACAGATCAGTTATTACGAGGTCTCCCCAAACTATGAGATCCTGATTTTTGCCACGGATGTTCACCGGATAGTCTCCATGAGAGACTTCAAGAGCGGGCAAGGGAATAACCTGCTAAAGATTCTTGAAAAACTAGACAATTATAAATATGAAAGTAAGTATTTTGTTTTAAAGTGCCCTTATTATGGTTTTTGCAAATATTCCCTATCCTGCAGCTCATAATATAGCTGTTTGTGAGTGTAAACGTTCTGCAAAGTTGTTAAGTCGAAAGTGCACAATAAAAAGAAATAATTGACTCTGAATCACCTTAATGAATAGTTTTTGTTTCAGATCTTTTGTGTGACGGTTTTACGTCACTAGAACAGACATTCGCATAATGGTGCCTATGTTGTACGTTGTCCCGCCTTAGGATGTCATTTTACTGACGACTGCTTCTCAAATCTCGGAGTTCAAAACAGGATTCACAAAATGCTTGCTCTTAAAAGTTGGTTCATAACTCAATTTGTTTGAACCAGCTTGCACAATCTGTTAGTTATTCATTATTGATGTTGTCTACTGTGTAGATTTGCGTTTCATATTGTGCAGGAATCGTGTTATTGTCTTGCTAAAATACTACTGTAAATCAGCTGTGGGCCACTATTACCTTAAACTGTCTTTTAAATGTAGACTGTCTGTTGCTCTCACTACTTTGAGTAAAGATAAAGGATGGAGCAAGATTTGTTTTAAAACTTTAATGTTACATTAGTCATTCACGTAGTGTTCAGCTAACGTGTGCAGTTATTGATACAGTTCCCGCATGTGCACTGCAATAAGATTAGAAACACACACACAATATTTCTCAATAGTAACACTTAGTTCTTCCAATGTTTCATCATCGATTTGGACTCGTGCTGGGATTGATGTAAAATAAACGTCGTCGTTACTGTCTTTACAGTGTGTATTATCACTGAGCTTTAGGAAGCCTCCCGAGTCTGATGGAGCTGAAGATCTGTTATAGTAATGGCAGTTTAGCCTCTGAAATAAGTGTTGTACGTGATAGACCAATCACAACAGACTAGGCCATCTGACCCATCAGAGCAGAGCATAGGCTCGTGGAAAGGGGGGATTTAGAGAGACTGATTCACCCGACAAGTAGTTTGAGAATCAATGAACATTGTGGTGATGTGCAATATATTATGAGAAATTGTATATCAATATATTTTGATGCATGTAAACCTGTTGTTGGAGACCTCCAAAAACTAAATTAGGAAACTTTAAAATAGCCTAATAGAGGTACTTTAATATAGCAAAAATGGAAATGCATTGATTCAGTTTTGGACGGTCTGAGAGTCTTTAAGGACATATATAGATTTTAATATCCTGATATTTTTGTGATTAACAGATAAAGGTGATCGGTCCGGAACTAATATCGCCCAGGCCTATAGGAAAATTTCTGAAAGTATACAAATAGAACAGATGACCAATAAAGAAGACTTCATGAAGACCCAGCATATCGTCATCATGTTCAGTGATGGTATTGATGACAATATTTATACTTGGCGGTTACCACAGAAACTGTTAAAGTGTCTTGTCTTAATGTAAAATATAAACAAATGGTTTCAAAAAGCTCTGTATTTACTTTACAACTTATTTTGTCTTTAGGTCAGGCCAACATGGGTGGTAGTCCAAAAATACCAGTGGACCAGATCAAAAATCTTGTGATACAAAATAATCCTGCAAGAGAGGACAAACTTGGTGAGGAAGAACATGAATGATCTTTGAGATTAAACTAGAAAACAAAAAGAGAACAAATCTTCAAATATATCTAGCTTATTTTCAGTGTTGGGGAGTAACTGGTTACATGCGGTGTTACGTAATTTAATTACAAAATAAATGTAACTAATCCGTTCCAGTTACTGAGAATTTAAAAAAAAAAACAATTACAATTCTTATGAAAGCTTAAATGGTTAAAGAGGGTTACATCAGAATACTTTCTGTAAAAAGCTAAGGATTTGTTGAATAATTTTAATTTGTTGCTTTAGATATTTTTGATGTGCATGATGCCTCCTGCCATTTAAAGGCTATTTAGTAAAGCGATGCTATTCGGATGCGTTTGATTGGCCCTCTTCTTTGTATTTTCAGCGCTGTTTTTTTAATTTGCATAATTGTTTGAATTTCCAGGTTAACCCTGCCTGGTTAAAATGTTTGAAAATGAATGAAACAGTTGAAAACATTTGGTAGACATTTTGAAAAGTAATCAAATGTAATCAGTTACATTACTTTAATAAAGTAATTGAAAGAGTTACACTTCTTATTAGATTTTAAAATTGGATAACTTATAGCCTATTACATTTCCAAAGCATCCTTCCCAAGACTGCTTATGTTTAATTACTCAATTCTTTTGTTTAATTATTGATGATATTTGTTGTTGTTGTACAGAACTGTATGTGTTTGGGATGGGAGATGACGTGAATGCTGAGGACATTAATGATTTGAAGACTGACCGGGGAAATGAGAAGTTTTTCTTTAAGCTTCAGAGCATTGAAGAATTAAAGGAGACATTTGACAACATGATTGGTACTTTATTGTCTTTTTTTTATTATCTAGGAACTGTTTTAGTCTGGGTGCAAAGATAATTTTTATTGTTTTAATTGTTTGTAATTAATTATGTTTGTAATTAGTTAATTTTAATTTATTTTTCAAAGCACAGTCAATATATACATTGATATTTAATGCATAAGTTGCTCCTTTTCTCTTTGCTAATCTTTGAACAGATGAGGGCACCAGTGTATCACTGTGTGGACTTTACAGAGATTACGATGATGGATCCGCTGAACGTCGTCAATACCCCTGGCTGGCAAAGATCAGTGTGACTGTGTGTATTCCTATATCATTGTCTTATTTAAAAAGCTTTTTAAATAAATGGCTTAACATCAACACACTAGTTCTTTGAACACATTTTATAAGTTCTTCTACCTTGTTGAATTATAAAGTCATTCTCTGATAATTTTACAGCGCAACAATGGAAAAATCTCTAACTGCATGGGGTCACTGGTCACATCAACCTTTATATTGACAGCGGCTCACTGCTTCAAGTTTGGTGACATACCTGAGAAGATAACTGTTGATATTGGATCAAATGTTAGAGGTAATGTTATTTCTTCAACTTCAACATATTTAGAATAAGTATAATGGTGTAAATCTCACCAGTGGTGTTTCCTTTTCTCCTCTTATAGGAACAAAAGTGAAGCAGTACATACCTCATCCTCGCTATAACCTCAAAGCAAAAGAGAAAATGGGAATACCTGAATATTATGAATTTGATGTAGCTCTTATTCAATTGGATAAACCTGTAATTATGGGTCTCGATCTTCGGTGAGGAATGCAGTTCATCCATTATTTTACACTACTAAAAAGTGTTAAAAGAGCGTAATGAATGAATGGATATTGTGTATGTGTTTACAGGCCTATCTGCATCCCATGCACCAAGGAAACCAGTGGAGCTCTGAGACTTTCAGATAGAGAAGGAACATGCAGAAAACATCGTGAGTTTCAACAGATATGTCTGTCAGAAATGCTGGTATATAGTATCATTGCACTGCCACAATGTACAGTATAAAAATTTGTAGCAGTGCGAAATATGCGTAGTCTATTATTTTTATCTTGTAACGTTGCTAAAATACAACATATATTTAATTTACATTTGAACTGTCTTTACAGAGGACGTGCTAATGAGTGCAGAAACTGTGAATGCTGCTTTCATGACTGACAGGAAGAAAAAAATTGAGCAGAAGTTTATCAAAATCAAGCAGGGAAAATGGGTAATGAAGTTGTATACTTAACACTGTCTTGTCCTTTGATTGTTCTCTTTATATTTGTATTAATTTGTGATTTCATTATGTTTATTATGCAGGGCTTGATTGTTTTTTTGTTGTTGTTGTTTTTTTTGCTCAACAGTTGTGAATTTCTGCTGTCTAAATCATTTTTCTTTTTTCTTAAGCGGGACGCTTGTGTTCAAGATGCCAAAAAAGCTAAAGGAATTACTGCAGAAAAAGCTGAAGATATCGTTACAAATAATTTTCTGTGTAGCGGTGGAACTGAACCTACTAGAGATGATATTGCCTGCAAAGGTATTTTTGCAAGAGTGCATAATATTTAGTTCTAATCTACCATTTTTGGTGTGCTATCAAAATGTCATATAATGACTCCTTATCCATAATCTGTGCATGTCATCAACAGGTGATTCTGGCGGGGCCTCTTTTGTGGTTCCTGGTAATCGAATGGTCCAGGTGAGATTTGTTCATGTTTGTTGATTTCTTTTTTACTGAATACTGATCTATTTCAAATCACCTACATCACTCTTCTGAACACTAAATAGTTATTCTTGTCTATTCTGAGAGATGTTTGTTTTAATATCTGAATAATCTTGGACAGGTTGGTATCATAAGCTGGGGAGTGGAGGATCTGTGTGCGAACGACCCGAGAGCTTCGTCTAAAGATCACTCCAGAGATTACCATACAAGTCTGTTCAGTGGAGAAGTTCGCTCATTCCTTAAAGACTACCTAGGAAATGGCACACTGGGAACCCCTCTTACGTTCTTGTGAACATTGTGTTGAACAGTAGTCTATTTGCCCTTCCAGAAATGTTTTGCATGCCTCAGTTAAATGAACATTTTTATTGCCCTTTCCTGCTTTGAAGTTTGTGCAAATGTGTAAGAAATTATACAATAAAAGCAATGTGGAATAATAAAAAGCGTAAATATATAAATGTAGCCTATATGTTGTTTTTGTCATTTTGACAAAGTTATTAAGTGGGGTTAATATTTCATTTAATGAATCGGTGACACCGGTTTCATAATTTTTTGGCCATTTATTTACAAAACAACTGCATTTTGGGGACCTGAAGTTTAGAAAATATGCTTTGAAAATTATCCCGTTATCGTCTCCATGGAATCTAACGTGAATTTGTGAAAACGGTGATGGCATGCACATACGTATTACGTGCTTAGCAAAGTTTTCCTTTACAAAGTTACATCGCCAACTACTGGCCTGGCAGCCATAATACAGTGTTTTTTAATCGTTTTCGTGGATTCGGGTAAACGGGGATCGTTTTGACAACATTGAGAGACCATTGACAAATTGCAAGATGGCGGTGACTTGTAACATTCATCCAGAGGCTACAGATGAAAAATAACCTTTGGCAATTTCCTATGCATTTCCAGCACAGATTATCTTACTGCAAACATCAGAAAAGAACGACACACGAAATTGGCACTCTCTCCCTACAGCTTCCAACTTAACCATTAAAACCAAAATATACAAGGACGAATATACTGTAACAAAGAATTACTGTAACTTGGGTAGAATCTCACCCAAGACACTAACTGTATCACAGAAATGTTCAATATATTAAATAATTATTTAACAGTATATTTTAAAATATGCAGAATAATATATTGAATAAATTGAATTTTACATAAGGAATTGCCACTTTTCATATATTGAAAAATATTTGGCATTATATATACTAATATATCATAATGTATGTAATTTTATATTCAGTAATACACTTCATAATCAATTTATATGTGATTAGATATGGTACTGAATGTGTAATATATTGCATATAAATAAACATATAAACACACATATAGAGAAATATATAATCAAACATTTCTTATAATTTATAATTATTTAAATTATAAATGTTACATTTTTCAAGCTAATTAATAAAATCTCAAACAAGCATGCATGTACTTAAATATTTAGCAAAGAGACTATAACTGTGCTAAAGAGAGCACAGCCGTTACTTTTTAAATATAGTAATATAATTGTGTCAGTCAATTGTCAACCTAACGGTGATATATATGTGTGTGTGTGAGTGTGTGTGTTTCATATTTGGAAATGTATTATGTAATATATTTCATTATACTGCAGTATTTTCCCATATATTTTTGTTCCGTATAAGGGAGTTTACTTTCAACAGGAAAACACAAGTTTTCACATTCAGAATTAAAGATCTCTCGAAACAATCCCTATACACACAGATATATGAAAATGAGGTTGTAAAGAAAGATTATGCGTACATATGCATTCTTTTACAGAGCACTCGTGCCAAGCACATGCCTATAGATATAGACTAAGAGTATAAATGTCTTTTTTTCCAGCATCCCGAAACAACAACAGCTGAGGTCTCTTAAAAGATAGCAAACTACCTTCCATTACTTGCCATATTCCAGTCTCAGCAGAAAAGCTCAGGTCCGGAAACACACATTTGTCCACCTCTTCATCAAAAGAATATAGTCTTGTGGCAGACTCTAAAATCTGATTTAACACTTTCTGTGCCAATCGGAAAGATTTTATTCCCAGTTTTAAAGCAAAGTTTTCCACTGTTATCCATCCTTTTGTTTCCATTAGATGTCCAATTTTTGTTATGTCTGCTTTCCACATGGATTTTCTGAAAGTATCTGATTTACAAATGTCCAAATCCAAATTGAGATTAAAAGGTAGTGGTTCTTCTTTCAGCCATAAGCTCTGTGTCTCATTTACATTCCGTGAAGACTTGAACAGTGTCCATTATTTTAAAATGTGACCCTGTCTGTGAAAACCCTCCTAAAGTCATTTTTTGGTGATTCACTGTTTTCTACATGAAATCATCCTACATAATGTAAAGAACATTCTGTTAAAATATAACCTGGATATCTCTAATATTAACTGAGTATGGCTATATTAAAGATTTGCTGAATTTTGGGTTTTTGAGAAATTCCAATGTAAACAAGCTTATTTTTAAAACTGTAACACATTTAATGCATAATTATCCTGAATATGAACCATATACCACATTAAAGGTGAGATTCTCCAATTTTCAGTGATATATGACACATTTATGGGAAAATTCTCAAAGTTTTGTAAAACAGGCCTATTAATTATGATGCATATGTCCAAAAAGCACAAAAACATTCAAACGAATTTGGGGTACAAGAGCTTGATTGTAGCAACAATTACCAAGTCAATTAATTGAAATTATTTGAATAACTTTATAAATAAAATGAAATATCCATGGAAAAAGTTATTAATATATAAAACAATTAATATATTACATTTCAGTAGAAAATCTCTAACTTAAATTATTTTACTGGGCTACATTAAGTACAGTACTAGAGTAAAAATAAAGAGAGGGATAGTTCACCCAAAAATGAAAATTCTGTCATCATTTATTTACCCTCATGTACCCTCAACCTGCACTTTCTTCAATAAACCTGGTTATATCAATATTCGGGGTAATTCCACCGAGATTAATATTGGAAAAGCTGTTTAAGCAATCAGCTATTTTCTGTTCCTGCTCGCGTTTAAGTGCTGCCATGTCAAATAGCCTAGGTAACTTAATTCATTAATCCAGTGTTTCCCAAAATAATTTCAGTCATGGCGCCCTTTGGAAATGTTCTAAATTTTGTGGCACCCCCTTGCAAATGTTACGCTAGGGGTGTAACGGTAGATTACTCACGATTTGGTTTTAGGTTCACAGTTTCAGGTTCACGGTTTCTGTAAGGTTTGGTATTTGCTATGTTCATGGACAAAAGGACGACTTTCAAATAAAAATAAAGAAAATAACAAATAACTTAAATACAAGCAGCAGCACAAATAATTACTACTGAGCAAAGATAATAAAATTAGGTTTTTTTCTTTTTTTTCTTTTCAGGTGGGTCTAACATTAGTTTTTAGGTAAATAAATTGAATAAAGTAATCCAATGAAAAATGACTGCATATTTAACTGTTTAAATTAAATATTAATCCTTATTAAACTTACAAAAGCTATTCAATCAAGAGCAGTGAGTGATTCTTTATCTTTTTGACATTAACAGACAGCAGTAAAGGCTACTGTCCCTTTAAGACCCAGGGGTATCGCTTTCTCGACTGTATGTTCACTTAAGGCATATTCAGACTATGTCTGCTTGGATATTCATCAAGATGGACATGTTGACATCGGCTACTTCTTGTGTGAGTTTGTCCGTTCAAGCGCAAGACTTGAAAGTGAGCTCAATAGTTCCGCGCTGAGATGTGCATGTGCGCTTTCGGATGACCGCACAGAGACAAATCTTCTCACATCGCGATCGCACGCGAGTTTTCAATCCCGTCTTCTGGCTCTACACCCGTATTCATATTCGAAGATACGGCAGCACTCACATGCACTGAACAAAGTTTACTAAGAGAGACCGTTTGCCCATGTTTTTCTTTTATTATCTCTGTTGTAATGTATAACTGAGGAGCCAGCACGTGTATCCATGGACAGAAACATACATAACGCATTATTTTCAAGTTACAACCTATATTAAAGATGCGTCATCAGATGTGAGATGAACCGCGATGCAAGTGTGTGCTGAAACCTTTTATGCGGCACCCCGCGCACCATGGTTGGGAAACACTCCATTAATCTAATATGACTTTAAATTAAGATGGTTATTATTGGCACAATGTTGAGCTACAAAACAAAGAAGAAAATATAAAAATATTGGCAATGACACGAAAATATCTCGCCAGATATCTGAACCCGGCTTAAGTCGCGATGACCTGATTGCCACTCGTACCCCGTATCTAGTATTTTTTTGTGCAAAAGTATAAAGTGTAGTGTCAATAAAATCACTAATTTCAGTATTTATAATGTTATGAATTAAAAATTGAGTATTGTATCTCAAACCCCTTGGTATAATTTATCATTTACAGCAATAAACACAAATTTACCTATTTTCGTCATTTTTATGGCTATGGCACTTTGACGATCAGTATTATCTCATAATTAAATTTTGCGACTTTAGCCGGGGTTTCAAAGACGGGGTCACAAATTGATCTATAAAAAGTGCTAGTTTGTTAATATCCATGAGGAAAAGATGGCGGTATAGCCCCATGTTTCCTGCCTTCCTTTAGGAGGGCACAGGCAACTCCAGCCCAGCTCACATCCTCTTCGTAGAGCAGTCTCTGTGTCGTCTGCATTCTGAAGGCCTTTATTCTTGATACGACATAGATCAGTCCTTGGCCTCCTTCCTGTGTAGGCAAATATAACACTGCCGCCTTCAGCCAATGATGTCCTGACCAGAAAAACTCCACCAGTCGCTTCTGGATGTCCTTCACCAGTTCATCAGGAGGCTCAAGTATTGCCATTTTATGCCATAAAAAAGACACAATCAAATTATTACAAACCAGTACCCTCCTCCTGTAGGATAACTGGGGTAGCAACCACGTCCATTTAGAAAACCGAGCACACACTTTCTCCATTAGGCCCTCCCAATTTTTAATTTTATACTCTTTAGTCCCTATAAATACCCCTAAGTATTTGAAACCCTCTCTTTTCCACTGTAAGCCACCAGGAAGTACTGGACCTTTAAAAACTCTTCCACACCACAAAGCCTCACATTTCCCCCAATTAACAACTGCTGAAGAGGCTTTACCATAACTCTCTAGTGCCTCCTTGAGCCTCTGAATATCATTTTGCTCCCGAACTACAACTGTGACATCATCAGCGTATGCAGAAAGTTTAATATTAGAACACAGGGTATCAACCTGTAAACCCTTCAGCTCTCTCCTCAACTTACACAGCAAGGGTTCGATCACGATACTCTATAGTTGACCTGAGAGCGGACAACCCTGCCTAATACCTCTTTCCACTCTAATAGGGATACTTAAACCACCGTCCATTTTAATCATGCATGTTGCCTCTGTATATAAAAATTTAATTTTTTGAAATAAAATTATTCCCAAAACCAAAAGCTTTCAAAGTATTAAACAGAAAAACATGATCAACCCTGTGGAAAGCTTTCTCTTGATTTAAAGATAACAAACACAAATCAACATTATTATAATACATAAAATCAAACACATCCCTTATTAGGTGAAGATTATCTGTAGATCTTTTCTATAATAAGATTCATCTTTATGCACAATTTCTTGTAACACATTATTTAGTCTGTTAGTCAAACATTTAGAAAGTATCTTATATTCAGAGCATAAAATCGCTACCGGCCTCCAATTCTTTAAAAGGGTCAAATCACCCTTTTTTGGGAGTAATGATAACAGCACGTTGGCAACTTGTTGGAAGAATTCCATCAATAAATCATTTTTGAATAATTCTAAAATAGTCATCACTAATAGTGGCCCAAAACACTTATAGAATTCACCAGGCAGTCCATCCAGTCCTGGAGTACGACCTAAAGAGAGACTCATAACAGCCTAAGTAACTTCCTCAAAAGAGAGCTCAGTCTCTAAAGATGCCCTGTGCTCTTCAGATAAAGAAAGAAGATCCTCGAGCAGCTCATTCCTGCAATGTTCATCTGAGCGTTCAGCAGAGTACAAGTTTGAATAAAAACCAACAGCAAGTCTACGCATCTCCGGTGGGTTTGAAGTGACATGTCCATTCTCATCCTTCAGCAAGTACATCTGTTTCTCTTGAATCTTTTTACGCTCCAGATTGAAAAAATAGGAAGTAGGAGCATCCATGTCTTTTACAGTCAGAAAACAACTTCTTATCAGAGTTCCTTTAACTCTTTCATTATTAGATTGAGTTTAACTGATTTCTTTTCTCAGTCCACAATTCCTTTAGATTATCAGCATCACTTTCAGTCATTTTTCTTTTAATGTCACAAATCTCTGTTTCCAGACACTCCAAAGTCTTTTTTAAATGAGAAGAAGAATGAGATGAATATTTTTGACAAAAATCTCTTATATGCACTTTCCCAACTTCCAACCATTGTACAGTACTCTCAGAAAGAGTCTTGCAGGTCTCCCAAAACAAATTAAAAGCTTCACAAAAATCCTTATTCCTTATCTTCTAAAAGGTTTGAATTAAAATGCCAATAACAACTCTTATCTGTATTTTTTTACCAATGTAATTGCAACAGTAATAAATTTATGATCAGAAATCACATTAGGAATTATATTTGCACCAACAACTCCATTTCTCATATTAACAGATATATAAAAACGGAGACAAGCAGCAGAAATATTTTCATTGCAAACTTTCACCCATGTACAGTGCCTTGCGAAAGTATTCCGCCCCCTTGAACTTTGCGACCTTTTGCCACATTTCAGGCTTCAAACATAATGATATGAAACTGTAATTTTTTGTGAAGAATCAACAAGTGGGACACAACCATGAAATGGAACGAAATTTATTGGATATTTCAAACTTTTTTAACAAATCAAAAACTGAAAAATTGGGCGTGCAAAATTATTCGACCCCTTTACTTTCAGTGCAGCAAACTCTTTCCAGAAGTTCAGTGAGGATCTCTGAATAAATGACTAATGATGATAAATAGAATCCACCTGTGTGTAATCAAGTCTCCATATAAATGCACCTGCACTGTGATAGTCTCAGAGGTCCGTTTAAAGCGTAGAGAGCATCATGAAGAACAAGGAACACACCAGACAGGTCCGACATACTCGTGTGGAGAAGTTTAAAGCCGGATTTGGATACAAAAAGATTTCCCAAGCTTTAAACATCCCAAGCTGCAAGCAATAATATTGAAATGGAAGGAGTATCAGACCACTGCAAATCTACCAAGACCTGGCCTACCCTCTAAACTTTCAGCTCATACAAGGAGAAGACTGATCAGAGATGCAGCCAAGAAGCCCGCATGATCACTCTGGATGAACTGCAGAGATCTAAACTGAGGTGAGAGACTCTGTCCATAGGACAACAATCAGTTGTATACTGCACAAATCTGGCCTTTATGGAAGAGTGGCAAGAAGAATAAAGTGTTGTTTAAAGTTTGCCACAAGCCACCTGGGAGACACACCAAACATGTGGAAGAAGGTGCTCTGGTTAGATGAAACCAAAATTGACCTTTTTGGTAACAATGCAAAATGTTATGTTTGGCATAAAAGTAACACAGCTCATCACCCTGAACACACCATCCCCACTGTCAAACATGGTGGTGGCAGCATAATGGTTTGGGCCTGCTTTTCTTCAGCAGGGACAGGGAAGATGGTTAAAATTAATGGGAAGATGGATGGAGCCAAATACAGGACCATTCTGGAAGAAAACCTGATAGAGTCTGCAAAAGACCTGAGACTGGGACGGAGATTTGTCTTCCAACAAGACAATGATCCAAAACATAAAGCAAAATCTACAATGGAATAGTTCATAAATAAACATATCCAGGTGTTAGAATGGCCAAGTCAAAGTCCAGACCTGAATCCAATCGAGAATCTGTGGAAAGAACTGAAAACTGCTGTTCACAAACTCTCTCCATCCAACCTCACTGAGCTCGAGCTGTTCTGCAAGGAGGAATGGGCAAAAATTTCAGTCTCTCGATGTGCAAAACTGATAGAGACATACCCCAAGCGACTAACAGCTGTAATCGCAGCAAAAGGTGGTGCTACAAAGTATTAACTTAAGGGGGCTGAATAATTTTGCACGCCCATTTTTTCAGTTTTTGAAAGTTTGAAATATCCAATAAATTTCGTTCCACTTCATGATTGTGTCCCACTTGTTGTTGATTCTTCACAAAAAATACAGTTACATATCATTATGTTTGAAGCCTGAAATGTGGCAAAAAGTCGCAAAGTTCAAGGGGGCGGAATATTTTAGCAAGGCACTGTATATTGCTTTGTGAGTGGATTGTGTTTAATAGTAGTCTATTTGCCCTTTCAGAAATGTTGTGCATGCCTCAGTTAAATTAACATTTCTATTGCCCTTTCCTGCTTTGAACTTTGTGGCAATTTGTAAGCAATATGAATTATACAATAAAAGCATTGTGGAATAATAAAAAGCATTAGACGTTGTGTTTGTCATTTTGAGTTTTAACTTTTAATTAAAAGTAAAGTAAGTTTGGTTAATTAACATTTAATAATGAATTTATTCATTTCAATAATACAATTTAATGAATTAGGGGCTGTTAATACCATAGATATGTATGGCAGAGAGCGGGGCATAACCTAAAACTTTTTGACTGTCTCAGTTAGTGTAAATCCACTTGGGGTTCAGAGTAGTTATTTTTTCCCCCACATTAATTTCACACACGTCTACTACAATTATGTAAAATATGTATAGATCTGTTTACAATGCTAATATAATACATATACCATAGATGTGTGTTTTTTAAATTCGGAACTAATTATTAAAACGAACCATTCCTGGAGGAAGCATTTCACTGTAGCGCCTTTAAGATCTCCCGATGGAGTGGTTGCTATAGAGACGAGGAAAGCCGATCTGAGGATTACAGCAGACAGTCGAAGCAGTTTGATTTTACAGCCTAGGTCAATAAAAAAGCATTTGAAAATAACAAAACCGTCATGTCCACTGTTCCCCAGGAGCTGAAAGACACGTGAGTAGTTATATGCTGGTTTATGAGGCGTTAAATTGCGATTGGCTTTAGCATGTTGCTATAGCATATTCGAATATCTTAGGATTTTCTTAAATATAACGTTAATGAATAAAGGTCAATTCCTTGAATAATAGCAGTAAGTTAGAGCTGGGCGTTTTGACGCCAGCTAACCTTAGCTAACTGTTACTCTAATTTGATTAAATATGGCGGCAAAATAATACAGTGTGTGGAGTGTTTTAAAAACAAGGCATAGAAATAAATTCAGATGTAAGTTACCGATGCTTTTATAATAAGATGCTGGGCTGTTGTTGGAAGTAGTAAGTTTTCCCTGTGCTCTTGTAGTTCAGTGGCCAGCTCCAAATGGCTTGATGCCCACTATGACCCAGTCGCCAATCTATACACCTTTTCCTCTTGCATCGGTGAGTCACATGAACTTTCACAATCACTTAGATATCTGCAGTTTAACCTGCAACCACAAAGCTCACCAGCTCATTCTTCCTGTTATTTCCCCACAGCTCTTTCAGATTTGCATGGAGATGGTGAGAATAAGGTGAGAGTGTGCGTTTATCCCATTGTCTCCCTTGTGAGAAAGATGTGCTCTTAAAGGATTAGTTCACTTCAAATGAAAATATCCTGATAATTTATTCACCCCCACGGTGACCAAGATGTTCATATCTTTCTTTCTTTTGTCGAAAAGAAAACATTCGAGGATTTTTCTCCACATAATGAACTTATACGGCAACCAACAGGTCGAAGGTCCATATCAATACAGTTTCAAAGGGCTTCGAAGGGCTTAAGAGGACTCTGCACATTCCCAGTTGAGGAGTCTTATCAACCAGTGGCAGGTTTCACATGAGTCCTTCTAGCCAACATTCCCAAATAATCATATTAGCCTATATTTAAACAAAATGTGGATACAAATCCACTAAAATAACTTATCAACAGATTTAACAACGATAAACAAATAATGCAAATACTGAAACAGCCCTATAAGCCTTAATTGTGACCTAACAAAGAAAAATGATCTTTTCAATGTTAATGAGTGTTATTTTGTACTAACCAGCCACAATAGCTATTCACGACAATTCTATTTTACAAACAGTTTTTATTTCTGTGCTGTTGTGGCTGGAACAACATACAAAGTATGACGAGTGCAGCTTATGTGCTTTATTTAATGTAAAGGGAATTTAAAGTGAGTTTGATATCATTTTTCATGACCTTTATAGATATAGCCTTTCTGAAAACAACAATAGATAATTCACCTCAAGATCTTGAAAATAAATTAAAGGAAACAACTAGGTTATATTCGAACTGTCAACTCAAGGTGAACAAACAAGTGGATTCTATGATAAATATAAAAAAAAATTCAGTCACTCAGTATGTATTTTTTAATCATGCTAAAATGGTGTAAGATTTGGGAATTCGATATTGCACTTATCCATTTCGTTGTAAATGCAGTCAGTGCGCTTGCAGAGAGAGCCCACCCACACACACTTTGGCTGTGACTTTTGATTGATTGATCTAGGGTTGAGTTGCCCATGAAAATCTGGTTGCATCACATCTCTGATTGCATCTGGTTAGGCCACAAAGGCTGTGTAAATTTGCTTTCCAAAGCTGCAACAGAACTAATTATAGCAGCGTCATGAGCTATTTATTTCCCCTGCTCGTCTGAATGCCAGGATATGGCAACTGCCATACGTAAACGCCGCCCAATTAGCTACCTAAACGATCGGCCATTTAAAATAAAACATTTAAATACTTTTTAACCATAAATTAATCGACTTCAGTGTTGTGCTTCTTCACGACGTATGACGTCATCACGTCGAAAAGGTCACGTCCACGACGTAGGTGTAAGTACTGACCCAGTGTGGAAAAACTCCAACTGATGTTCTCTTCCAACTTTAAAATTGTCCGCCATCGTTGTTTTACCTTTATTTTTGTAAAGGGTGTTTAATTTAGTCTTTGCACATTCATTTTAACACTGGGTCGGTACTTCCACTTACTTCACAGACGTGACCTTTCCAACATGATGGCATCATGTGTCATGCAAAAGCATAACACTAAAGTAGGGCAATTTGTTGTTAAAAAGTATAATTCTTTTTATTTTATTTTTTAAATGACCAATCGTTTAACTAGATAAAGCCCTATTCCTTGAATGGGATCATGCAGAGCCCTTTAAAGCGCTATGAAACTGCACTGGCTTCAACCCTTTGGTTGGAATTGAAGTATATTATATGCAGAAAAATCCTGGAAAACGTAATTTCTTTTCGACTGCAGAAAGAAAGACATGAACATCTTGGATGACATGGGGGTGATAAAATTATATATTTGAAATAATTTTACATTTCTACTATATAAATGACCCATCTTCCCAGCGACTAAGTACCCCTTTAAGTAGGTCCTAAAAGCACCTAAAAAAAGTGATTTGAGCTATCTGTGTACCAGCTGGTGGTGGGTGATCTTGGCACGGGAGTGTGTAACATGAAGCTAAAGGTGTACCGTGGCACTGGTCTATTGAGTGAGAGCACACTGTTGGACTTGCCCACTGGCCTGGTCTCCTTCCTCATGGACCTGCATGAGCCACGGACACCAGCCATCGCTGTAGCCTCAGGCCCCTTCATCTACGTCTACAAGAACCTGAGGCCCTACTTCAAGTTCACGCTGCCTAGTCTGGAGGTGAACCCTCTGGAGCAGGACGTCTGGAGTCAGGCCAGGGAGGTGAGCTGTTCATATCACACTCAACTCACATTCAACTCGCTCAATGAATGAATGAATGAATGGTATGTATGTATGTATGTATGTATGTATGTATGTATGTATGTATGTATGTATGTATGTATGTATGTATGTATGTATGTATGTATGTGTGTATGTATGTATGTATGTGTGTATGTATGCAGAGCATGACATTATTTTTGACATTAAATTTCAGCAGTGGAGTGTAACGCAGTCACTCCTACTAGCCACTTTGGATGGCTTAATTTTAATTAATAAATGTTTTTTTCAATTGTAGTCTTTTAAACGGATGGTTCACCCAAAAATTAAAATGTGATGTTTATCTGATTACCCCCAGTGCATCCAACATGTAGGTGTCTTTGTTTCTTCAGTAGAACAAAAATGAAGATTTTTAACTCCAACCATTGCTATGTGCCAGTCATATAATGCATGTGAATGGGTAACAATTCTATGAGAGAAAAAAAAAAAACATGCTTAGACAACATGCACAAAGAGCCCTGTGGCTCATGACGACACATTGATATCTTAAGACACAAAACAATCAGTTTTGTGTGAGAAATCATGTCGTATTATTTTTTAACCTCAAATACAACGCTATATCCAACAGCCTGGAACGTGGGGTGAGCAGAAAAACATCTAATTTTCATTTTTGGGTGAACTATCCCTTTACATAGGCATCTGAAATAATAAACTAACGGCAATGTAGTGCTGTCAAAAATATCTATATTTTTGCTGATACATATGGATAATGAAATGTATGAAACACTTCCAAAATCAATTTCCTGCAAAACAGATACATGATACCAGCTGCGCTTTCTTGCCGTCTCATCTCTCCGACAGCAAGATGACACACAAACCCACCTCCCCTCACTCTTTTCATTTGCTCCGAATGAATTTTGTTGGTTACAGAGCTTCAATTTTGGCATGGGATTGTGTGTTTTGCACATAACTTCATTATTTTCCACAGATTTTGTGCTCACATCCAAAGTGCGCCCACATAAAGCAAAGTATTTTGGCTATATAAAACAGTATAATGGATCAGTGTGTCAGGTCTCAAAGTGACAGCAGCTTAATATACCGGCTGCCAAATTATGAGATAATATAAAAAATATCTATGGCAGGTTTTTCCCATGGTATTGATGCCATAATTGTGGCCAGAGACCAGTAACTTTATAAAACCACTTACCACAAAAAATTAAAGCTACACTGTGTGATATTTTCCCCCATCTAGTGGTGTAAAGGTATATGACAATCCAGTGAATATTAGTTTCTGTTCCTCTCAATTCCGATTTCGTTTTAACTCCTACGGTGGCCGATTTAGTCCAAGATTAACATGGCTTCCAGTTCGACCTCGTTCATGACTGCCATCGAGTGTTAAAACGTGAAAAGCAAAGCTTGAATTTACGGGTATGTCCCTCTTTGGCTAATGTACTTTCAAGATGGAGGGGCAACATGGCGACCAGCATTCGAACCCCTCACCCGTATGTATTTTTAATGCAGGGCTCTACGCTAACTTTTTTCTTGAGGAGCACTTGTGCTCCTAATTTAAAAAATTTAGGAGCACAGTCAAAAATTTAGGAGCACATTCTAATCCATCAAACACATTCCAATTATACCTTTCCCATTACAGGACGATATTTGTCCTTTAATGTCCAGGGTCATTTTTACCATTATAAGAGCAATGTTTTCTAATCTTATTAAATGTATGCATCATCTGTCAATTTCTTAAATTCAACATAATTCTGACATAATATTATCATTAACTTCTGAGAGTACAGCACAAATACACACACACACAAAAAGCAGAACTGGACTTCATACAATCAAACACCTATGCATTTAATGCATTAATGCATGGGTTAATGTTGTATGAATGTTTTACATAAAGGTTTTTGAATTTAGAAATATGTACAAATTAAACTTTAAAAGTTTAATATTTTAAATAAAAAGCCCATGCAAAGTATAAATATGAAAATAAAACCGCCAGTAGGTGGCGGCAAGTCATTCAGTCAATAGTTCAAAACACAGATTCATTTGAATCGAATCGAATCGAATCAGTTCTGGTAGGGCTTTGATTTTCACAAATAGACAGTGTTGTGGCTAAAAACGTTTGTTACTTAATATCAACTTGTCTATTAGATTTTTGTACGAGATCAGTATCACACATGCAATCATGCCAATACTCTGAGCAATAACAAGCTGTAACTTTTGGCGCTCTGGCGCTTCATAAACAGAACCGCATGCGCCTCGCGGAAGAACATTGCAGCCGGATCTACTTCTCCCTGTTTGTGGTGAATATCACGCAGATATTGTGCTAATCCGCAGCTGGAATAACTTATTTTGTGTGTACAGTGATTCAGAATAAGACAAAAACCCGGTTTGGAAAAATTCTTCATGATATACTTGCTCATTATATACATTTAGTATTTTTTAAACAGCATGAGTGATAAAGATTAACTCAAGGGCTTTTTAAATGTATTATTAATACGTTATTGTTTGATGGCATTTTCTAATTTCTGAGCTTGCTTATGATAATCCAAATGTGGTATTTACAGTTCATTTTTATTTGGCTGTAAATAAACAGCGCGAGGCGTCTGGTAAAGTGCGCATGACTGCGTCGTCACACACGTTTCACTTTGTAAACAATCGTTGTTTGAAGTGTAGTCCGACGCACATGTTTTTGCACTTCTTCTGCTGACTGAAGGCATGGAAAGCAGTAGATTGCAGTAGGAAACGTAGCCTATCAGTTTCTCAGTGTTGATTCACTCCGTGTTGTAGTTTTTATTCCGATTGTATTAGGCTACACATCCATTCATGAGAATAGATCGGGTCACTCGCACCGGTGCGCCTAAATATTTTTTCACAGTCGCACGCAGTAATTTTTAGGCGTAAATGCGCCCAAAATGGGCGTTATGTAGAGCCCTGTAATGGCATATTATAAACTTATGAAAATACTTTATTACTTGAAAGAAGTAAATATACATTAATGAGCACATATATTTTTGAAAGAACTAAGTGTTTTTAGCTAAGAATAAACAAAAAAAGTTACACAGTGTAGCTTTAATGTCAAGCACTATGTCTGTCTCTCGTCTCAACCACCACCAGTGTGCAAGATGGGGTTTATTAGAAAGCCATAATTGATGAGGGCCAATGTAGGGAATTTGGGGTTACAATACATTATGTTGTGTGTGAGGATGTCATTTGTATACATTGTGATTTAATGTTACTGTAATGATTACTGGTTGTGTTTTGACTCTTAGGACATGATTGATCCAATGTCCCTTAAAGAGATGTTAGAAGGATTAAGGTGAGTTATTGTATGTATTTAGTGTTTTAGACCCAGTGGACTGCAGTTGTAATGACTTGTAGAGCCGTGCTTTTTAACTGTTGGGTCGCAGACATGTTTTTTCTGAATCTAGACTTTTATTTTGACAGACATGCGTAAAAGCAGTTGACTCTTCTGTCAGAAGCAGTTTAAGTAAAGACTGCCTGAGAAAAACACATTGTCCTGATTCAGTATCTGCTGTCAGAAGAGATGTGGTCAGGTTATATATCAGTGTCATTATTCTAACGTTTTTTAACTGTCCTGTCAGATGTTAAACTGTGCTTGTAGCACTCACTCTTCAATTGCATGCGATGATGCGCCCACTGTATACAGCTCTGAAAAAAAATAAGAAGTTCACTCCACTCCAAGTTCAGAAATCAATGTTAAGTGGTCTCTTGATTTTTTCCAGAGCTGTATAAAGAGCAAAAAATACGAGCAAGCAACGTAACTTTAGTTTGTAACTTTGTGTGTTAGCTGGAAAGGATTTGCATGCTCATTCTATTTATCAGGATCAGTGTCCATATGTTTCAGTAACAGTTCATGTTAGTGTGGGAATGTAGTATTTTTCTATCTCACAATTACATTTTTCTGTATCTTACTAAAGGCTAGGATCCTTTTTTAGACAAAGCCATTTGCAAGACCTGTTTCCTGTTTTGCTGACAGTAACTGGAAACCAAAACTGTTTGCCTAACATTCACATACTATGTAACGATTGAGAGACTTTAGACTTTCTTTGCTTCTTCTTTTCTTCTTCCACTTTGTCTCTTCCTTTGAACTTGTCAACATTTGTATTAGGTATTTTTAGTATTGCATAACTGTTGTTTCCGGGAAACCCCATAATACCACCTAATTTCATATTTGAGTTATTTTGTATATTTTTAAATGCCCAAGGACTTACTTTATTGTATTAAAAAAAAATAATTTTACTGTTTATTTTACTACTATTTAATAGCCTTATCTTATAATGTTTATTCATCAGTATTAGTCATATTCTTACAATATATGTGTATGTTAAGTAAACTGGGATAGTAACTGTGTGTCAACCCTTTTTGTGAAATACATTTTCTTGGTTTTTATAATTTTTTAGGAACCACTGTTGTAGAATACAACCTGATATAATACAAATTCATGTGTATTTACAGTTACAGTATTGTAGATAACTGTATTATTTTCTCTTGGACAGGGACAAAGCTGAAATTCCACTCTCTGTCAGATCACTACGGTAAAAACTGTTCCAATATTATACCTGTTCATATTATTACCTTGTTATAATATATTAATTTATAGTGTATTACATATAGTATAACATATACTACAATTCACATTAATATACTATAATAATAAACTTAATAAGGTTATAATATAATTTTTTTTAAATATAATTTTTCAAATTTAATTAAAAATAAACACGTTTTAAAACTTGGAATGGACCTTTTTCACAGACTGTGATAGCTTGTTTTAATGGTCATCAGGATATTTTTGTATATATTATTGAATTGCCTTTCTTGTGTTTTTCCTCAGGTTCCTCTTGCTTGAGCCTCAGGAAATGGAGAATTTTGTTCATCTTCACAAAGAACAGCCTATACGTAGACAGGTGCCAATGTTGGAATGCATACTATATGCAGTCACTCAGGCATAGATGAACAAAAACAATTGCACTAACATGGCTTTTGTCTCTTTGTTTGTCTCAGACGGTCATTACCTGTATAGGGACTTTGAAGAAGAACATGGCAGACGAGGATGCGGTTAGCTGCCTAGTAATTGGCACAGAGAATGGTGATGTTTACATATTAGATCCAGAAGCCTTCACCATTCTCTGTAAGGTCAGCACATTCATATCTGCTTCAAATGTGTTTGTTACACACACACTATACTCACCTAAAGGATTATTAGGAACACCATACTAAAACTGTTTGACCCCCTTTCGCCTTCAGAACTGCCTTAATTCTACGTGGCATTGATTCAACAAGGTGCTAAAATAATAAACTTAATAAGGTTATAATATTTTTTTTTAAATATTTTTTAGAAATGTAGAATTCTTCTTTAGATATATTCTTTAGAAATGTTGGCCCATATTGATACTATAGCATCTTGCAGTTGATGGAGATTTGTGGGATGCACATCCAGGGCACGAAGCTCCCGTTCCACCACATCCCAAATATGCTCTATTGGGTTGAGTTTTGGTGACTGTGGGGGCCATTTTAGTACAGTTAACTCATTGTCATGTTCAAGAAACCAATTTGAAATTATTTGAGCTTTGTGACATGGTGCATTATCCTGCTTGAAGTAGCCATCAGAGGATGGGTACATGGTGGTCATAAAGGGATGGACATGGTCAGAAACAATGCTCAGGTAGGCAGTGGCATTTAAACGATGCCCAATTAGCACTAAGGGGCCTAAAGTGTGCCAAGAAAACATCCCCCACACCCTTAAACCTCCACCACCAGCCTGCACAGTGGTAACGAGGCATGATGGATCCATGATCTCATTCTGTTTATGGCAAATTCTGACTCTACCATCTGAATGTCTCAACAGAAATCGAGACTCATCAGACCAGGCAACATTTTTCTAGTCTTCAACTGTCCAATTTTGGTGAGCGTGTGCAAATTGTAGCCTCTTTTTCCAATTTGTAGTGGAGATGAGTGGTACCCGGTGGGGTCTTCTGCTGTTGTAGCCCATCCGTCTCAAGGTTGTGCATGTTGTGGCTTCACAAATGCTTTCCTGTATATGTTGATTGTAACAAGGGGTTATTTCAGTCAACGTTGCTCTTCTATCAGCTTGAATCAGTCGGCCCATTCTCCTCTGACCTCTAGCACCAACAAGGCATTTTCGCCCACAGGACTGCTGCATACTGGATGTTTTTCCCTTTTCACACCATTTCACACTAGAAATGGTTGTTCGTGAAAATCCCAGTAACTGAGCAGATTGTGAAATACTCAGACCGGCCCGTCTGGCACCAACAACCATGTCTTGCTCAAAATTGCTTAAATCACCTTTCTTTCCCATTCTGACATTCAGTTTGGAGTTCAGGAGATTATCTTGACCAGGAACACACCCCTAATGCATTGAAGCAACTGCCATGTGACTGGTTGATTAGATAATTGCAATAATGAGAAATTGAACAGATGTTTCTAATAATCCTTTATGTGAGTGTATTCTGCTATTAGCTTCTGGTTTTGATTCATCATCAGAATATCAGGGACTAGCTTTTTCCTTTGTGTTTTCAGATGTCACTGCCTAGTACTGCCACCCTAATGGACGTGACGGGGCAGTTTGATGTGGAATTCCGTATCACTGTGGCGTGTCGCAACGGCAACATCTATGTACTACGCAGGTAATTGAGTGAATTTGAATTGAAAATTTTTGTGGTCCAAGATGGTCTGAAGCAGTGATTTGCAAACAAAAAAAAATGTGTAAGGGCTTTAAGGCTTTTTGAAGCATTGTTTCCCAAGATCATGATTTGCAGGTCAGAGTTCACCAATCCTGAACTTTGGAGTCACATTGAAATGCAAAACTTTGCACAAGCTTGTGTTTCTAGTTTCCAGCATTCGCATACAGAATAAAATGTCTTTATACTTCACAAACTTTTTCCTTGCATTTGTGAACTCATTTGTGAGTTCACATTTCACGTGAAGTTAGTTTTTTCCCCCAACATTTTTAGACACCTGACCTAGCTGCTTGCACATACCAGGAAACAGAATTGCAAGATATACTGCAAACTCACAATTGCATGAAAAAAAGTCAAACTTAACTTTTTTTTTATTCTGTGGTGGAGGCAAGCTTCCATAAACCTGTGATAACATGTTAAAAAAGTGCAGTTTTCTTTTTGCCTTAAAGGGATTCCCCAAAGCCCAAATACTGCATTGAGCTGTCCTCTCACCCAGTAGGACTGGTGAGGATGGGAAAGAATGTAGTTGTAGGATGTACTGATGAGACACTACATGGATACACTCAAAAGGTATGATAAATGTATCCATATCTATCACAATTACAATAATGCCTCCAGAAATAATAATGATAACTCTCCTGTAGGGAAAAAAGCTGTGGACGGCTTATTTGCCAGCCCCTGTTACCACCATGGCACTGATGGACCTCCCCACACGAGGATTTCAGGCTGTACTAGTGGGTCTGGCCAACTGTGAAGTACACATGTACAGAGACAAAAATCTGATCAGCACCATCAAAACACCAGTAAGAACTGTCATGAATTCAAAACACAATGGCATCATATTGAATTGTTAAGTTTAAGTGTCCCTGTTCTTGTAATCATTATCAGACCTTAATTTCTTGCAGGATGTAGTGACAAGCATTTGTTTCGGACGCTATGGACGGGAAGATGGCACTCTGATAATGACCACCAAAGGTAGTACCGTATGTTACATGGTAGATAAAGCAGTTTATGTCAACTATAAGATTGGCTATAAAGCATTTGAAATGTTTGGGATCCAGGAGGAGGTTTGATTGTGAAGATACTCAAGAGGACGGCTGTGTTTGATGACAGAGACTCGGCCCCTGGACCCCCAATAGCCCAGAGCATCCGCCTGAACGTGCCCAAGAAGACCAAGCTCTATGTGGACCAGACTTTGAGAGAGCGGGAAAATGCAGTTGGTTAGTGATGAAATGAAATTACAGGAACACCAAAACGGAAATTAACTCTTTCACCAGCACTGAAGGAAATTCCTGGCAATCCTTAATTTTAACTGTTATACGGTAGGGGGCGCTATTTCGCATCTTCCGAAAGAGTAGAGAATATCTGGATCAAAACAGGCGAAAAAGTAGCAGAAACAAGCGATAAAAGCTTTACTTATGCAAATATAAAATAACTTAATCGTCAAACCTTCAACAGTATATAAATCTTTGACAAAAACAGTATTTTCTCAGCTTCTTGTTTAGTAATGTTGCTTTTTAATTTTTTTAAAATAAAACTTACCAATATTCAAGTGTCGATAAAAGAATGCATGAAGCTAGAATCAGTTTTTTTTTCTAAAAGCAGAGGCTCTGTTCTATCTTTTAATATGTTGCATTCAGCTATTCATACAACAACAACACAATTCTGGTGGCCATGAAAATTTTGTGACAATGCTGGCATTGTAAGAGTTAATTTTTTCCCTTAGCTGAAAACTAAAATCAGAAGTACTGATTATGTAAGTACACTGGGTCACTGAACTTTATTTTCTGTTCTGGCTGTTGTTTTCTCAAGTGATAAATTAAAACAATTTAAACAAATTTTACATATTGCATATTACATACTGGTCAAAACTTTAAAAAAATAAGATATTTAAAAGAACTGTATGTAAGACATGTATTTCAATTAATCATAAAATGGTCCTGATATGTCTCTAGATATTAAGAAATCATTTTAATTTCAAATACTTATATCACTGACAACAGTAGTCCGGACAGGATATTGCCATTTAAAAGTGGTTGTTGCAGCCCTCAACTGATGTTGATGTCGACATGTTGTGTTTTGACCTGAAGCTCCACCCTCCACCTATCCACCAATCACGAAGTCAGTAGTGTTTCTGCATCCGGGTTGCCAGATCTGCTCTAGTTACCACAGCTACAGCTACAAACATTCCTGGCAACCTCAAGTCAGAGGGAGGGGGAGAGGGGATACACCGCTCTACAGTCATTTCAAAGTGATTGCAGTACCAGTTTTGGCCACAAGCTTACATACACTTCTTTTGAATGTTTTTGAAAGAAGACTCTTAAGGGGGTCGCACACCGGACGCGGAGCTCGGCGGCGCGCCACGTCTTTAAAATTCGAACACATTGTTTTCAATGAGTGCACGCACACCGGTGGCGGCATTCGGCGCCTGTCCGCGGCGACTCAGGAAGTTGTTCTAAATCCTGCCGCGCCACAGAGCGCCATTTCAAGGCTTTATATTAAAAGATTTCCCTCAAATCGTTAAGGTATACTGATTTCACCCTTTGCTACAAGACACATTTGTTTTACATTCTGAGTTCAACAGCTTGAAAAAAGTCTTAACATATTTTGGGGAAATGTATAATAAACGTAGCCTTTTAAAATCCGTTTAGAATGTGCGCATCCGGTGTGCGATACGTGAGACGCTGCGCGGTGCGCCGCCGAGCTCCGCGTCCGGTATGCGACCCCCTTTATTTTCACCAAGGCTGCATTTGTTTGATCAAAAATACAGTAAAATACTGTACACCCAATATATTGAGAAATATTATTACAATTTAAAATCACCTTTTATTTTAAAGTTTAAAATCACTCTTAATTTATTCCTGTGATGGAAATACTGAATTTTCAGCATTGTTACTCCAGTTTTCCGTGTCACATATTCCTTCAGAAATCATTCAAATATGCTGATTTGCTGCTCAATAAACATTTCCTTTTATGAATGTTATATTATTATTATTCATATTTACATGTTGTAGCATAATTTTTGCCAATGGTGAAAAGTGTCCATGAACATCTGCAATATTTTATCTTTTGTATGTTATCCATGTAGTGTGAACAAAATAGATGGTGACAGTCATTGAAGAAGCGGTAATTCATCATCAATGTTAAGGTCAATGGCTTTTCAAAACCATTTCAGCTGAAAACAGAAGTTCAATTTTTTTTTAACTTTTGAGCCAGAAGTTTCCATTTGCTGACACTACATTTAGGCTTTTCGAGCATCTGTCAAGCAACATTCACACAGTACTAGAACAATTGATATAATTTAGTTATTTTAACAACCAAAAAATGTGTTCCTCTGGAAAATCCTCCTGTTTTTGCTTTTTCTATGCAGCCATGCACCGAGCTTTTCAGATGGACCTAAGCAGGCTGCGTCTAACTGCAGCACGCGCTTATGTCAAAGCCCTGGAGTCCAGCCTTGCACCCATGTCAGCGAGTCTGACCGAGCCACTCAAGATGAACGCTGTAGTGAGTTGTGCAATTCTGATCGCATGAACAAGATTGCACCGGATGTCCGATACTGATCTCTACTTCTGCTTTCTGTTTTTGCAAGGTTCAAGGGTTGGGCCCATCCTTCAAGCTCACTCTAAACATCCAAAACACTGCAGCGTCCCGTCCGGTCATGAACCTAGCCATAAGTTTTCTGTATGATGAAAGTTTGTACAGCATGAGGACAGCCTTCTTCAAGGTAACCACAACTGAGCAGTGTTATGATCACTACTCTTACCCGATAAGTGTAGAGTTTTTGGGACCTATTTAAACGATCAGAGTGCATTTAGTGCATTTAGGATGTGTCCAAATCCATTTTTGCTAGTTTAATGAAGGGAAAAAAACGATCCAAAAGAGTTGAACCTAGTCTCTTAATGAGTCATGGGTGTATTATGGGCTTAATGTGCAATAAACCAATCAGAGTCTCATCTCCCATTCCCTTTAAAAGCCAGTTGCGCTTGCACCATGGTTGAATTTGCGAGTGAAAAGACAACGCTTTTTCAGAGAGGAATCCTTTTATTTTTAATATTTAAAAATGATTGTGTGCTGCATGTCCTTATGTGTCTAATAAGCAGAGTGCATATGGACCCGACTATAGGTGCATATTACTAACTAATTATTATTTCACAAAAAATACTGAGCTATTGACTTTAGACCAGGTTTCTGTTGGTCAAATGGCACAGTTGTTTTCAGTTGCCTCAAAACAGCCACGTGCGAACAATGTGCCTGAACACACCTTTTTTTCCAGACCAGAACAGCCATGGGTGAACGATTTATATGAGGCGCTGGATGTGAAAATTATAACTGTATCAGGCTGAAACTAGCACACACACAAAAAAAAAATGATTATAATAGGGCCCTATATGTGTAGTTATTGATGTTGAGGAAATGTTTTGCTGAAAACAGTGAATTTTTGTGTCTGTAGATTCCCCTACTGGTTCCAGGACTGAATTACCCCATTGACACTTTTGTGGAGTGCTTGAGTGACAAAGGCATCTCTGACATCATCAAAGTAAGACTCTCACCCAGTCAGAACATCTATGCAGCATTTATATTCAGAATGGTTAGTACGCGTATTGTAAAAAAAATATGCAAATTGCACAATATACTAATATTAGCCCAAAATGTTTATACGAAACCGAATTAACTGAGTAAGTTTCATTTACAGAATAACTATGCACCACATTTATATTTCATATAAATTCTGTTCTTTTGAACTTTCTATTCATTAAAGAATCCTGAAAAAAATGTATCTTAGTTTCCACACAAATATTCAAGATTGACAATAATAAAAATGTTTCTTTGAAGGAATTATATTTTCATGTGATGCATTACAGGAAATAAATACATTTTATGACTATATAATATATTTAAATAGAAATTATTTTCAATTGTAATAATATATACAATATATACATGACTGTTTTACTGTATTTTTGATCAAACAAATGCAGCCTTGCATTTGATAAAGACTTCTTTCATAAACATTCAAAAAATCTTATCGATCCCAAACTAGTGTGTTTGTAAAATGTGGGTAAAACAGTGTTTATCTAAAATGCTGTGGCATAAATCGTCTATTCATGTCTAAATTTGCTCAATTACTTGCTTAAAACAAAATATTCTGTCATCATTCTGCCACTGGTGCCACCTCAAAAAAAGAAAAGAAAAAAAATGAAATAGGAGCACGAGACTCCCTGTACAGTCTCATGATGTACAGCATAAATGTTGATTACTGTATGCATGCTGATGTTTGTTACGTTTCTGATTTCAGGTGTTTGTGCTGAGAGAAGGAAAGAGTGCTCCTCTCCTCACCGCCCACATCAACATGCCTGTGAGTGAAGGACTTGCACTGAACTGAGAGCTAGTCGTACCATCTGTCTGAGCTTCACAGGCGTCTTCAACTCTTGCTGTGCTCCTAGCAGCAGTTAGCAGCAAAGCACTGAACTGCCTGAACCGTCTGGGAGTAAAGAGAAGCTTGTGCTGGCCATAGAGCCGGTGCTTCCTGTAGCTTAGATCAGGATTGAGGTGAGGGAGGCGCGTCCAATACCTCTGTACCTTTTAATGGATAGTTACTGAAGCCTTAGATTGACAGCTATGAGAACAAGTGCTCCATAGTTTGGATTTAAGAGACGTTCTGATGTCTATTTGTGGTAGTCTTGTATATTTGTATGTAAATGTATATTTATTTTCCTGATGTAATGATCACACACACAAACTCAATTATGAGGCTTTATTGACTCGCTTTTGTCGTAATATAGTGATTCATTACATAATCAGTGTTCTGGTTTATGAGGGTAATCTTGCAAGATTGTTCAAGGCAATGCAGTAGAAAAAATATTTACTACTTTTAAAGCACACACAGAGAGAGGCACAAGGGTGAAAGGTCACAGAAGAGAATCTCATGTAAAAGGCAACCAGAGCTGTAGATGACTGACCCTTCGCTAAACCAAAAAGATTCAGACTATCTTCCTCCTTTTCCAAATCTTCTAGAGCTAGTCACCAATCAGTAAACAAATGGAGCAGGGCTTGGCGATTAGTCAATTTGTTTTCTCCCCTCTAAACAGTGCTGTCCACTTTTTCAGAAGTATTCTTTCCATTCCTTTCTCACATAGGGACTTCAAAAAACGTTTTTGTTAACGTGTTATAAGCCATGAACCAAGCCAAACAGCTACAAGGTGAATCATAACATTACAAACTTTGATTTGAAGCAACAAAGTATTTGAAAATTGGACAGATCTTTTTCTGTTTGCTGGTTCCAACTCTGATTGTTTGAATTTTCGGTACATTACAGAATCATGGGTAATGTAGTTTTTCTGCTGTTAAAAAAGATTATTTTAAAACTAAGTTTAAATAATGCAGGCTAATGGTTTCCGCATTAAGCCAATAGTTTGGATTAACGTTCTCGTAGCTCACATTTAGGCTGTTTAAAGGTTTATAAGATATTGTTCAAATTCAGTTTCCCTATGGAGAATGGAGAGTTTTTACTTCTGGAAAACTTACTAATTCACAGTTATATGTTCTTTGGCTCAGATACTTTTACATTTTGCCAAAATATTTCTTGCATGCCTGTAAACTTAAATGTACACTACTGTTTGAAATTTGGGGTCAGAAAGTTGTTTTTGGAAGAAAAAATATAACCAAGCTGGGTGAGCTTGGTTATGCTCACCAAGGCTTCAATTATTTGATCAAAAATACAACAAAAACAGTATTGTGAAATAATATTGCAATTAAATTACTTTTCTATAGTTATATATATTTCAAAATGTTATCAATTCCTGTGACGGCAAAGTGAATTTTAAGAAATCGTTCAGAAATCATTCTAATTTGCTGCTCAAAAACATTTATTATAATTAATGTTAAAAATAATTGTGCTGCCTAATATTTTTGTGGAAACATTTTTTTCCCCAGGATTATTTGATGAATAGGAAGTTCAAGAGAATAGCATTTATTTGAAATATAATCTTTTTGATACATTATACATGTTTTTACTATCTATTTTGATTAATTGAATGCATCATTGCTGAAAAATAATCAAAAATCTTTCTGACCTCAAACTTATGAACTGTAAGGTAAACAAAATTGCAATCACAATCTGTCTCAAGATTTGCTTTTCTTTCCTGTCATGTTGAATGAAAATCGTGTATTGTGCCATATAGCTGATAGTATAAATACTATACTGCTGGTCAGGCACCCACTTTATAAATACAACTGAGGTTACAGGAGGCACGAAGTAGAGAAGATTTGGGACTGAGGAAGCAGTGAGGACAAGGAACATCCATCTAAGTAAACATAGTGAGGGTGATCCACTATAGAAGACAGGAAGAGAACAAGAGGAAGAGAAATGTTGCAAGCATATATTATAGAACCAACCACAGAGAAACAAGGATGCATTTGCTTTTTGACCAACCTGGGTGAAGCTGAAGGATACCAAACCATCTTCATCAGTGTCCATTGTTTTAAAAGTTTCTGTTGAAATAAATGTGAACTGTAAACACATCTAGTCCTTTCTTACATAAGATTTGTCATACTGAATTTTGATAGGTTACAGTAATTGCACTGAGAATTGCACCGTTTTCTACTTGGCACACTTACTGAACATAGTCTCCAGGCGGATCAGACAGGCCACAAAGTTGTCGAAGTCCACATTGAGGTCTGGCTTTGCGTAGCGCAGGATTATCAGCTGGAACAGGTTGTTGGTTAACTTGAAGCCTTATACAAGTCAAAAATGCAAAAAGTCATCATTAACATAATTTATCACAGTAATTATAGATATGTTTTTTAAAGAGTGTTGCATGTGGCAGATACCTGCTGATTCTAATGCCAGACGCATTTCATAAGAGCTCATTGTTCCAGACTTGTCCAAATCAAACTTCCTAAACACAGCCTAGCCATTTACAAAAAAATAACAAAAGTTACGGTCAACATCTATAATAC
Source organism: Pseudorasbora parva (assembly GCF_024679245.1). Taxonomy (NCBI): domain Eukaryota; kingdom Metazoa; phylum Chordata; class Actinopteri; order Cypriniformes; family Gobionidae; genus Pseudorasbora; species Pseudorasbora parva. The sequence goes on from NC_090189.1 coordinate 24,372,402, forward strand.
CATTCAAAAGTGTGGGGTCGGATAGATTTTTTCAAATCTTTAAAAAAAAGTAATGTTCAACAACACTGTATTTATTTGATCAAAATATAGTAAAAAAAAATCTGTTATAATGTAAAATATAATTACAATTTAAAATACCTGTTTCTATTTAATGTATTTTAAAATGCAATTTATTTCAGTGATGTCAAAGCTGATTTTTAAGCATCATTACTCCAGTCTTCAGTCCATCAATCCTTCAGAAATCATTATATGCTGCTCAAGAAACTGCTGCTGAAAAATACTGAAAGTCCTTGCTTAATAAAAGTTTTAATATATATATTTTAAACATTTACCAACCCCAAACCTTTGAATTGTAATGCATGTCTAATATTTCATAATATACCATAAAAAAAGCATAAAATAGCCACTGACAAGATATCGTTTGATCTTCTCCCAGAGCACATGGAAGTCAGTCAGTCCCAGCTTTCCAAGACCAGTTGTCTTTATGGCAGGTCAAGGTTTGTTCAACGCATACTATTCAGTCTTACCTTCGAAAATGGGCCACAAATGCACCATATTCAGTGGTTTGGAGTCTTTAAAGGATACATCCATAAGATTTATCATGCCTCGACAGGCCTCTTTGCCAAATCCATCTGTCTTTATATCTTTATCTGTAGGAAGAACAATTACAAGGTCATTTTAAACTCCATTTACCTCCTCCATACAAGGTTAAATTTGACCATAAAACTTTATTCACAGTATATCTGGCATGTTGTCCATTAGCACAAAACTAATTGTGAAAACTGAAATATGCTTTACGTGTCCATACTCACGTTTGCCAACAACCCGGTTCAGAATCATCTGGAGTTTGGACACATTGATCTCCATTTCCTGTTGACCAAAGCGAGCAAGTCAGTGAAGCTATCGGGCATAACAGCAACCCATTAACACCACTTCCCGCTGTCTTACCGGCCCTGCCAGCTTTGCGAAAAGTGCCTTGAAGCCCTCGTCAATGTCAGTCTCCTGGAGCGCAGGCTGCCATAGAAACAACACATTAACAGCAAAACTTCACAGTGCTCATCTATGTGCAGTATTGTTAAAACCGTTTCCCAGGGAAACTCACCTCCTCCGGTACATCTGCTGAAATTTCATCATCTAGCTCCCTATAGTGAAAGCATTTTTATTTTATTTTTTCTCAGTTCCATTTTAAGGTGCTATTTAAATAGTTTTCATTAATTAAATATATATTAATGCGTTGTAAATAAAAATTATATTAAAATCAATTGTATTTATATTTCTAACCAATATATAGCCTATATATTATACATATATATATATATATATATATATATATATATATATATATATATATATATATATATATATATATATATATATATATATATATAAAATTAAAAACAGATTTTTTTAAATTTTTTATTATTATCACATTTCCAGAAAAGTCGAGACATTTTGAAACACAATATCAATAAGCAGGTGAACTGGTACTATCATCTATCATGATTGGGTATAATAGTACCATCCACTAAAGTCTTTGCAAGGAAAGCTGGGTCATGGCTCGCCACTTTGTGCCAAATTTCATGCCAGATTGTCAAACAATAAAAAAAAAATTGGGGTTGCATTGGTGCAAACAGCATAACTGGCATGCATATGTCTGAAGGCACTATTGATGTTTAGTTATTTGTATTTCTAACCATTTCAAATATTTATTATTGCTCTATTATAAATACTATATTGAACAAATTATGTTATTTTATAACTATTCTATAAATTATTGCTCAGTTTGGAAAAAACATCACATGAAACATTTATTTTCAAATGGACACTCACTGGGAGTCAGCAGCCTTTTCAGAAAAGACCCTCAGCACAAAGTCTCCTTCCTTCTGGGGCTCAAAGGTGGAGGGGACAATGATATATTCCCCTGCTGGAAGGCAGAAACGCGAGCTCACCTCTCGAAGGTTGATGTAGAGCTCGGAACGAGCCTTCGACGTGTGGGTGAGGAAAAAATCTCGCTTCAGATGCACACCCACCCGGCCCAGATACTGACAAGGGGGGGAGATTCATATCACCACACACACATCACTATGTGTGATCTCAGCTATCTATCTGACCATGTGCAGGATCTCTCAGCGTTCAAGAATTCAATCTGCAGTTTAGGCACTTATAACAAATAGTTTACCTATGTTAAACAATGCTGATGAGTTTAATCTGGCACACATCTCGTACCTCTTTAGGGACCTGTAAGATTCAGAAATAAAGTTTTGAAAACATAATAATTAATAATAAATTTGCATCTTTCAGTTTTTCTTTATAATCGGAATCATTTTTTTATCAACCCACATTTTTTGACATATTTGTTACATCCAGTAAGAAATATAGGGAATATTGGGGCTAGTTGTCACTTTTTATGCAAGTAAATATTACTCAGGGTGGGTTTATTTTTGAAAAGTCATAATTTGCTTAGTTTACCCCAAAATGAAAATTTGATGTTTATCTGCTTACCCCTAGGGCATCCAAGATGTACATGTGTTTGTTTCATCAGTAGAACACAAATTAAGATTTTCAACTCCAACTGTTGCTCCGATAATGTATGTCAATGGGGTCTAATTCTAATTAGACCCCATTGACATGCATTATACGAGCAACAGTTGGAGTTGTTAGTGAGGTAAAGCACGTGTGACAACTTGCCCCAGTCTCCTACATAAAAAGCATCTTAAAACCGATTGACTATTATGATTAACAGCTAATACTCAAATATATGCCCATATCAAATGAGTTTTCTACCTCATAAATGGCAAATCCAATCGTCTCCATGTCTTTGCCCTCCCGACGTAACTTTCTGCGATTCTTCTGCATCAGGGCCACTAGAAAAGTGCAGTCATCTTGATTCTCAAAATCTGGCTCCTTCAATACTATTTTAAACTGGGGATTGATCCAAAATGTTGCTGTTTAGAGAGAAATAGACTTTAATGTGAGAGCGCTGTCTCTCATGTCAGCTCACAAGCACCCTGAAGGCTTTTGTAGAGAACATGCCTGGAAAATTCCTGCAGCCACCTGCAGTGCTTCCTCTTCTCCATTCACCGGGATACAGGGACGTGTTCCACTTCTTCACCTCGCTGCTCTGTAGCGCATCCGCTGTCAGGTTACAGATCTCTAGTCTGCTGAACTCTCGCATGAAGTCACTGAACGACATCCTGTGTGTGTGGGTGAACAATATTCATATTAAAAGCTTGAAAGGATAGTTCAGAAGATAGTTTTAGTTTAAACTATCAAAGGATAGTTTTTTTGTCCATACAATAAAGGTCAGTGTTGTTTTGGTCCCTATTGACTTTCATTATATGGACAAAAACAGCTAAAACATTCTTCAAAATATCTTCTATTATAAATCATAATATAATTTTATTTTTTGGGTGAATTGGGTGAATCCCTTTAAGTGTGTCATATTTTGGATGAGATGTGTTGAGCCTAAAGGGGTAGTTTACCCAGAAATAAAAATTCTGTCATTAAAGGGTTAGTTCATCCAAAAATGAAAATAATTTTATTAATTACTTACCCTCATGTCGTTAGACACCCGTAACACCTTCGTTCATCTTCGAAACACAAATGAAGATATTTTTGTTGAAAGCTGATGGCTGAGAAAGGCTTCAGAAAGGCCTCCATTGGCATTCAGTACATTCCCACTGACCCACTCACAAGACCCATAAAGGCACTAAAGACTTCATTACAAAGTCCATCTCACTACAGTGGCTGTACAATAATTTTACAATGCGATGAAAATAGTTATTGTGCTCACAAAAATCAAAATAGCGGCTTTATCCACTAATTTATCAATGTGAACTTGACGCATGCGCGAGAATATGACGCAGCTCCACCAGTCAATACATGACTCGGAAGAGGAGCTATCCCGCTATCGCGTGAGTTCCAGGTGAGTTCACGTCAGAGACCTACACGGAAGACAATATCTTGGCGGATAAAGTCATTATTTTGATTTTTTTTGCGCACAAAAACTATTCTTGCCGCTTCGTAAAATTATTGTACAGCCGCTGTAGTGAGATGGACTTTGTAACGAAGTCTTTAGTGCCTTTTATGGGTCTTGTGAGTGGGTCAGTTGAAATGTACTGAATGCCAATGGAGGCCTTTTTGAAGCCTTTCTCAGCCATTAGCTTTCAACAAAAATATCTTCATTTCAAGGTGTTATGGGTGTCCAACGACATGAGGGTGAGTAATTAATGAAATAATTTTATTTTTTGGGTTAACTAACCCTTTAATTACTAATCCTGATGTTTAAATATGAATACAAGCCTAACTTCAACCTGTTCATTATATAAAGCTATCATGTCTCTTCAGAAATGTTTGACTAAACCGCTTGATTCATATGGATCCCTTTATGAACGTGTTGAAAAGTGAAAGTGGTAGTTGCATAGCTGTCAATGGAGAGTGCAGAAATCACTCAGATTTCATCAAAAAGATCTTCATTTGTGTTCTGAAGATAAAAGAAAGTCTTATGGGTTTGGAATGACACGAGGGTGAGGAATTAATTACAGAATTTTCATTTTTAGGTGACCTATCCTTTTTAAGTTGTATTTAACAAAGGAAAATTGCTATAAATGTGCTATACATATTGAGCAATTAATTATTCCTATTTAATATGCCACCTATTACAACTATTTAAAAAACTAATATCCAAGTGAGGAACAGATTACATATATTTATTTAAAAAGAGTTCTGCCAGAAACACGTACCAGAATTCTCCATCCTCTCTGATGTTGTGCAGACGGGACCTTACGGATGGGTCGATTTCGCGCCATTCCTTTGACCTGAAATGACAGAAGGTGATAATATTCAACACAGCCATCTGACATTATTAATTATTATTTCAAGAATAATTCCCCTCCTCTCCCCATTTTCAGCCCTCCTCTTCACATCATTCTCACTCATCACTCCAGGGCCCCATCCACTCCACTTCTCCCCAAGGGTTTCTGATGCGCAGCAGCTTTGTGAGGTTTCTTCTGTATTCCACCTGGCCAACAGATTTGTATCTGCCAATGATGAGTAGTCTGTGATCGGTTGAGTTTCTTGTCAATCAAAATCAGATACTCACCTCCTCCACTCCAGTAACGGAGTAGGCGTGACCTTTCACTAGCTTTTTAAAGGTGATAGCCTCCATGTCAAAGAAACTTGTAATCTGAAATTGAAAATAAAATAAATTTAAATACTCTTGAATATATTAATAACAATGAGAATGTAAGGTTTGATTAGCATGGCCCCTGCTGGTTGATGCTGAAATTACACCATCTGAACCCAAAAAAGCTCCCCAATTGACATTTATTCAAAAATATTATATAAATTATATTATATTGAGGCTCCAAAAAGCTATAAAAAGCTTGAAAATGACTAATATTTTCCCTGACTGCAGTCTTTTATGAATTCATTGGGTTGATTGGGACACTTTGCCCTTGAGATGAACCTGAATTCACCTACATGTTTAAGATACAGACTTCTCCAGATATTACAGACTGATTGGTTATTGGTTATGTTGTTCCTGAGCACTAACATCTATCGAGCAGCCCATCAGGGAGCCTCTCTCCACAGCTCTTTTGATTATGCTGAAGAGGTTGGGTGGAGCTTTTTTCAGCTCATACATCTCTGTCACTCCACCGGTGAAGTCCTCAAAGCCCTCAGACGTGCAGCCTCCGGAGAGAGCCTCGTAGCAGCCGTTCAACCTGTCACATTCATAACAACAAACCCATTACACAACCATACAAGATCCTGGTCTGAAGTCTATCTGTGAAAGCGTATGGCTGAAGCCTTACTTTGCATATGCCTTCTCCACCAGGGCACTCCAGAACTCTGCTCCCTCAGCTGAATGAACAAAAAGGAGCTTCCCATCTCTGACAGGCAGCCGGTCGTCAATCACCACATCCACCCAGTCCCCGAACTGCCAAAACTAAGAAAACCCAGTGGGAAACACATTGGGTTTAATGCTGTGCTCACGTCATGTCACAATTATTGTACAGAAATTAAAATAACGACAAAGATAAAAAGTAATCAAAGCTTTGACATTCTCTTACTCTAGATTTGTTTCTATGGAAATCTTCACAATGCCTAAATGAATCAATATTTGACAATTGGTGATGCAGATGTTCAAATTGCAATTACAATTTTGACGAAGACATAAAAGGTTTTTACTAGTCAGGAGCTCGTAATTATTATAATACAGAGATGACATTGAAGGATCATGTGACACTGAAGACTGGAGTAACAATGCTGAAAATTCTGTTTCACCATCACAGGAACTGATTACATTTTAAATAATTATTAAAAAAGAAATATATTAATTAGAAAATGTGTTGAAATAGATAACAGTTTTATAAATTGGAATAATTTTCACAATATTAGTATTTTATTGTATTTTTGATCAAATAAATGCAACCTTGGTGAACAGAAAAGATATCAAAACCTTATATTTTTAAACATTATATATACACACACACACTGGTCAAAAGTTTTAGAACGGTACGATGTTTTTAAAGAAGTCTCTTCTGCTCACCAAGGCTGCATTTATGTTATTAGTAATGCAAATCTGAATTTTGAGCATCAGCACTCTTCAGTATCACATGATTCTTCAGAAATCATTCTAACATGGTGATTTACTCAATAAACATGTATGACTATTATCAATGTTGAAACAGTTGTGTAAATGTTTTTTTTTTTTTTTTAGGATTTTTTGATGAATAGAAAGTTCAAAAGAACAGCATTAATCTTAAATGTAATGCTGGTCAAGACAATCTCCTGAACTCCAAACTGAATGTCAGAATGGGAAAGAAGGTGATTTAAGCAATTTTGAGCGTGGCATGGCTGTTGATGCCAGTAGGGCTAGTCTGAGTATTTTACAATCTGCTCTGTTACTGGGATTTTCAGGCACAACCATTTCTAGGGTTTACAAAGAATGGTGTAAAAAGGGAAAACATCCAGTATGCGGCAGTCCTGTGGGCGAAATGCCTTGTTGATGCTAGAGGTCAGAGGAGAATGGGCCGACTGATTCAAGCTGATAGAAGAGCAACTTTGACTGAAATAACCCCTTGTTACAACAGAGGTATGCAGCAAACCACAACACGCACAACCTGGAGGCGGTGGGCTACAACAGCAGAAGACCCTAGTCTGATGAATCTCGATTTCTGTTGAGACATTCAGATGAGAGTCATAATTTGACGTAAACAGAATGAGAACATGGATCCATCATGCCTTGTTACTACTGTGCAGGCTGGTGGTGGAGGTGTAAGGGTGTGGGGGATGTTTTCTTGGCACACTTTAGGCCCCTTAGTGCCAATTTGGGCATCGTTTAAATGCCACTGCCTACCTGAGGTTCACAACCAGAACTTATTTCTGACCATGTCCATCCCTTTATGACCACAATGTACCCATCCTCTGGTGGCTACTTCCAGCAGGATAATGCACCATGTCACAAAGCTCAAATCATTTCAGATTTGTTTCTTGAACATGACAATGGAGTTCACTGTACTAAAATGGCCCCCACAGTCACCAGATCTCAACCCAATAGAGAATCTTTAGGATGTGGTGGAACGGGAGCTTCGTGCCCTGGATGTGCATCCCACAAATCTCAATCAACTGCAAGAGGCTATCCTATCAATATGAGCCAACATTTCTAAAGAATGCTTTCAGCAACTTGTTGAATCAATGCCACGTAGAATTAAGGCAGTTCTGAAGGCGAAAGGGGGTCAAACACAGTATTAGTATGGTGTTCGTAATAATTATTTAGGTGAGTGTATATATATATATATATATATATATATATATATATATATATATATATATATATATATATATATGATAACTAGAATATGCAATAACATCTACAATTTGTGCATTTCTCTCCCTATGTAAGCATCAGTTCACTAGGTGCTGCTGGCTGTACTCCAAGTCTCCCTGCAACACTAATGCTCTGAACATTACAAGCATTCACTGAGCCTAAATGAGTGACTGAGCCTAAATGACTCCTGGCTGGAAAACAGAAGGGGAATTTGGCAGAGGAGAGCAAGAGATGTGGCCATTTCATTTTCTGGGTGAGGCTTGTATATATAGTCACTGCAGCAGACAGGGTGGGCTGAGTTTAGGGACTGCTGAGCTATGGAGAATCAAATGGAAGGGGAACAGATCAGTTTACACATTGCATTGGAAGGAAGGATATGTTTGGGATTTTTCACAAAACCAGGGCTTGGGAAATGTGTCAGAAGATTAACTAAAGGGTTCTAAATTTATTTACTTAAATAATGATAAAATATTATTTTTCTTGTGTGACTAAGTGGATAGATTAGCTTTATCTAAACAATGTCTCTCCTTTATAGGTAATTGCAAATTAAAATGAATTGTAATTAAAAGTGCGATCAAATATAATTATGATTTTACCATTATGTATGATTATACTCTATATGTACATGTATAATATATATATTTTTTATACAATTAAAATTACAAAATTAAAAATATAATATTAATCAAAAAATAAATAAAGCTTCAAATCTTCCAGTACCTGGAAGTGAAAGATTCCAGCATATTGCTGATGGAAGCTCTGGCCATGAGGCACCACCCGATGCAGCAAGGGTTCATTGAGGGTAAGGCACGCAATGGCTGCCAGCAGCCAACAATCTCCTGCAATCAATATAATGAACAGACTTTTTTTTTAAAGTATAGTGAAAAGATGGGAAACATGCTTCAGTACTGCTGCAGAAACATGATCACTGGCAGAAAAAAACATGCATTCATAGCATCCATGCCAAGTTTTAGAGTTCTACATTGATTTTGTTCTGTTTTAGTAGATGCTTGTTTTACCTAGAGCTCCTTGGCAGATGTCTGTGCGTGTGGCCCCATCTACGATAAAGTGTGGATCAGTGCAGAACTCCTGGAGTACACAGAGAAGACCTATGGGTCAGACAGGGCATAGACATGACTGAACATCTCTGCTGATGTTGATCAACCAGTTTTCTTTTTACGGTGTTAAAGTATTTTACACATAAAAAGTTATATAGAATATTAAAGCCCAGTGTGTGAGCCAAGAAATTGTATAATATATGTATAGTAATGTTTTTTACATATTAGGATTTTGATCTTTCTAAAGTTGAAAATATAAGCCCACACTACAGGCTCCCAGTGTATTCTTAGGTTCTCACCGTCGGCCTCATCCAGCGAACACCTTTGGTTTTGGCAGAGCCAGGGCCCAGCTCTTTGAATCCTAAAGAAGACTGCTGTGCTGGGAATGTTTCATCCTCAAACAGACATCCACTCTGAAGGCAGCGGTCACGTAAGTATTCAAAATCTTGACCCAAGAACTTCAGAGCCATATGGTTCTGACCAAATCCCTCATTTCGATTCCATTCACTCCTCAGACGAGCAGCAACTCCTGTGGCACAAATTTGCTCCATCTAAGAAAGAAGTGTCAGAGATGCTAAAAAATAAATAAATATCACTGCTTCATCACATCACATTAGGTCCAATTCAATATTCCTTATTTTACAACAAAGTCTAAATCCAACGTGTATTGCTTTGATCAATCATAGCAGCCACATTATTTATCTATATTTATTTATTAATATCATCATATCTACACTAAAATTACATTGTTTAGAAGCAGCTGTAACTTAATATGTTTTTCACCTCGAAATAGAAATCAGTGGAAGAAATCCTTCCACCCAAAATGTTTATATGGTTAGTGGTTAAATATAACACACAGAGCCTACAGTTTGTTGTTGCCAACCACTTATAAAGTAACAAATTATTGTACCATACCTTAAAAATGGCACTCTCCAAATCTTGTTATGACTGTCCTTTCAATGAAGTTCTGTTCAATTAACTTACACCATGTTAGGCTTGTCCCAGCATGTAAAGGCTGCTGTAAATACTGCAGTGTGCGGACTGCGCGCACGCGTGTAGTTCCCAAATGTTACTATTTACTATGAGACCTGCGGTTATATTCCTCTAGAGGGCGCAATGGGCTCAAAAAGTAGAATCTTCCATTGAGCTGCATTGATATTTTATCTATGTATACATTTTGTACATTATTATTTGTGACATAAAAAGGAAACTCGCCAGAAATAACCGCTGTAATCAATTTTCTAAAACTAAAATAAAACCCTGCAGGACAGCGGCCCTCCAGGACCGAATTTGGGGACCCCTGATTTGGAACGTTCCAAGGAAGTCTGCTTTCCTTGAAGATTTTCTTATTAAAGTGATAAAATATTGTGTTGCAAAAATTACTTATTTTTTCTGGTGTAAGTTTAACAGGTAAGTATGTTGAACCAAAAGATTTAAATGGAACTAATTTCTTGACAATGATATAGCCCACTGAATCATTCTCAGACTAAATGCTTACAACAGTGGAACCATTTGGGAGATAACTGTCAGGAGACTTATTTGTTAGCACAAAAGAGTACAGTGGTATAAGAGGATTTCCATTTCAATGTTTTTGTGAAAATGTAGCAAACGTAACACAGAAATTAAGAAACAATGCTTGTGACAAGGCCCCTGAAAGAATTCCTTTTTAAGCTTTCATTTAAGGATGAGTGATTTTATTGCCTAACAAAGAGAATGAGAAAAACCAAGCAGATCTCAGAGCTTGCAAAAGCGATGAAAAGAGTTGTTTAAGATGCAGCATGTAGCAGTGACATGTTGGAACTTCAATTAGCCATTTCCAAGGGTCATTTTTACAAAATATAGCTTTCTGGAAATCTATACTCTGGTCTCATGAGAGAACAAGTCAATCATTTTGGATCTAAAAAAATATGGTGTTGCTCCTCACAGTGAGTTCAGTGGTAAAGCTCTTATACAGGCTATATGTATGAGTGCTGAACATGTGAAGGAGTTGTGCTTCATTAATGCTTTCATGGAATTCACACACTCCTCATTCCCTGCATTGGTGGGCATTTGTTCAACATGACAATGCCGATATGAATTCTCCCGAGGTGAAAAACCTACTGTGGACACCATATTATCACTCTTGAGCACCTGTGAGAGATTCTGTAGAGAAGAGATGAGGAACACTACGCATTAAAGATCAGGGCATTTAAGGAGGTCCCCATCCAGGAGTTAAACAAGACAGATGTGATAATTTATCATAAGCTTGTACACTCTGTGCCAAGAAGGGTCAGAGCAGTATACTTAAAATGATGGAGGACATACTAAGTAGCCTACTAGAATATTATACATTTGTTGAATTATATCTAGAATGTACTCATTAATAGTTTATGACCCAAAACCAGTAGTGAAAAATGAAGACCAAGAGTCAGGAGAGCAATTGATTAAAGAACAATTTACTGAAGAATAGTTTGCAGTTTCATCAGCAGATGTCAGCTTCAAGTGTCACAAGGAGTTCGTAGGCCGCGCTCCCTCTCTCCCCATCTCGTCGCTCCGCCTATCGTACAGACAATTGTTCAGTATACTCAATTGTTGTATACTGTTTTCAAGGTCTATCCATGTCATTACTGCAAGGCGAATAATTCAGATTGGCTCAGAAAAATGCACAGTCATGATACATTTCCACACATTGTCAGTTTTCCCCAGTTCAGTAAAAACACTATTTAATAGCACACTTTAAAAACACTTTGAAGAGTGCAACTGGATAACTGTCAGAACTAACACAAAGAAGAGTACAAAGATACGTTGGAAGTTTACCTAGTATTGCTTTATAAATAAAAATGTACCAATGCCATTTTCTTCGTATAGTTAGTGATGTCCAACCAACCATCACATAAAGAATGCAATGATGCGTAAGGGATTTTGCATTTGTAATAAAGCGTAAAGAAGCATGGTAGACTGAATCAAGACTTCTTAGAATGGAGGAGACTGCATGCATGTATAATATATTCCCATAATCGATCTTTTTAGCATGAAATGTAAAATTAGATTTATTTCTAAAATAAAACCCAATTTTTACTTTGAGTTTTCTGATTAGATTAAAAATATGTACATTAAACAAAAGCTTATCGTCTATCCAAATGTCCAAGCATTTGTATGAAGATACCCTTTTAATATTTTTACCATCAGATGTATAGATGCTATGATGCTCAAGTACTTGTGAATGAGCCCTTGAAAAAATCATAAACTTTGTTTTCTGTGAGTTTAAAAACAATTTTAAGCTCTCAAAAGCACTCTGTAATGACTGAAATGCAATTTGAAGTTCTTGTACTGCCTGTGTTATGGATGGAGCAAGTGTATAAATAATAGTATCATCAGCATAAAAGTGTTTTTTGTTGTTGTTGTTGTTGTTGTTGCTTGAATGTCATTACATATACATTTCATAGAATATAGAAATGTATATAAAAAGAAAACAAAATAGGACTCAAAATAGACCCCTGGAGGACCCCTTTAGATATATTAAGAATATCAGATTTTTGACCCCCTACATGAACACACTTATTAACTACATTTTCCAGTTATGGACCTTTGGCATGGAATACTTTGCAAAAAGATTTAAAACTAGAGAAATTTGAGTCTATCTGTGAATTTAAAGGCATCATAAAGAAAGTGGTAATGAAGGCATGTGATTGTTTTTGTTGAGAGGATATGTATTACTATTTCTTTTCATTTTGTACATGTTGTATTTTAATATGTTGTCAATTTGAATGGCTGCTACCTTGGCCAGGTCTCTCTTGTAAAATAGATTTTAATCTCAATGAGACTTCCTGGTAAAATAAAGTAAATAAAAGTTAAGTAAATAAAAATAAATAATCTGATGCACGTCTCAATAGGTGTGTCACTTGTTGACGCTTTTACCCCGGAATTAGGCCCATAGCGGCCTTCCAGGTCTGGAGCAGGCGCCAGCTTGCCCAGAACAACAAGTCCACCCATCTCTTAGGATGCCCATTTTCAACACTGATCTGTAACACAGAATATTGTGCACATACAAAGATACACATCTCTCCAAGGTTGGAGCTGATAAAGCTCCAGTTATAACTGGAATGTTCCCCAAAACATACTGATAACATGTGCCTTCTCTCAGTGAGAGTACAGACAATAATACAATATTTTATCTCGCCTCTTTAGTGTTTCAGTAAAAGGAAATATAAGATATAATAAATTAAATGAAAGACAAATCCATATTTCATATCTGGAATCCATATAGTATACTATAATGAAAGATAGGCGTTTATTTTGCTTTAAAGGGATTGTTCACTTTAAAATGAAAATTATGTCATCCTTTACTCACCTTCAAGTTGTTTCAAACCTGTATGAATTTCTTTCTTCAGCTGAACACAAGGGAAGATATTTTGAAGAATGTCAGTAACCAAACAGTTAACTGGAGCCATTGACTTCCATAGTAGGAAAAAAAAATACTAAGTCAATGGCTCCAGTTAACTGTTTGGTTAACTCGAGGGTGAGTAAAGGATGACAGAATTTTCATTTTAAGGTGCACCTTTAACTTGTAAAGTAGCCCATACAAACACCAATGGAGAATATTTAAATGCATCAAATAAAATGTTGACTTCTATCCTTATTATATAATTTAAATAAATTCATATTCTCACATAAATTCATATTCTCACACACACATTTTTAATTTGTAAAAATGTGAAATGTCAGAGAGCAAAATATCTAGAAAATCACATATATCATAGGTCCACTTATTCATCATAGGTTCACTTCAACTATGAGAGACATACATATATATAACATTTATTCCAGGGAACCAGAGTGCTACCAGGCATTTTATGATTCTACACATGTACTGTGTTGTATAATTTAAATCTTCAACTGGGTATAAAATGACTACCAGTTTGGAATAAATTGTTACATAATGACCAAAAGAGGGCAGCAAAGAGCTGTAATAATAATAAAGTGACTGTGTGTGTGTGTGTGTGTGTGTGTGTGTGTGTGTGTGTGTGTGTGTGTGTGTGTGTGTGTGTGTGTGTGTGTGTGTGTGTGTGTGTGTGTGTGTGTGTGTGTGTGTGTGTGAGAGAGAGAGAGAGAGAGAGAGAGAGAGAGAGAGAGAGAGAGAGAGAGAGAGAGAGAGAGAGAGAGAGAGAGAGAGAGAGAGAGAGAGAGAGAGAGAGAGAGAGAGAGAGAGAGAGAGAGAGAGAGATCCTGTCCTTTGATGGAAAGTTATTGGATTTTCTCCAGAGCTAGATATTTTGTGCCAACAACAGCAGCCTACATGTGTTTGTTTGGGGATTCTGGTAATTGATTACAGTGTAGGCTTTAAGAGAGATCAGAACAGAAGATGTATTTTACATGCTTATACTCTATACTATTTGGATTTTGCTTGTCATGCATCCAAAATTCCTATAAAGATATGTATTAGTAGTGGGAATGTGGAAGTGTTTTGCACTAGTAGATGTTAGTAAAAGCACAGTCCTTAAATCCAGGACAGTCTTGAAATAGAGCAGACATTATAACCTTTAGGGAATATGTGTATTCAGCTTCAGCTTTATCCGAAAAGATTAAAATGTAGAAAATAAGGAACTCTGGGCTCTTTTTGATTAATCCTTGGCAGTCTGCATGTTTCAGGACTTGATGTCATGAAACTTTACTTTTCTCTGGCTCCAATCTGTCAGGGAGAGAGATAAACTACAAATGGTGCCAGTGTGGGTGGCTGCAGTGTTTTAGGAGCTGCCACTACCATAATAGATTCAAGTGGGTTGCAGTTAAAATAGATAGAAATACAGCAAGAGAGAGTATGCTTATGATTATTATGGCTTAATATTTTCTGTAATTTCTTAAACATTTAAGAGGTTTAATTTTCACAAGTGGCCAAAATGTCAGTCTGACCAGTCTTACGGTCAGGGAATTATCTAAGACCAGCAAACCATCATGGTTTACAGGTAGTGGTAAACGGAAATTAAGCATTTTCCAGACACTATACGTCTAATGGAAAAGTAGACAATTGACTATTGTGCTAATGACAGCAGGTGCTAGTGACTTTTACAAAAGATATAAAACAAGTTATGTTTATGTTTCTTATTATAAACACTGCTTTAATAGTAGGGAACCTAGCTCTACAAGCTCAAGAGACGTGTTCGCTTTTGTTCCAGCAGTACGTGCGTCTTTAACGAGAGGCGTTGCTTTACTAGCCTATATGTTTTTTAAAGAAGATATTTCCGCTTCCTGCTGATGTTTTAACGCTCAATTGATCAAGCCGCAGGACTGACCGGAGCAGCAATTGACTGTGTGAAGTCTCCAATGAATCCTAAGCGGAGGCGGGAACGTTAAGAGGCTTGTGCCATGAAAGTGTCATCATCATCATTTAAAAAGACTATAGGCACGAGCGAGTGTCAAAACTGACCGAGTCCGGTGGCAGCACAGATCCAGAGACTTCAGCATGTCGGAGCGTGGAGGGCTTCAGCAGCAGCAGCAGCAGCAGCAGCTGCGAGCGGGAACTCCGTCTCCCCACCTGCAGCCTCTCAGGACGGTCACGATTTCTTCGGGTCGCCCGGTTCAGATGAACCTGTTCGCGACATGGGAGATTGACAGCTCCTCTCCCAGCTGTGTGCCCAGGTATGACGCTTCTGTGCTTTTTTGTACAGCCACCGAAAGAGCTACTTTGTATCAGAGTAAATAGTTAATCCCGATCACGCTGCTGGAGATCACATGAAACATTCTTACTTTAGACAAGAGCTTTCAACCTTTAGGCTACACACCCAGAGAGTGCAAAGCCGTTTGAACATTTATGTATCCTATTTTTGTTGTAGAGTTGGCCTATTTTTAAATTACGAGTAATTCGTTAAGTTCACTTGTAAATGTGTCATTAGATAAAAGTGTTTAGTGCCTACAAAGGCTATATTTATAGTCACTATAGTAGCTGCTACTCATTTATTAGATAGCCTACTAGTAGGCTAATCATTTTCTCCTAGTCATTCCAGTAATGTCTAGTTTTTAGTTTATATTTAAAAAAGGTGTATTACTTAAAACGTAAGCCCCCAGTTTCACAGACAAGGTTTATGCTTGTTTGAGCTGTTTTAACAGAAAGCAACTTGCACTGACATATCTTAACATTTGTCACTTCCATTGTTTTGTCTTAAGATGCACACCAGTAACGTATGTTTTTTTTTCTTTCTAAAACATGTTTATAAAAGCTACTTAAATGTCCTAATTCAACAAAGTCCTAACTCTGGCTCTGAAACCAGGCTAAGTAGCTATGGCTTTGATAACACTCATTAAGTCACTTTTGAGAAAAAGAATCTGCGAAGTAAATAAATGTAAATCTAGTTGATTATGAATTCTACACATGCAGTGAAATAGTTTTTAATTGATTGAAATGTCATGATATATAGGCTATATAATGAACCCCTTGAGGGCCCCTAAACCCCTTTCTTTATAAACAGTTGACACTTAGCTGATAACTGACTGCTAATCTTTTCGCACCATGTTCTTCCTGTTATAACCCGCTAGTCATGTTCATGTGGAGCCATCATTTAATTTGTAAAAATGTGCACTCTAAAAAATGCTGGGTTAAAAACAACCCAAGTTGGGTTGAAAATGCACTAACCCAACAATTGGGTTGTTTTAACCCAATGGTTGAGTTGTTCTTACCCAGCAATCGGGTTGTCTTAAGCAACATTTAACCCAACCACTGGGTTAAAACAACTCAACCATTGGGTTAAAACAACTCAATTGTTGGGTTAGTGCATTTTCAACCCAACTTGGGTTGTTTTTAACCCAGCATTTTTTAGAGTGTGAAATGTCATTAGAGATTGTTTCCACAGTTCAAAAAGACACACACACACACACACACACACACACACACACTCACACACACTCACACACACTCACACACACACACACACACACACACACACACACACACACACACACACACACACACACACACACACACACACACAGGGCCCCTGCCCCTAAACCTACCCATCACAGGAAACATTCTGCATGTTTACTTTCTCAAAAAAAAAAAACTCCTTCTGTGTGATTTATAAGATGTTTTCCTCATGGGGACCTAAAAATGTCCCCACAAGGATTTCGGATATTGAAATCTTTGTGGGGACATTTTGTCCCCATAACATAGGGATTAGCAGGCCACACACACACACACACTTTATGGGGACTTTCCAGATGCGTAATGGTTTTTATACTGTACAAACCGTATTTTCTATCCCCTTACACTGCCCCTGCCCCTAAACCTACCCATCACAGAAAACATTCTGCATTTGTACTTTCTCAAAAAAAACTCCCCCTGTATAGTTTATTAGATGTTTTTCTCATGGGGACTAAAAATGTCCCCACAAAGACAAGGATTTCGGATATTGCCATCTTTGTGGGGAATTTGTCCCCATAATGTAGGGTTTACACACCCCCCCCCCCCCCCCCCCCCAGACCCTCTCCTGTAAAATGGTTGCATATGTCGTTAACTATTCACCAATATTCAGCCTCATTACTTTGAAGGGATTGTGATATAGAAATGTAGAGAATGGGTTTGTTCATGCAGGGAGTGAATAAAAAATGTCTGTGATGATGATGCAAAGAGGCTTACAGTAAGAGTGGCCAACAGAGAAGAAAAGCAGAATCGGAGTGACACACACAGAATAAAGAGTATTACTCAAATACGAAGACCCTTTTTAATCTTTATCTTTTCTTTGACACTGCCTCCATAATGCTTTCAAAGGCTTGTAAAAGTCTTTTAGGCATTACGTTTCTTGCTTTACACTTACCATTTAAATATGTAAGAACCCTAAATGGATGTTGTAGCATATTGTGCCATTAGAATGTTGCAGAAGATCACTGAAAGGTGAGATGTGTTTCCGATTCTCTCCTCCTCTCCCAATTTCATTACCTTTGTGCTCTAGAGTTACACTCTAATGCACAGGGACAGACTAAGTGAATTAGACCCGTTCAATATAGCTCACTTTGAAGAGAGGACTGGGTTCAAGCTGCTATTATGTATTAATGTATTTTCTTGATGTTGCTTTTAGGCAATGCAAGGGCATTGAATATCTGCCATCTGTAACTTAGAAATAAAACCAGATTGTAAGTGAAGATATATTGGATATTACTGAATTCAAATATATAGGCCTACAGCTTTGTAAAAAATTAAGAGCCACTGCAATATTAGCAGTTTCTCTGGATTTAACATTTATATGTTTGTGTTTGAACATATAAATGTTAAATCCAGAAAATACTGATTTCTTTCAAATTTCAAGTAAAACATTGTCATATTAGAGCATTTATTCGCCGAAAATGACAATTGACAATTATTCAGAACTTGAATAATGCAAAGAAAATATGTTTTAATACATTTTTAAACAACGCCCATGCGCGTGAACCCTCTGTGACCCCTCTCTCTGATTTTTACGTGGTTTTCCGCTTCATGGCTGAGAAGCTGCTGTTCCTAAACGCCTCTACTATCCAATAATACCACTTATTGTTGACTGCGGAAAAACTAGCAGGGAATGAAATTTTATTACCTGACTTATTGAAAAAAATGGCATCCGATCACTGTACCTCACTTGAAGTCGCTTAACTCTTAAGAATCACTCGTCTTTTTTTGCCCTTTTTTTCAAAAATGTTTTTAAATGCAGACTGCATGGCTAGTTGCTTGATTTTATACACTTGTGGCCATGGGTCTGATTGAAACCTAAATTCAATAATATCTATTTTTTGTCCACATAGTGTTTACTGAATGAGCTGAGAGCCTGAATGCTGTGTCACTCTGACATTTATCCCCTGAATTGAATATCACCAATGCGCAGTGTTTTTGACTTCGGGCCAAAAACATCACAGCACACCTTGTGGAGATGTATTAGAGGACAACCCAGTTTTTGGGACATTGCATTCCTTGTCTGTTACAAAATAGAGTTTACTTCAGATGTTCTGTGTTATGTGGAGTGGATAAATTAACTTAGAAATGATTTTCTTTCCACCATCCATTGGTAGCTGTCCTTAGATCACTAGCAGGATTTTGAATCTTCAGTCATGTTGGTTTTCTGTACATGTATTTTATAGATTGATTGTTAATTCTTTTGCATGGGAGTATTTGCCATCATTTACTCACCCTCATGTTAATCCAAACATGTATACTGGTAGTTTTCTGTGAAGTACCTCAAGCTCAAAAAGGAACTAAAGGGTATACAGGGAGTGCAGAATTATTAGGCAAATGAGTATTTTGACCACATCATCCTCGTTATGCATGTTGTCTTACTCCAAGCTGTATAGGCTGGAAAGCCTACTACCAATTAAGCATATTAGGTGATGTGCATCTCTGTAATGAGAAGGGGTGTGGTCTAATGACATCAACACCCTATATCAGGTGTGCATAATTATTAGGCAACTTCCTTTCCTTTGGCAAAATGGGTCAAAAGAAGGACTTGACAGGCTCAGAAAAGTCAAAAATAGTGAGATATATTGCAGAGGGATGCAGCAGTCTTAAAATAGCCACGCTTCTGAAGCGTGATCATCGAACAATCAAGTGTTTCATTCAAAATAGTCAACAGGGTCGCAAGAAGCGTGTGGAAAAACCAAGGCGCAAAATAACTGCCCGTGTACTGAGAAAAGTCAAGCGTGCAGCTGCCAAGATGCCACTTGCCAGCAGTTTGGCCATATTTCAGAGCTGCAACATCACTGGAGTGCCCAAAAGCACAAGGTGTGCAATACTCAGAGACATGGCCAAGGTAAGAAAGGTAGAAAGTCAACCACCACTGAACAAGACACACAAGCTGAAACGTCAAGACTGGGCCAAGAAATATCTCAAGACTGATTTTTCTAAGGTTTTCTGGACTGATGAAATGAGAGTGAGTCTTGATGGGCCAGATGGATGGGCCCGTGGCTGGATTGGTAAAGGGCAGAGAGCTCCAGTCCGACTCAGACGCCAGCAAGGTGGAGGTGGAGTACTGGTTTGGGCTGGTATCATCAAAGATGAGCTTGTGGGGCCTCTTTGGGTTGAGGATGGAGTCAAGCTCAACTCCCAGTCCTACTGCCAGTTTCTGGAAGACACCTTCTTCAAGCAGTGGTACAGGAAGAAGTCTGCATCCTTAAAGAAAAACATGATTTTCATGCAGGACAATGCTCCATCACACGCGTCCAAGTACTCCACAGCGTGGCTGGCAAGAAAGGGTATAAAAGAAGAAAATCTAATGATATGGCCTCCTTGTTCACCTGATCTGAACCCCATTGAGAAACTGTGGTCCATCATCAAATGTGTGATTTACAAGGAGGGAAAACAGTACACCTCTCTGAACAGTGTCTGGGAGGCTGTGGTTGCTGCTGCACGCAATGTTGATGGTGAACAGATCAAAACACTGACAGAATCCATGGATGGCAGGCTTTTGAGTGTCCTTGCAAAGAAAGGTGGCTATATTGGTCACTGATTTGTTTTTGTTTGGTTTTTGAATGTCAGAAATGTATATTTGTGAATGTTGAGATGTTATATTGGTTTCACTGGTAAAAATAAATAATTGAAATGGGTATAAATTTGTTTTTTGTTAAGTTGCCTAATAATTATGCACAGTAATAGTCACCTGCACACACAGATATCCCCCTAAAATAGCTAAAACTAAAAACTAAAACTTCCAAAAATATTCAGCTTTGATATTAATGAGTTTTTTGTGTTCATTGAGAACATGGTTGTTGTTCAGTAATAAAATTAATCCTCAAAAATACAACTTGCCTAATAATTCTGCACTCACTGTATTTTCGAGTTAGACAGACACTATGGAAAAAAGAACTGTGTGAAAATAACAATATAAAAATCTCCTGTTATGTTCCACAGAAAAAACAACAGCAGCAGCATACGGGTTTGGAACAAGTTGAGGGCGAGTAAATATTGTTCCCTTTTATACGAGGAGAAGGCACATTTTGATGTGTAATTGTGAGAGAGTGACATATTAAAAACCATCTTGGCAATTTTCACTCAATACAAAAGGTCACAATTGTTGTGTAGAATTTTAGGTGAAATGTCAGCCAAAATTGCATCTGGGATTTGATGCCAAAATGTCAACTCTGTATGGTAAACTTGATAAGCCAGCTTGGGGACAGATTATTCATTCAGCTGCCATAGCAACTTGCCCTCAGAACAATGTGTGCATCTCTCTTGTTTTCTCTTTTAGACTTCTCAGTCTAACTCTTAAAAAATTAGTAATTTTGAAGGAGCTGGACAGGGATCTCACATCGGTCGTCATTGCAGTTAAACTTCAGGTAAAAACTTTTTTTTTTCTTTTTTTTTCTGGTTTGCAAAAATCTGTGCTTAATCTATGTTTAGGTAACTAATGATTGTAAATATCTCTTTAGGGCTCAAAACGCATTTTGCGGTCAAATGAAATCATGTTATCTTCTGCTGGCCTTACAGAGACTGATCTTCAACTGACCTTCTCTCTTCAGGTCAGCTGTGTTTGAGTGCATTTTGGATGAGATTAGTACTAAAATGAAATTTGCAAATGCAATATTAAGGTTTTGTTTTGATTAAATGTATCAGAAGTCCTTAAGTTCCCTTCTGTTTTAATGAATTTGATACAATTAGATAAATGTTCATTCTTTAGTACTTTCTATCTTGCATGTTGGCTTCAGTACCCACATTTTTTGAAGAGAGATGCCAACAAGCTTCAGATTATGCTCCAGAGACGCAAGAGGTACAAGAATCGCACTATACTGGGCTATAAGACCCTCGCACTAGGACTGATAAATATGGCTGAGGTGAGGAACCACAAAAACCCAGTTCGAAATTGTATTTATGTGATTCTAGACTGATTGTTAGAATGTTGTTAAAGGAAAATTAACTCACATTTAAGCAAAGGTTTGAAAATGCTTCTTAAAAAAGCCATATAAGAAACAGAAACTACCGTAGGAGGTGGAAGAGTCGCTTTCTGTACAGTCAGTTTTTTGTCACTTTAATGGAGTTAACAGTACTGAAACTTCACACAGATGCACCAAAATCCACACAGGTCATTCTGTATCTGTAATTTAATGTCTAAATAAATGCCAAGACATTTGCATTTGTACTATGATTCAGTACATGACTAACTATTGAAAGTACATCCACGTCATTTCACATTATTATAATTTATTTCAAATCAAGAAGAAGAAAATGGTCTAAATGAACCAGATGGAGATGGTCCAAAATCTCTAAATGAACACTGTTATCAACATGAAAAGCATGTTTAAGCAGGTCAAACAATATATTGAATATATTTTGCTGCGAACATACCTTCATTTAAAGCTGCTGTCTGTAACCTTTTTTGTGTTCAAGATTTACAAAAAATATATAATGAGAATGTACAACATGAATCCATTTTCCAAACTGTGTTTTTGTCTTACCCTGAATCATTATGGTACACTTATAATAAGTATTTATATTGGGACTATTTCAGGCCAGACTGGTAGGTACCGCTGAGGAGGAGCACAGTCCCGGCGTGATCCGCCATAGACATAAATAGAGAGAAGTAGTTCCGGCTGCAATTTTCTTCCGCAAGATGTATGCAGTTCTGTTTATGTATGCAGTTCTGTTCACACCACTAGAGTGCAAAAAGTTACGGACTGCAGCTTTAAGCACCAAAAGTAATCTACCATTTTGTAGTTTGTTTGCAGTGTAATCATTTAGCAGATATGTTTTGTAGTCTGTTCTGATCCTCTAGTCTTTCAGGCTACTTAATTGCTTTTGTTTGCCTGTCCGTAGGTGATGCAGCACCCTACAGAAGGTGCTCAGGTGTTGGGCTTGCACACGACGGTGAAGGACACACCGGTGCCCGTTGCTGAGATCAGGGTCTATTCTCTCTCCAGTCAGCCCATCGACCCAGAGGGACCAAAGTCCAAGCTATCCGGTGAGTTGCACATGTATATCAAATTAAATAAGCTAATGAGATATCTCAAAAAGAGATCAAGGCTGCTTTTGTCACTTTAAGATTTGTAAGTTGTTGCTGAAAGTCCAGGTCGCTCTGGTTTAATAACTCGCATGGTTTCTGTTGTCTTCTTTTCAGATCGTTCACCAGACATTGATAATTACTCTGAGGAGGAAGAGGAAAGCTATTCGTCAGAGCAGGACGGCAGTGACGATCCTCTACAGGGGCATGTAAGGCCTGTGAGATTCAACTGATTGATTTTGATATTCAGCCATCTTGCCTATTTCCTGTTTAGTGATTTATAACATTGCACAGAGACTGATGTGAATCTGTTGAAGTCAGATCCCTGAAGAAACACACTGCATGGTCAGATAGGAAGTGTAAGAGAGTGGTTTGGAGTCCTTCTAGCCAAAGAGAGGAAATATAGGCAGCAAAAATGGGTGATTTATCATAGTATAATAGACAAACTGAACCAAAAACAAAAATTCTGTCATTTACTCATCCTTGTGTAGTTTCTAACCTGTATGACTGTGAAACTGAAGAAAATAAGTTTTAAAAAATGTTCATTAATCTCTTTTCAATTTAATCCATTCCAGTTGGTCGTTACCAAGAAAATATATTCTCTAAAGCTAATATCAGCTTAAAAAAAAAAAAGATCAAAAAAAGTAGCTGTTCGGATTTAAATAGGCAAATGCTTAAAGGTGCTGTATGTAAGTTTTTGACTGTACTAAAGCACAAAAATGCCATAAGTTTGCAGATACTTCGGAAACTGATTTCACATACTCGTTTCTCCGAAAAGCAATACTACAGCCAGTCATTCTACTTTGAAATGTGCGTTCTGTGTCGGAATGTCTGTTTTTGTTTTGTCTGTGCGATATTACACTTTGCTAGTATACCAATGGTATTTCGACGCCACAGGTTGCCAGTTGGCGAAAAACATATTATATTGCAAGCCATGGAAGCCAGCGAACAAACTGGGTCAGAGATGACAGATTCTACCCGACCTAAAAAGCTGCGACATCTATCTAAAAAAGCACATTAAAATGTGGATAAATCAATACGACAATTCACCATGACGTCACAAAAGTAGTAAACGTTCTTCCGGTTGGCAAAAGCCGAAGCGTTCCTATGGCAACGCTAGTAAATAGCTTGGGATTCAGACATAGTTAACATGATTATTGAGGGACTGATTAACTAATTCAGGAGATAGCAATACATGAAATGCCTAACCTTGCTCCAGTAGATGTAGCGCTAGTCTACTACCATAATTTTTAAATGAGCCTCAGCCGACCATTAAGTAGTTATTTTAGTGACTGTTGCTGTTTGACTTACAATATTTTAGACTATCGTAGATGGTCTATTTCCCTGTTATCTAACTAAAAAGGCTTTAATCGTTTTCTGTTGTTCTGTCGGGGTCGGATCAGATGGCACAGACATGAGCTTCTGACAGTCAAAAGGATAGCGTGCTGTAGACTAGCGCTACTCTGCTAATCAATCATCCATCAGCCTACAACTGTGTTTTGCTTTTTCTTATTTCTACCATTGACATTCCATCAGTAGCCTACATGACACAAGAAGTTCGGTCTCTTCCTACTTTAACTTCAGGCAGTGACTGGCAATGAGTTCAATCTTTAAAACAGACCTTAAAGGGTGGGTGAAATGCTGTTTCATGCATACTGATCTTTTTGCACTGTTAAAGACTTGGAATCCCATACTAAACATGGACAAAGTTTCAAAAGTTAAGGTGGACGTTTGATGGGAGTATTTCTTTGTCAAAAATACTACTTCCGGTTAGTCATAAGTTTCGGCAAGTTTTTTGCGATCATGCGTCCCCTTTGACGTTAATGGGGGCGGAATTTCCTTGTATGGGCCTTACGGACAATTCTACCGGAAGAGCGTGAGCGAGAGAGAGGGAGAGAGCGAAAGCAACAGGCTATGCCCATCAAAGCGCTGGCTCGTAGGCTGCGCTGCACAGGTGATGTGCACATAACAATGTCACCAAAAAAGTGCGTTTTTGGTTGCCAGACCAAGACAGTCCTGCACAGATTCCCCAAAAACCCCGCGGTAAGGCAACAGTGGATGGAATTTGCTTTTCCCGATCAGCAACTGAGTTGCGCGAATGTTTATATCTGTTCGCTGCATTTCGGTGCCGACTGTTTCATAAACAAGGCCCAGCTCGACGCCGGATTTTCCAATCGCCTAATGCTGAAGGATGGAGCAGTCCCAACGTTAGAACCGCGGGCGGTGAGTTAGACTGCTTCAAATGTCTGTGTCTATGCTCATCAAGTAGCCCAAACATGATCACGTATAGTTACTATATATATTACTATATATAGAAATTGATCAATGGAGCATGCGATGTGTAGTGCGTGTACATTTGTTTAGCTGGCCACTATATGTGTAACTTTATGTTTGTGTATTGTAAAAGCACTCCAAACAACAATACACAAAGAGGGGGGAAATATGTTGAACTAAATAAGCGCGCTTCTTCATTCAAATGTGCTACTATTCCGTGTTGTCTACACAAACCACGCGTAAACACACACACACACGTGCACAACTGCACTTCCCACATGTACACCTTCAAAGACAAAAATACGACGATATAATTCAAGTATAAATATGTAAATAACACAAGCCGCTAAGCATATTATATAGTTAGTGTATAACTTGTACCACATAGAGACGTCCTGCTCTAGTCGTTTTTGCTGCTGCTCCTGTTCAACTGCAGCCTCTGGGTCTGATTCCGGATCATAGATGTATGGCTGTATCTGATTAAAAGCCATATTTTTAGTTTGAATAAAGTTTTTCCCGCTGTTAGGGATGACACAGCTTTACGACGCACTCAACACGGCGGCGCACACGTCACTATTTAGCTCCGCTCACACGATACGCCCCCACCCGCTCGGCTTTTTTCGGAAAGACTCGGAACAGCGCATCTTTCTTATATAATTATTAAAAAAATAAAGACTTTTCGGAGATATGCAGGATGCAATGCTACTCTATAGGTCCTCAAGATTGACATGACACTGACTGAAACTGAGTGTTTCACCCCCCCTTTAAGTTTACTAATATTAGTCTCGAATTTCCTCAGCTGCAGATAATTATGGTCTGCTATGATTTTGTAGATGGACCGTTTTGAGAATACTTCTCTGTAGCGCCACTATTCAATCAATCAATCAATCAACTTTATTTATATTGCGCTTTTACAATCACGATTGTGTCAAAGCAGCTTCACAGTGTCAAATAGGAGAATATTGCGACAAAATTAGATTTGGCTGTACAATCGTACTGGAGAAAACAGTGATCAGCTTATTTTAATTTATCATATAGCGACAATGTTGGCAGATCAGTATTATAGTTTATAGAATTAAATAAGACCTAATTCATACATTTTATTTGTATAATAAGTTGAATAACTTTAATCATATTTTTAGTGTCCCCAACTGAGCAAGCCAAGCCAAAGGCGACAGTGGCAAGGAACCAAAACTCCATCAGGGCGTGATGGAGAAAAATAAACCTTGGGAGAAACCAGATTCAGTCGGTCTGTAGATAACACACCGTGTAAGATTATTATTCTGGCAACCTTACAGGTCGGAAATCATATTAGATTGGAATATTCAAAATTTCAGGGTATCACGGAAGAGACAGATTTATTTAGGATGGGGCATCGATTACACAAGAGTATGAATACAAGAAAGATCGGAATTATTAAGACGGGTTTTGAGCATGTGGTGCCAGTGAGGAAAATTCGGAGGAGACACCATTTGACACGGCTCAGCAGACACTCCAGGATGCGTTGGTCATGTCCAGGCAGGTCCACCATCCGATCCGGACAGGGCCCAGATCCGGGATAAACCTCGGGGTAAACAGAGAGACTAACATTAGTGTAGATGCCACTCTTTTTATGATGTAACGAGTACATCAGGTGTTATGGGAAGTGTTCCCGGTTCCGGCTGACCTAGTTAATGCAGCCTAACAATCAGTCAATTGATCTGAATAATGAAAGTTCAAAATGTTCTATGTGTATGCTGTAGTAAAGAGATGTGTTTTTAGTCTAGATTTAAACTGACAGAGTGTGTCTGCTTCCCGAACAATGCTAGGAAGACTATTCCAGAGTTTAGGAGCTAAATAGGAAAATTATCGACCGCCTGCAGTTGATTTAGATATTCTAGGTATTATCAACTGGCCAGAGTTTTGAGGCCGCAATAGACGTGATGGAGTATAATGTGTTAAAAGCTCGCTTAAGTACCGGGGAGATAAACTATTTAGTGCTTTGTAAGTAATAAGCAAGATTTTAAAATGTATGCAATGTTTAATAGGGAGCCAGTGCAGTGTTGACAGAACTGAACTAATATGATCATACTTCCTGGTTCTAGTAAGAACTCTAGCTGCTGCATTTTGGACTAGCTGGAGTTTGTTTATTAAGCGAGCAGGGCAACCACCCAGTAGAGCATTACAATAATCTAGCCTTGAGCTCATGAACGCATGTACTAACTGTTCAGCATTTTGCATTGAAAGCATGTGCCGTAATTTAGATATATTTTTAAGATGATAGAATGCGGTTTTACTGATGCTAGAAACGTGGCTTTCAAATGAAAGATTGGTATCAAAGAGCACACCCAGGTTCCTCACTGACGACGAGGGCTTGACAGAGCAGTCATCAAGTGTTAGACAGTATTCTCGGTTACTACTTGTGGAGCTTTTCTGTCCAATAATTAAAAATTCAGTTTTATCTGAATTAAGTTGCAGGAAATTACTATTCATCCAATTTTTTATATCAGCTATGCATTCCGTTAATCTTCTGAATTGGTAGGTTCAGTTCAGAATAGTTCCAAAACTATTCACTTTAGCCTCCTCACCCACAGGTTTGCTGGAAGGAAATCGATACAATCCTACAATTTTTGCTGAATATCTGACGGCGCAACCCCAAACAAAACACGTTTTCGTCATAGTTTCAACTTTAATCAACAGCAATGTTCTTAACTATGTAACAGTTTACAGTAGCCGGCTGGGTCTCTTCAGTTTGTCAGTAGATGCCGCTCGCGTTCTGCCATCCGGAAGTATCTTGGTGCAGATTGTTTACAAACATTCTGAAATGCCGTATTAATCAACTTACAGTGTGTAAGTCTCCTTGCCTTACATTTTCAATTGTGCTCGTTCCTGTTGCGTGTAATCAAACTAGCAACCCGTGTGAGTGTCGAGTTCGAGGAGGAGGGGGCGGGGCAAACAAGATTTTTACTCTGGACTGAGACCAATACCCATTTCAACCACTAGCTGTCATTCTTACATGCAGCACCTTTAAGAGTCAGTGATTGGATCATTATTGCAATGATTATTATGTTTCTAGCGTGTTGAATGTTTGATAATAATTCTTCTCTAACCCTAGTTGATGGAGTGTGTTGTTTTTCATTTCTTAAACAACCATATAGGAAGTCACATCATGGCCATATTCCAGGACGACAATGCCAAAATTAATCATGCTCAAATTATGAAAGAATGGGAGGGGGCATGCAGGATCATTTTCAGACATGAATCGGCACCTCTGAGTCTAGACCTTAAATTCATTGAAAGTCTTTGATATAACGTCTTTCCATTAAGAGGTGTGTACATTTTTGGTCAAGATCTTGTATTGACAATGGAAGATTCAAGCGCTCTGTAAAGTCTACTCCAGCACATCCCAAAGACTTTCAATGAAATTAAGGTCTGGACGCAGAGGTGCCAATTCATGTTTGAATTTAAGCGTTTGAATATTTAAATCCAAACAGTGACTTTTTTTTTTTTTTTGTCCGGGCAATGTATATTAGGCCGGTTTATTTAACACTGTTCATTTAATGAATTAGTTATGGAAAATGAATGTGAATAAAATGTTATAGTGAAAATAGTGATATATTCTATTTACACCATGTAAAATAGAAATTCTTTGTCAAAATAAAAGTATAAATAGCATCTAAATACTATATTGCAGATACAAACTATTTGCACCTCAGTATTGTTGTACATTTAACTGGATGCAATAATAATATAGTGTAAAATTATCATATAATATTAAATGAATGCAGCCTTAATGGGACAATAAACACCCTCCTTAACACCCTACCACTAACCCTACTCAATTAATACCTTTATTATTATTATTAAACATCCAGCATTACACATTTCCACTTTTAGAACATTTTCTTAATTTTGAATGAAAGTAATGCCTTTCCGATGTAATATGTGATGGGAAAATGGGAAAAGAGCAAGCTCGACAAAAGGCGGATTCGAACCCAGGTTGACCGCGTCAAAAGCTTGTTCCAACTTTACGCTCTACTGACTACACCGCTGAAGAAAAACACTTAACTTTAAAAATAAAGTACAACCATGCATTGATAATATTGGAATCCGAAGGAAGCTTTATTGCTTGAAGGTTCAATCTGGTTTAGCTCCACACAGGCCTGTGTTATTTATCTAACATGTCAGGAACGAGTCAGTGGGCAGGGCTACAGAATTAGGCATTTGTCTTGAGGCGGCCTTTCAATGGATTTCTAAATTCATGACCCCTTTAAGAAATGACAACAATTTATGCTTCACTAAGCATAACGGTCACTTTTGTAATGGTTACTGTTCTGAAATGAGACTTTCTTTATGACGTATGCGGCCAACCTCCAGAAGACACAGCCTTTGAAATGAGACACACAGAATGACTTATTCATTTAGACATTTACTACCACCTACTGGCAGTTTTATTTTCTTAGAGTATCATTTAATTGAAAAAATATTTCTGTATTTTAGTAGTAGTTTGCCCCAAAATGAAAATTAACATCAAAATTAACATTTACTATAAACTATTATTGTATTCAAATAAGGTTTTTTAGGTTGTTTAATGATTTGTCGCTTTTGGGCAGTACCTCTACGACGACGAGGATGAACTGAGGAAAAAGAAACCTCGACGCAAACTCCCCTCCACAGCCTCCATCACCAGAGCTAACGTAAGTGACGTAAGTGATCTGTCCTGAATTCGAAAACAGTCCTCAAAAAAACAGACCAGCTTTCTGCATCTCCATGTCAGGCTTTGTCAGGGTGAATAACTGCATATTTCTCCCTGGGGCAACTGATGTTCTTTGGACGTAGCAGCGATTACAATAGGAGCTGCTGCAATGTTTACAATCATATGGAAACTCAAGGGATGGGGCTTCTGAACACATTAACGTGTGATCTGCTTCTTCCTCTCAGATGCCTTCAGAAGTCTGTTTTGTTTTCCTGTGTGCTTCGTCTTCTAGCTGACAAGCCTTCGCCAGCGCTCTGTGCTTGTTGTGACAGCTTTTTTCCCTCTCTCTACTTGCTGCTATTTTTGTTCCCTGCTGTTGCTCAGCCAGATACGTGGTTAATTTGTGTCTGTTTGCTATTGTTGCTTATGACTCCCCCGCTTTCTGTCTAACGAGGTGTTTGTGTTTTAAATCCAGCAACCCAACATCAAACAGAAGCTTATGGCATTGGTGAAATGGTTCAAAGTGTCTGATGAGGTAATAACTGTCTCTCTAAATTCACAAGCTCTTTTTGGTGATGGTCTTTCCTCTTCTTTTTCCACACCCGTTTTTCTTTAAAGTGTCCCTATTATGCTACTTTAAAGGCATAGTTCACTTTAAAATTAAAATTCTGTCATCCTTTACTCACCCTCAAGTCTGTCAGAATTTTCATTTTAAAGTGAACTATCCCTTTAAAGGTTCCTAATTTTGTTGTGAAGACTCCTACAATAGGTTTACATGCATGAAAGGTCAAAAAGCTGTAGCATTTTCTCATTATATACATTGCACGTCACATTTTTCAGTGATTCTCAAACGGCTCGAATATTCTTTCTAAATCCCTCCTTTCTTTGGCCCTACTATGCTCTGATTGGCCAGATTGCCCAATCTGTTGTGATTGAAACTAAACACCCATTACCATGACTAAACTTTAACCATGAGTCCGGAGGCTTCCTAAAGCTCAGAGATCGTACACACTGGGAAGACACTAACAATGACATTGATTTTTTCCATATCATTACGAGCGAGTCCGATGATGAAACATTGGAAGAACTATTTATTTAACCCGAACCTCCATCGCAAAGATGACTTGAGCAGAACATTTCTCAGTGATATGCTACTGCTTTTGAGATACATTAGGATATGTTGCAACTGTAATTCCTCACCATCAGCATTAACAAGTGTATGTCTGCATACTGATGCGAATATTTCTAATTTATGGCTGTGCACTTGCGGGAACTGTATCAATAATAGCGCGTACGTTAGCTGAGTACTAACGTGAATGACTGATGTCACTTTAAAGTTTGTAAAACAAATCTAGCTCTATCCTTTATCTTTACTTAAATTAGTAATAACGCGAGTTAGCTGGTTAGCCAGAAACTTAAAACAATATAAAACACAAATCTACGTATTTTGAACACCAGGTAGAAGATGCAGTATACATCCGTAATTATTCATACTTACAGGTTCGGAGGAGCAAATCGGACCAAATAAACTGGGTACTGACCCATCTTTAATGGATAAGCGTTTTGTAAATCCGATTTAGACCTTAGGGATTTGAGAAGCTATCGTCAAAAGATTATGCTGTTTTATCACTGTGGTAATTTCTAACCACTGATTCTTCACATCCTAATCCTTCGGAAGTGTTTACAAAGAGAATTTGCATTTGCTGAGCAGAACTTGAAATGTACACAATACGAACCAGCTACAGTGTTTGAGGGCTGGTCAAAAGTAGCCGTTGTTCACAGGCATAGGCGGGCATTATGCAAATATGTTAATGCATTAGGTTTGCAGGCCACGGAAGTGACTCTGGGCACTCTGACTGGTCTGCGGCAATGAAGCCCCATACGCAACAAACTATGCTATGCACTGTGTGTTTTGACACCTTTCTATCAGAACTAGCATTAACTTCTTGAGCAATTTGAGCTACAGTAGCTCGTCTGTTTGATGAGACCACACAGCCTTCACTCCCCATGTGTATCAGTGAGTCTTGGCCGCCCATGACCCTGTCGCTGTTCCTTCCTTGGATCACTTTTTATAGATAGTGACCACTGCAGACCGGAAACACCCCACAAGAGCTGGAGTTTTGGAGATGTTCTGACCCAGTCATCAGGACATCACAATTTGGCCCTTGATAAACTCGCTCAAATCCTTGCTCTTGCCCATTTTTCCTGCTTCTAACATGTCAACTTAGAGGACAAAATGTTCACTTGTTGCCTAATATATCCCACCTACTAACAAGTGCCATGATAACGAGATATTTAGAGTTATTCACTTCACCTGTCATAATGTTATGCCTGATCGGTATATATTACACATTGTATTAAAGGTCCTAAGCATAATGGGGCACTGTAAGAATTGTATTTGTTCGTTTATAACAATACAATTTGTATTTAGGGGCGCATATATACAAATTCTGACAGATACAGATAAGTTGGTAAGAATTTTCATAAAATAGCTTATAATCAATAATTTCTTGACATCGGAATGTATCTAAATAAAATATATTTTTATAAATAAATCATTCCAAAATTTAAGTTTTTAAATATTTAAGTGTTTTTAGAGTTTTTAAAGAGTAACACCTAAGTGATCATACGATGATGAGAAGGCTATTCTAAAGGTAAAAATACCTCTATCATTAATCGATGATAGAGGTATTAATCGTTTACCTCTATCATTAATCGATGGGTAATATTATGCATGCAGGGGTTTGGTTTGGATCATGTGTCCCAAGAGCAGATCCGGGATGTGGAAGAGGACCTGGATGAGCTCTATGACAGTCTTGAAATGTACAACCCCAGTGACAGTGGCCCAGACATGGAGGAGACGGACAGTATTATCAGCACCCCCAAACCCACACTCCGGTAAAGTATTCACTAGCTAATATTTACACTTATTCCATACACTTTCAGATATCAATTTGGTAATTTTGCTTTGCATTACATAGATTTGATTATACAATTAAGGAGGCAGTCAATAAATGTAGTGTTGTTGTTGTTACAAAAGATTCTTGTATATATTATATATGAGAAGATGCATACTCGCTCTCAAATGTTGAAATAAACGGACAAAAAACTAAGCTTTTTTTAGCCACATACTGAGTGGGCAAACTGCCTACATCTCAGTGTTCTTATTCTGAACCTGCCTTTGTGTGTGTGTGTGTGTTTTTTAGGCCATTTTTTGAAGGCATGTCACAGTCCAGCTCTCAGACGGAGTTTGGTACCGGTAGCTTGAATAGTAGGTGCAGCCACAGCAAAGACAAGCTGAGTCCTGTGAGTGTCATTCTGAGAGCCAGACCTTATTTGAGCACTGCGATTTAGCTTTGCTTTGCCTTAATATGGTGCATGCCCACTACAACGGCAAAATCCACTCATCCACTCATCCAACATCCAGTGCCACGCTATAACGCCTCTGCTTTGAGGCGTGTCTGAAGTGATTGTGTTTTTTTTTTTTTCAACACGCAGGCAATAGTCATCAGAGATTGCACGATTGCATTTGGAAATAGGCAAGCTTTGTTTCCAAATGCCCCAAATAAAGATATCCTGTCAATTTTATTGGCTTTTGTAAACCCAGCCAGTATAATCACAATCAAAGCATCCAAACTGCAATATTTAACATGCATGTAACAACTGCAAAGCATCCAATGTGTAAACAATATAATTAACACACTAAATCCTGCATAATCTCCTGCACAACCTGCACACTTTTAAATGTTTAAGACAGATGTCATTACCTGAACCTCCTGTGTTTTTCCCTTGATTTGTACATAAAGTGGAAAGCTGGCCAACCCTTTGATGCTTACAACAATTCTCAACGCTTTCACTGGTCCTCTGTCAATCCCACATAGCATTATGCGAGTGATTCTGAAGCTCATCTTCCATAGGAATGTATTGAAAACACTCGTTCTGCTGCATTTGCTTCTCGACAGTGGGCATGCACTTTTACTGCTTTTCTTTTGTGTTTGTGTACATATATATATATATATAATATGTATGTGTGTGTGTGTGTGTGTGTGTGTGTGTGTGTGTATATATATATATATATATATATATATATATATATATATATATATATATATATATATATATATATATATATATATATATATATCTATATATATCTATATATAATCATATTACAGTCATATTTTAACACCAAGGAGAGGGAGTTGCATGGTGAAACCTCCAGACATGTATCTATGAAAAGCCCTGAATGAGCTCTTTACAGGACATCCAGACTTAAAACTGTGACATATATGGGCTCAGAAAAATATAATCTAATAATAATAATATAATGCACAGAGTCTCAGGAGGAAAACTATTTGGACTTTTAAGCCAGCTATTTTGCCATTTACTTTTAACCAACTGATTGTGGTCACATTAACTATATGAAAGTGTCCAAATACCTTATGTCTTATCGACATATACATTGTATTGGTTTGTATTTTTTGTTTTCCTTTTGTGAATTTTTTTGCATACACATGCCACTTGCTTAAATGATTATTTATTTAGTTTATATAAATGTGTTGTCTAGTTACATTATTACAGTTTTAACTGTCTATATACATTTTGGGGCCACTGCATGTATTGTGTTTCTTTTCTTTTCAATTCAATTCAATTATTTTCAATTTCTTTTCAATTTCAAAAGAGGGGTGAGCAGATTGTATCTGGTAAAATCCAGCGTTCCCCCAGTGCGCAGCTGGAGGATGCTTTCTCAGAAATGGACACACTGGTGAGACTGATTGCACCTCTTTATCTGCCCCTTGCATTTGGTTTGTAGTAAAACCTCTTTTGTTCTCTGTGAGCCTGTGAACCAGTATTCATTGAGATGGTTATGTTCTAGGAACTTAATGAAGTGGAGGTGATAGCAGACGGGACCCCTTGCATCACTTTATCAGTGGCGGAGAGGCCCCGGACCCCACAGAGGAGCAATAGCACTAACATGCCATCTCCCAGGTTGGTATTTCACATTAAACCTGCATTTAAAAAGATGGTCCCCACAAAATGAAAATGTTGATACCAAACATAATTGGTTCCCATTGACTTCCATTGTATCTTTTGTGCATACAATAAAAGTCAAATGGAACCAAAACTGTTCAGTTTCCAACATTCTTCAGAATATATTGTTTTGTATTTTACAGAAGAAAGAAATTCAAACAGGTTTGGAACAAGACAAAGTTGTGTAAATTAAGGGGAAAAAAATATTTTTGGGTGGACTATCCCTTTTAGGGCTTTTTGCTATGAAGCATGAAATGATACAAATGTCTCATCTGATAGAGATATGGCTTTACCAGTAAAAGACCATACTAATTTGTAATAAGTGATTTTTATCTTTTGGTTTTATTCCAAGTACGAAATAACAAAAGTATATAATAATCAAAACATATCAATAATAATTTGTGATGGAAACCATTTATTTAAAATTATATTTATATATATTTTATATTTATTATTTATATTTTATATATATATATATATATATATATATATATATATATATATATATATATATATATATATATATATATATATAATATATATATATAATTTTTTTTTTTTTTTAAATAAGGGGCAATAAGATATAAAATATTATCAATAATATATAAACTATTATTTACCTTAATATGTAAACAATTACATGCCTCTCTTGCAAAGTTAACCACATTGTTATATGTACTATTACGGCATGATATAAAATGACTTGTACTGTGAAATTGTGGGTAATACCACCCACTCCTAATGTATACTATGCACAAACTACGGTATGTACGTAGCTTCTGGTTCATTTAGACCCTTGGGCACATATTGGAAAAAATGGAGTGTGTATCGCAATAAATAAAAGCAGCTGTGAAATTCTCATCAGGCTGGATGGCAGTCACACCCCCAAACAGAGGCGAGGGACCCCTATGAAAGAGAGGCAGCTGTCCAAACCGCTCAGTGAACGCACCAACAGCTCAGACAGCGAGAGATCACCCGAGCTCAGCCTCACCCCTCAGGTAACAACCTAGTTTTCATGTTTTATGAGGACATTTTTAATAGACACACTGGTAATAATTTTTATATGGTACAAACGGTATATTCGATCACCTTACACTAACTCTACCCCCTAAACCTACCCATCAAAATAAATTTCTGCATTAATACATTTAAAAAAAACGTAACTTAATATGATTTTGTAAGCTGTTTTCCTTATGGGGTCAGAAAAATGTCCCCACAAGGACGAGGATTTTAGATATTGCCATCTTTGTGGGGACATTTGTCCCCATAGTGTTACCAGGACTAACACACACACACACACACACACACACACACACACACACACACACACACACACACACACACACACACACACTCACTCAGTGCTAGCACTTAGGCAAGAACAGCTGCCTCACTCTTCTTAAGTTGCTTTGACTGAAGCACAGCAGAATCAATAAACCCCCAAGGGCTATTTTCTCAGAAAACTGTGTGTTTGTGTGCATGTGAGAGGGCAAAGCAGAGAATATGGTGATTCATTTGGGCCGTGCATGAGGATTAGTGAGCGGGGGGGAGTGGGTGTGATGCTAGAGTAGAGCGAGCGAGCAAGAGAGGGAGAGAGAGAGAGTGGGCGATAATTCTCCTTATGTAACTCTGAACTAGGTCTGGCATGATTCAACACCTGGTTTATATGGCCCTTCACTTTTGTGCAGAGGTGTCAAAACATCCTTAAAGGCCATTGTGATGAAGTGCCATTTTTAATTTTCCCCTGCATGATACATCCCACTTAAATATTAACATTTTTTTGCTGCTCACCATCTCTGCTGCTTTTTATCAAATGTGCTTGGGAAACCATGTGGTTCATGAGACCGAAATAGCCGTTTCTGAGTCATCCACAATACGAGAGCTCTTAAAGGTGAAGTGTTTATTTTTTGGATGTACGTTTTTGGAGGTAATTTTGAATGGGTGTATGCATTTTGTAATCGCTTTCAAATCTTACCGACTACATAAAAGATATACATAAGGCTAAATAAATGTTTAAATAAAAAAACAAAACAAAAAAAACAAAATTCGATTTCTGCCCTAGCTTGAACAAATACACTACTGTTCAGAAGAAATATTTCTGAAAGAAGTCTCTTACGATAACCATTTATTTGATCAAAAATACAGTAAAAACAGTAATATTGTGGGACTATAATTGTGAGATATTGCATAATGTTAAGCAACTGTTTTCTATTTTAATCTTTTTAAAAATAAATGTAGTTCATTCCTGTGTTTGCAAAGCATTGTTACTCCAAACTTGATCCTTTCAAAATCATTCTAATGTGCTGTTTTTCTGATCAAAAATAATAATAATAATAACAACAATTATTATTATTAATATTATTAATATCATCAAATGTTAAAATCAGTTATAATATTTTTTGTGGAAGCCATTAAAAAATTCTCAGGGTTCTCTAAATAATAAAATGTTCAAATGTTGAACAATGTTAATGAATTTATTTGCTGTCATTTTTGAAAAATTTAAAGCATCCTTGCAATAAAAGTGTTAATTTAAAGAGAGCCAAACTTTTGAATGTTGAACTGATAAAATTAGTAAAATATTACATATCAATAAAATATGCCAGCCAGTGAATCGCTCATTTGCGTTGTTCAAACTGTTTAAACTAACAAATTCAATAAAATGAATCTTTCCAATGCTTGTTTCCTCACTTGGATATAAAGCTGACATTACAAATACCTGACATTACATTTTATTCTTTAAAAGCTACATTATTTTGAAAGCAGCTTAGCTGCTGCCTGTCACGCTACTGTCATTATGTTGTTAGATACTCTTTAACACCAGTAACTGCATCTTAAAGTTAAATGCTTAAAATGCTAGTCTGAGAAAATGTTTTCAATGACCCTTCTCTTTGCAGATGCCGAGGAAGATAGTATACGACCAGCTCAACCAGATTCTGCTGTCTGACAGCACTCTTCCTGACAGCCTTATCTTGGTGAACGGCAGCGATTGGCAAGGACACGTAAATACCATTCCACTTCACTTCCTGTGTGCCTGTCTAGCTGACCTCCCTGCACAGAACTTAGCCATTCTCTTGTGTTCGATTTGTGTAAAATTTCTGAACGTTTTATCAGTGTTTCAGTGCATATGGACGTTTTTATCCATTTTAAAGTAGAGAAATCTGACTGTGTGTGTCTGCAGTATGTGGCCGAGCTGTTGCAGGCCCAGAAGCTTCCAGTCGTCTGCACCTGCTCAGGATCAGAAATCCAGGCCGTCCTTTCCGCCCTGCTCACACGCATACAGAAATTGTGAGTGTCACTGCGGTGGAACCAGTGAGAATAAACACAAATGTGAAACTACATGGTCTGTAGTGATGGCTGGCTGTCAGATCTCATGATAGTCATGGTTGTCAATAGGAATCATTGTTGATCAAAGATTTTAGCTTATAAACAGCATGTGCTTCTACCAGTTCCTATGTCTGCAGTGTGGCTTTTTATTGTTCTTTCTTTATGCTCACAGCTGCAACTGTAACTCCATCATGCCCAAACCGGTGAAGGTTGTGGCGATTGGAGGTCAGAGCTACTTAGGAGCCGTTTTGAGATTCTTTGTCTCTCAGCTAGCCAACAAGATGTCCGACTGGCTTAGCCACATGAAGTTCCTTGTGGTGCCTTTAGGTGCATATATATAACCTTTAAACACAATGTTATATCACACAAAAATGGCAGATGCTTTCTAAAAAATCTACTGGGAGTTAAAAAAAAAAGTGCTGGCTGTATAATGTGAGTGTCTCCACAGGCTCTCACCCCGTGGCCAAACACCTGGGTTCTCTGGACAGTCGCTACAGTTCTTCCTTCCTGGACAGCTCATGGAGAGAGTTTTTCAGCCGTCCAGAGCCTCCCCAGACTGGCAAGTAATGCATTTGTCTGCTATGGTTATTTATTTTTCATGTTTAATCTCATAGTGGAATGCACCATTTCTCTTTTCGGTGCCCATTGAGATGTTATATTGCAGATTGTCCATTGGATTTTATCTTGTATCACTTCAGCTTCTTCCTCTGCTGACTTTGTGGATGTGGCTGGACGAATTCTACAGTACATTAACGGATCTGCGGTTACTCATCAGCTCCCCATTGCTGAGGCCATGCTGACCTGCAAACATATGATGAGGTGATAAAATCAAAATCAAAAATATTTGAAAAGAAGCAACTGTGATTATTTCTATTATAATTTGTTTTACTCTTCTAGGCAAGATGAAGATTCCTACCAAAATTTTGTTCCTTTTGTGGGTGTAAGTATATTTTAGTTAATGTTGCCCTACCATTCATAAGTTTGTGTGTGGTAGAGTCTCTTATGCTTACCAAGGCTACGTGTATTTGATCAAAAATAAATAAATAAATGTTAGGACATATTAACACACTTTAAAACAACTGTTTTCTATCTTAATATATTTTAGTGTGGTTTATTTTATCATTGTTGAAAAAAGTTCTGCTTAGTGTTAGTTCATCTAAAAATGAAATTTCTGTTCATGTCGTTCCCAACCCGTAAGGCCTTCATTAATCTTCAGTCCACAAATGAAGATATTTTTGACTCCCATAGACTGCAAAGTTATTACCACTTTCAAGGCCCAGAAAGGTAGTAGAGACATTGGCCCTCATTTATCAAAAGTGCGTACACCAAATTTCCAGCGTACACCTTGCGTACACCCAAACCCACGGTGACTTTGAGATTTATCAATATGGACGTTGGCGTACGGCTCGCTCAAATCCTACGCCAGCTCAGGAGGTGGTGTACGCGCGTTTGAGTTAGTGTGAAAATGCGCAGAAAAGCAATTCCTAACACCACAAAACGCACTGACAAGATATGCCATATGACCCACTGTTAAAAACCACAAAAACAACATTCATAGTTTATTTTTGTGCAACATGAACGTCAATGTTTAATTTGTGTGACTTTACCAAAGCGTTTGATTTGTAGGCATATGTATTCCTCCAGTCGCGAGCCTGTGCGCTGTATCTGACGTTTCAGGCCCGCCTGGCCCAGCAGCTGCGCACGGACTGGGAATAATTGAGACTGACAAAATATTAAAAATGACCTTCTTCTTTTAAATAATAATCAAATCAATAAAAACGACATTCTTCTTCTAAATAACAAGCGTCATTAAGAATAATAATCATAATAATAAAAAGAAGAATCTTACAAATTGTCATGTAATTATAAATGTGAATGAATCTTACTCCACATCACATCATCTCACTATTGTACACCCCAATACATGTGCCGTGATACGAAATTAAATGCTAATTTTTTCAAAACGTGCTGTAAAATAATGCAGTGATGCTAATTTATCATCCAAACAGCTATTTAAACTGCTGGAGTGTGCTTCTCAACCCCCACACTATTAACAGTACTCTTTATTTGTGTTCGGATCTTTTTAAATTTTCAGCCATCCGAATGGGCTAGCAACAGGCAGCACACATGGCACGACTCGTGTTTGTCATTAGTCTTGTATTTTTGTTTTATTTATACAACTGACCACAGGTCATAAACCTGAAATAAGAAATAAAACAGTGTTACAAATATATCCATTGAACATATAATGCAAAATAAACAACCATGAAGTAGTTACAATAAAATAACTAGGTCTATTTCTGCTGTAAATAAGATTACACTATAATATAATCTCCTATACAGTCCTACACAGCTGTATAGACACCGCAGAAACTACATTTCCCATCACGCATAGCGGCGCAGCGCTACTGCGCATCGCATCTGCGCAGCGCTCGTGCGCAGGGTATAACTATCACACGAGTCCGCGGGTAAAGTGCATTAATCATTATAACACTGAAGCTCAATGCTTTACTGTATTGATGCAACTCCTTTGCCTACCACACAACCGTCTGTTACATTTGTTCACTTGGTAATTTGTGAATTATCCTGCGTTCGAACATATCGCAACCCAGAGAACTGAACAGTACATGCGCTAACCTAACTATGAATCAAGTCTCTCAGCACGGACTAAACGCAGCCAATGTTGACAATTACACAAGTATGAAACTTTACACATTCCTGAATTAAAGTACAGCAGACCGTAGCTTATGATGAACTTTCAAAAGGTTCTAAATTCGCTACATACCAACGGGCTGTGTGCTCCTGATGATGGGTTGTGAATAACAATAGACGTTACTCTGTATGTTTATAAAGAAGCTTCCGGCGCAACTGCGCATGCTGATACCCAAATTACCATCGCGCAACAAAATAATCATTATGATGTAAATATATAATATATTTTTTGCTTAAATAAATCCTACTGTTACCAATATTTTAAGTAGACTTTTTATAACCATGAATTTTACCACTATTATTATTTATTTATTTTAGTGACCCAAAGAACCGAACAATTTGTGTCCATATTTTGTTTTTGTAGGTGCCTTTAATCCCACTCTTTAAACTCCCAAATAAAACAATTTCGGGTTTTTTTTCCACTTCCCTGATGGTCTCGATGGGCGCGTCTCAATCATCTCAATAGGATCGTCAGAGCACTGATCAGGGAGTTAGCCCATTGACTTATGTCCTAATCAGTGCCCTGACTAGTGGACTAGTGAGATGATTGAGCGCGCCCGATCTCCACATCGGAGAAGTTTCGCTTCTTTGCCATCTTCTGTTTGTCCATGGCGTAAAATGAGGGCGTGGGGGAGGCGGAGACTTGAATATATAGGGGCGTGTTATTCTAATGACGATCATTTTCAGCCGCCGCATTTATCAAGGGCAAGTATTGCGTACACCTGGATTGCAGAGGTACGCACAGCTTCATAAATCAGGCGATGAGAGGAGTGTAAGCATAATCTTACGCCAACATATACACCAGTTTCTACGTAAGATTGATAAATGAGGGCCATTGTGGTCCATGTCACTCCAGTGGTTCAACCTAAATGTAATGAAGTGGCGATAATACTTTTAGTATGCAAAAAGCCCCCCAAAATAATGAATTTATTCAACAATTTCTTCTCTTCCGTGTTAATCTTTGACAATGTTCACATGAGAACCACGATGCATGCATGTCATGTTGACGCAGGAGCTGGCCAATAGGGAGCCAGCATACTGATGTAGAACCGGGAAGCGCTGCGTTGTGTTTAGAACATGAACAGCATCAAGAGACTGACACAGAAGTCGTTATTTTTTGCTCATAAAAAGTATTCCGTTTATCTTTCAGTATCAGTCGCTTCATAATAATAATATTAATGTTGCAGTCTGTGGGAGTCAGAAAGCTCTTGGATTTCATCAAAAATATCTTCATTTCTGTTCTAAAAATGAATGAAGGTCTTACGGGTTTGGAACGACATGAGACAATGAAACAATTTTCATTTATATTTAATATTTTTGCGGAAACAAAAGAACAACATTTATTTGAAATAGAAATCCTTTTAGAATATCCTTGTTTATATAACATTATAAATGCTTTTACTTTCACTTTTGATCAATTTAATGCATCCTTGCTGAATAAAAGTATTAATTTCTTTGTAAAAAATTTTTTTAACACTAATGTTTTTTTTCATTTTCAATGATGTATGGATTTATATATCTTTTTTTTCTTGCAACAGGTGGTTAAGGTGGGATTGGTAGAGCCCAGCCCAGGATCTTCAGGTTTTATTTTTTTTTGTAAACAAAATTCTCCAGTAATATTGTGTTACCATTAGGGTTGGGAATAAAAAACCAGACAGTGTAACCAATGTAGTTTGAATCCTCAACAAGTGACTCTTATGAGCTGGTTTGTT
The DNA here is from genome assembly GCF_024679245.1 of Pseudorasbora parva. Lineage (NCBI taxonomy): Eukaryota > Metazoa > Chordata > Actinopteri > Cypriniformes > Gobionidae > Pseudorasbora > Pseudorasbora parva. The sequence continues at coordinate 24,414,938 of NC_090189.1, forward strand.
TTAGTGTATCAAAAACATATAATGGAACCAGTGAAGTATTCTAAAGGCCTGTTCACACCAAGGAGGATAACTATAAAGATGAACTATATTAGCAATATTGTTTCGTTTATTCTATACTCTTGCTTTTCTGCTTCTTTAAATCCTCAAGCTCATTACAGCAGGATTGATTCTGATTGGCTGATAATGTTGTAATCATTCATCAGTTGGATAAAATAAATCTGAAAGTGATTCCAACTACATTGTTTCTCTGTATCGCTATAGCTGTAGTGTGAATGCTGTTATTTTTTAAGATTGAGAACGATTTTTAGAACTATATATTTATCGATATCTTTATAATTATCGTTCTTGGTGTGAACCGGCATTTAGTTGGTTGTTTTTAGTAGACGTACAACTTACCACTAAAGTTGCACATTTTAGAATAAGTGATTTGAATCAGATTTTTGTTAAATATATAGGTAAATCTTTATTAGAATGGCCAGTTTTTAATAGCAGAAAGTATTCATATTTCTTTAGAAATCAGCTTATCACTGCAATGAAATTGCATTTTTGCCATTGTTGTAGGTTTGTTCCCAAATGTTTATTTGACTCATTGTAGGTGGAGATTGTGAGGAAGGTTTGGCTTTGAGCTTGGTAGTTCCCTCGACCTCTCCACCTGCTCATGTGTCTCCCACTGGGGTGATGAAAGATTCTGCAACGCCTCCTCCATCACCATCACTAAGCGGCGGACTGGCTGCTCTGGGGTTTGTGTAATATTGTACAGAAATCCGCACTGCTCTGCTGTTTCTCATATTGCATAGAAATGCTAGCCTGGTAAATCTGGTCCAACTGATTCTGTTATCTAGGAGCCCCAGCATGTCTCATGGTGTAGATGCAATTGGGCTGCAGGTGGATTACTGGGTGTCCTCAGGGGCTGAGAAGCGCAAAGACGGAGAACGGAAAGACACTAAGTACACTTTGAAGTGTGCTTTCAGATCCTTGCAGGTTAGCCGACTGCCCGGTTTCGGCACCATTGAGCTCCAAACTGGCTCTAACACTATGTCCATGACTGTGGTGACCAAGGAGAAGAACAAGAAAGGTGAGATTGTCCACTAAATGTACAGAAATGCCTTTCTGTTTTTAGTTTTATTTTAGCTGAGCTTTTTTTATTTCTCTCACTGCAGTGCTACTATTGTTGATAGTCTCCATATTTATCCACATTCACACATACCTATATTTACTCATTTTGCCTGTGTTCAGTCCCAACCATCTTCCTAGGGAAGAAGCCGAAAGAGAAAGACACAGAGTCAAAGAGCCAGATCATCGAAGGTATCACCAGACTCATCTGCTCTGCCAAGAATCAACAAACCAGTCTAAGAGGTACTTGTCAATAGATGTTTTACAGGAAACAAATGAATTGAGTTTATTAAGACATCCTTTGTTTTTGTCACCCATTGATTTTTTTAATAGTGTCTAAGACCGCATTCACCTTACATGGTACAAGTGACCCAGTTCCGATATTTCTTTCTCCAATGTGGCACAGATTGTTCATATGTGGAAATAAATCTGATATGAATCGGATATGTGGAGTTGCGTCTGCCATGTAAGTGGAAATATTGGATATTTCCCTGTCAATGCGTGTCGTACATCAATGAAAAAGCGGCAGTAGCGAATGATGTCTCATGATGAACTCCAGCCACGATCATGTGACTCTTATAATGCCTAGGCTGCAACAAGGGCTCTCCTTTTTTTTCCTCTGTCTTAAGAGACCAATATTTACATGACCTTTCAAGATGATGCAGAAAGCAAAAAATTGTATTATCATTTTTTCTGCATCTATTGCAAATCGCACCCTTTTCAGCCTAAGCTTTGCCAGGTCAGTACATCTACCTTAAGTTGTTTTGCCAATTGTTAATCCAGATTTCAGATATGGATCAGTTTTTAAAGAAGTTAGCTAGTCGTCAAAGAAATCAGATATAGTCAACAAATTGAAATTGGACATCAAGACCTGCAGTGTGTCCTTAAAGGTTTAGATATGTTAGATACCAATAACGTGAATAAAAGATTTCTAGTATCCAAGGATGTTACCAACTATTCCAAATTTGAAGCATTAGAGGCAAGTTTAAGAAGCTGTCACTGGAAAAAACAATTGTGTACATTAGTGTCTATGTTGTCCATGACCCTGAAAGTTTTGAGACCGTTCGCAAAATGCATATAGTTAGCATTTTCCTAATTGAATATTCAACATATTATCATATTTTATATGATTGAGAAGCACACGATCAATGTCTATCAATTGCTTATTTTAGTGACCTATAATAATGCAGAATCTTAAATATTTCCTATTAAGTTTTTTAAATTCGGGGTACATTCGATTTGAAATCTCTCCGACATTTGGACCCACTGTATGTTAACCCTCTTCACTCATGAGATGGACATGTTTCAGTGTCTGTAGATGGGATGGAGTGGAATGATGTGAAGTTCTTCCAGCTTGCGTCTCAGTGGCCCACTCATGTGAAGTACATTCCTGTGGGGCTGTTTGGATACAACAAACCGTCTTCCTAGTGACCTCTGACTTGGGAAAAATGATGGTAAAGTTTCTTGATCCTGCTTATTATAGCCTTCAGATGGAATAGAGGGCTAGTTGTTCTTCTTGAGTGGTCCTGCTTCCAGTACACGATAGATACTTGAGCCAAAGTGGGAGATCTTAATTCTCATCGGTGAACGGTGGGTTTGTTTGATCTCGTTTTGGCCTATAGACGGGCCAGAGCAGAAAAAGACTTGAGGATGGATCATCAGTGGGTTGAGAATATTATTTATAAACCATTTCTAACAGTGTTTTGTGTGCTGTGCAATTCATGACGCAATAATATCCCAATATTGTATTGAGTTTATATTTAAATGGTACTTGATGTTAGTGATTTAAAGTCTTCAGATTTATTATTTGTAAATTTTTATTGTACAGCTTTAATGTATGATTAGTGTTACTTCACCGAATTTGAATAACTGAATCTGACATCCAAAGCTTCTCAGACACTGTAAAGAAAAAAAGAAGCCTTTAAGATACTTTATTAAAGGATATTTTTGTCTATGTATGAAATATTCTACTGTCCACTTGTATAAAAATATATATTTGCTTATGTGATTTTATCTATATGTATGCATTAATCAAAGCATGCATCTATATGTGCTTACATCAGGGTTTGTCTAAGCTGCTAAGGACACCTTGTCCATTCCACTGTGGTTTCTGAGTTAAATATCTTGTTGCTATCAATTTATTAATCTGCCATCACTAAAGGTAATCACTGGCTGTTGTTATGCCTTCCACAACAAATGTGATTATTTGAGTTAAGTAATAATAAGAGTAAACATAATATGGTTTATTTTGTTCATTCTAAGTGACCTGAGACTACATTTGAAAAATGTGAACCATTATTGCCTTTCTACATCTGTTGTACACAACCTAGTTAGTTTGCATGATGCAGTATATTGATCAGTATGACTGCAGCACACATAGTTATTTTGATAACACTGTACATGTGAAAAGTCAGTATTGTATATTTTGGTCTATAAAGCTTTGTGTGGTATTTTGACATTTACAAACAACTGCAGAAGTAATAAATCTATTGTAAGTGCAATCTCTGTTTTACTTTTACGAGTTAAACTGGGGCTGCACTAAAGTTCATAATTTAAAAAGTGTAATATAGATTACTTGCCGATTGTAGTCAATTACTGATTCCAAATTACCTGACAAAAATTGTAGTTAGTAAGATTACTTGCTTTAGGTAATGTATTCCGATTACTTTTTAGATTACTTTTAACCTTTTATCACATTGATTTTAATAGACTATCTTGTAACATGGTTATATAAAAAAACAAAGAGAAAAAATATATTGTTTTTTAGTATCAACAACATGAAGTGCATTAAATACTTCATTACGTCAGGGTTTCCCACACTAACTAAGGGCTTATTTCAAGTAAATATATTAGAGCAAAGAGAAATTTTTAAATATGACAAAGACTGATGGGGTAAATGACTCATAATTCATTGATTCTACTTCTGTGATAATAACATGTAAGTAATAGATAAGTAACTGTGGTATGATTTAAAAGTATTTTAAAATGTAATATAATCGAATTACAAGTACGAGGTCCCGACTCTCTGTGGTCGTTAAAAATCCCAGGATGTCCTTCGATAAAGTGTAGGGGTGTAACCCCGGCATCCTGCCCAAATTAGCCCATTGGCCCCTGTCCATCATGGCCTCCTAATCTTCCCCATATCCTGATTGGCTTCATCACTCGGTCTCCTCTCCACCATAAGCTGGTGTGTCGTGCGCCTTCTGGCGCAATATGGCTGCCGTCGCATCATCCAGGTGGATGCTGCACATTGGTGGTGGTTGAGGAGATTCCCCTTTATATAAATGTAACAGATTATTATTATTTTTTTTTTTTGGAATCTGATTACGTAATCCAAGTTACATGTAATCAGTTGCTACCCAGCACTATATAGTAAATGATTACAAACAATCTGGAGTACATAAAATTATATGTATGTTATGCATGTATTGCTAGGGGTTAACAGTTTATGACCAAAGACCAGTAGTGTAAAATGAACTCCAAGAGTCAGGAGTGTAATTAATTGAAATAAATATTTACTTAAGAATAGTTTGCATTTTCATCAGCAGAAGCCAGCTTCAAGTTTTAGAAGGAGTTCGTAGGCCGCACTCCCCCTCTCCCTCTTGTTGCCCCGCCCCCTCCTACAAACTATTGTCCCAACAGTCATACCATTTTCAAGGTCTATCCACATCATTACTGCAAAGTGGATGATTCTGATTGGCTCAGAGAAAATGCACAGTCATGGTTCATTTCCACACATTCTCAGTTAATCTGATGCACATCTCCATAAATATGTTACTTTTTGACACTTTTACACTGGAATTAGGCCCGTAGTGACCTTCCAACAAGTCCACCCATCTCTTAGGATGTCCATTCTCAACACTGACCTGTAACACAGAATTCTGCACACGTACAAAGATACACAGTCTCCAGGGTTGGAGCTGATTAAGCTCCAGTTGTAATTAGAATGTTCCGCAAAACATACTGATAACACGTGCTTTCTCTCAGTGAGAGTACAGACAATAATACAGGCAATATTCATCTTGATTCTTAAGTGTTTCAGTTAAAGGAAATATCCGGAAGCAGGGCTAAATGAGCAAACACTGTTACTGCACTCCTGACATGTTAGGGGTGTGTGATACCTCCAAAATCGAATCACTCGACACCTTGTTGCTGTCAAGTGTTTAGTGACACATCACGCATCTCTAGGCCAGACCCTCAGTCACTCCTCAGAGACCAAATACACACCAGAAAACAAGAACTCAGGGGTTCTCTTAAGCAAATTCATAACTGGATTGAAGCTTTATAATAATGTAGGAAAATAAATATTGATTAAAGCTTTGATTATGATTTTAATTAGTATTTTATAAGTTGGTCTTTGAATTTCCACTGTGAAAAGTGAGAGTAAAGTGATTTATAGTGTTAGAAAACATATACATTTCAAATAAATTTCCAATCATTAAATATCCTGAAAAATGTTTTACACAAAACTATTAAGCAGCTCAGCTATTATCATATTAGAATAATATCTGACAGATCATGTGGCACTGGAGTAACGGAGTAATATTTTGTTTGAATTGTATTATTATTTTTTTTGTATTACTACTTGAGCAAATATGCTACCTTCTTTCAAAAAAACAAACAAAAAAAAAACATCAAAATCTAGTGCATATAATTGCATTTATATTTTAGAAAAAGGGTCATTCAAAGGGATCATCATATTTATAGGTCTGTGCCATGCATGAAAACCCCTGATTTAGCAGATGCTTTCTTATTCAACACTACAGGGACATGTAAACTATTCTCTGTGTGTGGTTACGGGGGATACACCGATAGAGGGAGGGCAGGAGATAAAGGGACAGAGAATGAGAACTGCCCCCCTTTGATGCCCAATAACCCAGTTATGCCTGTCCAGTCAGTCCAAACACACGGACCTTTATGGAGGAAAGGGCACATGTATCTTCTCAGAGATGGGCTGTACAGGATGGAGACTGCTCTGGCTGGCCTGCTTGGTGTCCACTTTTCTTCAATATGGTGCGTGTTGATTTTATTGCTAAAATTACATTAGGCTATTAAATATGGTCAGAAAAAATGTGCCTTGTGTCTTAGGAAGAAGAACATTTACACAACTGTAGATAACTATTGCCTTATAACTTGAAGGCCGCTGATTTTAACCAGGTTTTAACATAGCATAACAAGTATCTCAATGTTTTTCATATTGCAAACCATTTTGAAATCAGTCCAATAGATATTGAGTAATAAAATACAATGTGCAACAAAGATCACGATATTTGTTTATAATTAGTGTTTTATGTGTGTAAAGTTACAATAGCTGAAGTATTTTTAATTTGGGTCTGGGTTTTTTTAGAAGAAGAATTGAACCCCATTGTTCTCTCAGTTGGTGTATTTGTCCTTCCCAAGCCTGTCAGCTGTAATTAAGGCTTTATAGTCACTTTGCATTCCCCCACACACACACACACATACACAAAGGCCTGGGGGTGGCAGAGTGGTGGGGGTGGGACTCATCATTACAGTAATGAGACAACCATTGAGATGGAAGGAGAGAGGTTGAGAGCTACACAACACAACTGTAGAATAAATGGGCATAGAATAGAATAAGAAAAACGGCCACAAATCAAGCACCAACGTTTATTAAAAATGATCCAGCTTGACTGTTTCCCTCCAACATCTCCAGGTGCAGTCCGGGTGACCGTGAGGGAATCTGGTCTGGAGGTTGTGCAGGGAGATTCTGTCACACTGCCCTGTTCGTTCTTCACCATGATGCCCTTGTTCAGACTCAGCATCATCTGGACTCTGACCCCAGTCTCCGACCCTGACTCCCCCACACAGGTGTCACCTATATACAACAATCATCTAATAAGACCTAAAGGCCCATTCACACCAAGAAAGATAACTAACTATAACCATGTTCTAAAAATCACTGTATGAGACAAGTGATAGACATATGTTTGAAATAGATGTTTCATAGTTTTTTTTCTTTTCTTTTTTTCATATAATGAACAAGTAAAACCATTGATAGGCAATCAAAATCCATCCAACTTTAAAGCATGGAAAGAACATAACCTAGAATAAAAATAGTGTTATTGTCTGATGGTCTGGATGCTAATATGCAGTACATCCGGAAAGTATTCACAGTGCTACACTTTTTCTACATTTTGTTATGTTACAGCCTTATTCCAAAATGGATTAAATGTATTATTTTCCTCAATAATAACAACAATACCCCATAATGACAATTTGAAAGAAGTTTGTTTGAAAGTGTGGTGCTACTTTTTAAGTATGGAGCTTGGCACACCTATTTTTGGGCCGTTTCTCTCATTCTTCTGTGCAGGACTTCTCAAGCTCCATCAGGTTGGATGGGGAACGTCTGTGCACAGCCATTTTCAGATCTCTACACAGATGTTAAAATCCGGTTCAAGTCTGGCCTCTGGCTGGGTCACTCGTGGACATTCACGATTTGGAGTTGTCCTAAAGCCACTCCTTTGTTATCTTGCTGTTTGCTTAGGGTCGTTGTCCTGTTGGAAGATGAAACTTTACCCCATTATAAAGTCCAGAGTGCTCTGGAGCAGGTTTTCATCAGTGATGTCTCTGTACATGACTGCATTCATCTTTCCCGCGGTTCTGACTTGTCTCCTAGTTCCTGCTGCTAAAAAAACACCCCCACAGCATGATGCTGCCACCACTATGCTTCACTGTAGAGATGGTATTGGCCAGGTGATGAGTTGTGCCTGATTTCCTCCAGACATGAGATGACATTTGCCATTCAGGCCAAAGAGTTCAATCTTTGTTTCAATAGACCAGATAATTTTGTTTCTCATGGTCTGAGAGTCCTTCAGGTGCTTACTTTGCAATCTCCAGGCAGGCTGTAATGTGCCTTTTATTGAGGAGTGGCTTCTGACTGGCTACTCTACTATACAGGCTTGATTGGTGGAGTGCTGCAGAGATGGTTGTTCTTCTGGAAGGTTCTCCTCTATCCACAGAGAAATGCTGGAGCTCTGTCAGAGTGACCATCGGGTTCTTGGGCTCCTCCCTGACTAAGGCCCTTCTCTCCTGATGACTCAGTCTGGCCGGGCGGCCAGCTCGGTGGTTCCAAACTTCTTCAATTTACATATGATGAAGGCCGCTGTGCTCATTGGGATCTTTAATGCTGCAGACATTTTTCTGTACCCTTCCTCAGACCTGTGCCTCGATACAATCTGGTCTCGGTGGTCTACAGACAGTTCCTTGAACTTCATGGCTTGGTTTGTGCTCTGACATGCACTGTTAACCTTATATAGACATCTGTGTGCCTTTCCAAATCATGTCCAGCCAACTGAATTTACCACAGGTGGACTCCAATCAAGTTATAGGAACATCTTAAGGATGATCAGTGGAAACAGGATGGACCTGAGCTCAATTTTGAGTTTCATAGCAAAGGCTATAAATACTTATGTACATGTGATTTAAAAAGAAAAATGCAAAGATTTAAAAAAAACGTACAGTCTTGTTCAAAATAATAGCAGTACAATGTGACTAACCAGAATAATCAAGGTTTTTAGTATATTTTTTATTGCTACGTGGCAAACAAGTTACCAGTAGGTTCAGTAGATTGTCAGAAAACAAACAAGACCCAGCATTCATGATATGCACGCTCTTAAGGCTGTGCAATTGGGCAATTAGTTGAAAGGGGTGTGTTCAAAAAATAGCAGTGTCTACCTTTGACTGTACAAACTCAAAACTATTTGTACAAACATTTTTTTTTCTGGGATTTAGCAATCCTGTGAATCACTAAACTAATATTTAGTTGTATGACCACAGTTTTTTAAAACTGCTTGACATCTGTGTGGCATGGAGTCAACCAACTTGTGGCACCTCTCAGCTGTTATTCCACTCCATGATTCTTTAACAACATTCCACAATTCATTCACATTTCTTGGTTTTGCTTCAGAAACAGCATTTTTGATATCACCCCACAAGTTCTCAATTGGATTAAGGTCTGAAGATTGGGCTGGCCACTCCATAACATTAATTTTGTTGGTTTGGAACCAAGACTTTGCCCGTTTACTAGTGTGTTTTGGGTCATTATCTTGTTGAAACAACCGTTTCAAGGGCATGTCCTCTTCAGCATAGGGCAACATGACCTCTTCAAGTATTTTAACATATGCAAACTGATCTATGATCCCTGGTATGCGATAAATAGGCCCAACACCATAGTAGGAGAAACATGCCCATATCATGATGCTTGCACCTCCATGCTTCACTGTCTTCACTGTGTACTGTGGCTTGAATTCAGAGTTTGGGGGTCGTCTCACAAACTGCCTGTGGCCCTTGGACCCAAAAAGAACAATTTTACTCTCATCAGTCCACAAAATGTTCCTCCATTTCTCTTTAGGCCAGTTGATGTGTTCTTTGGCAAATTGTAACCTCTTCTGCAGATGCCTTTTTTTTAACAGAGCGACTTTGCGGGGGATTCTTGAAAATAGATTAGCTTCACACAGACGTCTTCTAACTGTCACAGTACTTACAGGTAACTCCAGACTGTCTTTGATCATCCAGGAGGTGATCATTGGCTGAGCCTTTGCCATTCTGGTTATTCTTCTATCCATTTTGATGGTTGTCTTCCGTTTTCTTCCACGTCTCTCTGGTTTTGCTCACCATTTTAAGGCATTGGAGATCATTTTAGCTGAACAGCCTATAATTTTTTGCACCTCTTTATAGGTTTTCCCCTCTCTAATCAACTTTTTAATCAAAGTACGCTGTTCTTCTGAACAATGTCTTGAACGACCCATTTTCCTCAGCTTTCAAATGCATGTTCAACAAGTGTTGGCTTCATCCTTAAATAGGGGCCACCTGATTCACACCTGTTTCGTCACAAAATTGATGACCTCAGTGATTGAATGCCACACTGCTATTTTTTTGAACACACCCCTTTCAACTAATTCAACTAATTGCCCAATTGCACAGCCTTAAGAGCGTGCATATCATGAATGCTGGGTCTCATTTGTTTTCTGAGAATCTACTGAACCTACTGGTAACTTGTTTGCCACGTAGCAATAAAAAAATATACGAAAAACCTTGATTATTCTGATTAGTCACATTGTACTGCTATTATTTTGAACAAGACTGTATTTCATGTTATCTTTATGGGGTATAGAATTTTGAGGAAATTAATTTACTGAATCCATTTTGGAATAAGGCTGTAACCATAAAATGTGAAAAATTGAAGCACTTGAATACTTTCCAGATGCACTGAGTTATTGTCATATATAGGTTGTGTCTGAAAATAGCATTCTCTCAAAGTAACTGTTTCTTATGAGCGTAATTGCATTGCACCAATTAAAAGTATGTTCTGTATAGTATGAATGTGTATAGTATCTATGCAGTCTGGGTGTACTACATTTGCTATGTGTCATTGTGTGACCTACCATCGTCAGTTGTCTAGCTCCGTTGTCATTCATAAATCCTCTCCCATGGCCTCAGTGTCCATTGAACGCTTGAACACTTCAGAATCTTGCCAAAAGTAGTACATCAACCTGACACTTTTCACCCTTCTGTTTTATGGATAGGGTGAAGTTGGAAATTTAGTTTTTCAACTGGGAAGTATGCTACAGCCATAACTTTTTGTTGGTGTAAATGGCTTTTAGTCAGGATAAATGCCATGTTGAAACAGATTAAAAGGAGGCTGTGAGGGTTAGGGTGCATCAATCAGGTCCCTAGTTCAGTTTTCAGGGCACTGACCAATGACAGCGAGTCAGTCATTTTATGTAATGTCTCAATCACAAAATCTAGATGTGGAATTTTTACAGAGCGGATGTTCCAGTAAAGTATGCCCATTGGGATGACCTTATGTTCCCTTAATCAGGAATTCTAAAGTGCCTAGTAAACGTTATGTAAATACAATGTTTAATTTAGCTTTGTCTTAAATGTTGCAGGGATGTGAAACATGTTTTTCGTTGAACAGAAATAATGTCAGAAAGATATTAGTTAGGCTTTTTTGTTAGCCAAACACCTTTGAGATTTTTTAAATATTTAACAACACATTTGCATGTTCATAGTTTAAAAAAAAATTAAAAGAGAGCTCAATTTTTGTAATGTTTTATTTTAAAGGAACTGTATGTAAGAAATGTATTTCAATTAATCATAAAATGGCCAGGATATGTCACTACATTAAGAAATCGTGTTAATTTCAAATACTTATATCACTGACAACTAGCCTGACAAGCCAGACCCACATCAAGATGTTTGGTCTGGAAACTCACCATTGACAGGGCTCAATCCGAGGGGCGGGATAAACGGTTGTCTTTCAGACTCCCTCTGCACGCGATAGGATAGCGCTACAACCAACCAGAGCAACGAAGGTGAAGCAGAGCTTGCTGACTGATTAAACATTCGCCGTATCCGGTCGGCTAAACTCCGAACACATCTTCCCTTTTTAAGAATGACTTCAGTGCCGTTCTTTGTTCTTTTCTCAGAGAAAAGCTTAACTCCAAGTCTTCCAGAGTCGCGGTCAAAGCTGATTCGAAAGACCGCCGCTGTTCGCAAGCAGTTTCTGTGTTCACTTGAAGCACGCAAACGCAACTCGGCCATCGTCATTATGGCCCCGCCCGCCGACTCTATACACGATGTGATTGGGCCGTCCAGATTGTGAGGAATGCAGCTCAGAATGGTATTGAGAGTTCCTGGACGACACTTGTGGGCAAATTAAATTTGCTGCCGCTAGGGTGCGTCTAGATTTCTAAGCTAACTGACAACAGTAGTCTGGCCAGGATAATGTCATTTAAAGGGGTGATGGATTGAGAAATCAACTTTCCCTTGAGCTTTTGATATATAAAAGGTCATGGTAATATAAGAATATCCTGTACATTTCAGAGCTAAAAACTTCCTTGTTAGTCAAAGAAAAGCTTTTATAGACACCAGGCTCAGCAAACGGTCTTGTGCTTCATACTTACATCACTGCGCGACGAAACACCGCCTATACAGCACGTTTAATTCAGTAGCCCCGCCCACCGACTCATTGAGCTGTTCGGTCCACAAGCCAGCTGCAATAAACATGTGGAAGAAGATGGCAAGCAAGATATTGTGGAACACAGTCGCTGCATAAGCTTCCTTTGGATTGTAATATTGGGAATGTGTGATACTTCACAGGGTTCGACATTAACGCTTGTACGGGACAAGTGGATTTTTTGAAGGTACAAGTGAAAAAGAATTTTACTTGCCCGACGGACAAGAGCCTGATTAAAACAAAAAATAACTAGTGAATCATCAAAATGCAAGAATGATTGTGCATTAATTTAGTGTAAGTGGCGATCGATAGTGGTGGATAATAATATATGATGAAATGACGATAACAAGGTCGCGCTGTTGACACTCGTGCAGCCTCTCCGGGAGAAATTAAAACACTAGAGCGTTTAAGCTGTTTCCTGAATACCATCACGACTGAAAATGATACTGCTTTCATATGACAGTTTCATAAACAATTAATTAACATTCACTTACATTTACATTCACTTAAAGTCACTTACATTTTAGATGCAATATTGAGTGCTTTTGTTTCATTTTCAGCAGCGAAAATACTTCACACACAGGAGAACCGTAACGCGTCTCACAGCAACAAGTGTGTTACTGAATGATTCAGTGTTTGAATGAACGACTCAATGACTGACTCAAGACGGCCATCTGCTGCCACCTACTGGAGGTTTAGTTTCATGTTTAAACATACTTTCCAACATTTCTTTTTTGTCTATTCAAAATTACAAATCTCAAAACATTATTTAATGCAGTTTTAATTTTTCAGTGTAAATTATTTAATTTTATTTTTAACAGCCCTGATAGTGTCTTAATTTAATTTAATGTATTGATCAAATTTAACAATATAAAATTAAACCTGAAGCATAGCCTATATTTGATAAGATTAGGGGGGAGATGCCCTTTATAAAAAGTAAAAATATCACAAATTTGAAATGATTCAATAAAAAATAAATCACAAATATGCAGATTTAAATATGGCAAAGCTGATTGAACACTGGTGAGAATATTGCTTCAGAATAAATTATACTCACAACACACACACAAACAAAATAAAAAAAATATCGAACTTTTTTCCGGACAAGCACATTAAGCCCTGCTTCATTTATTTTTAATGAAGTTCCAGCTCATGTGGGGAAGACGGAGTGTTCACTTAATTTCACTGCAGAATCGTTTGTAAACAAATCTCCGGTAGATGCTGGATTTGGATCTGACAGGAATGGTGCAGCACACTTGTGAGTAAAATGTGATTGCAGTACCAGTTTTGGCCACAATCTTAAATACACTTCCTTTAAATTGATTTATTTTTTTCAATTGTATGATTGAATTAGTTTTATATAAATTCAAAAACCCCTTGAAGTTCCCAAATCCTTTAGGAAACCCTGGTTTGCACAATAAATTGAATTGAATGCACCACTTTTTTGTACAGTCTTTACAATAGCAACTTATCATAGTATAAAGGTCCTAGGTCATGTCATTTCTGAAATCTCTAAACGTTTTATGAAATTTTTGTCCACTGAAAGTTTTTGGAAATATGTTTAATCAACCATTGGCACTCCTGCGTTTCATTGAACACACTGTAGGCGTACTTCTATTCCTCACAGCCTTGTTTTCATGCCTTTCTCTCTTGTGCAGGTGATCGTGTATGATCACGGGCAGGTGATTGAAAGCCCTTCATTCATGGGCCGGGTGGGCTTTGCTGGCATGCCCTGGAGCGCAGACATCATTTTGAATTACACACGTGTATCTGACGCTGGAGTCTATCGTTGTGTGGTCAGCAACCCACCTGAGACGGGAGACCCTGGCATTGGAGAGCTCAGCCTCACTGTTCTGGGTATCATACATCACATAGCATCCTTTTTTGTGCTCTTTTACATGTTACACCAATTAGCCGTGTTTACAAGAAGGAGATCTAAAACCGTAGCCTGACAAGCCAGACCCACATCAAGATGTTTGGTCTGGAAACTCACCATCGACAGCCAGGGCTCAATCCGAGGGGCGGGATAAACGTACTCGGTTACTTTCGTAACCTCGGTTCCCTGAGAGAGAGGAACGAGTATTACGTATGGGAAAAACTCCTTTTCTCGAGAATATGAAGCAAAACTTTAATAAAGGTATCCATGTAAAGCGCAGTGCCGCTGAACGGCCATAGCTCAGCGCGAGGAGCGCTCTGATTGGCCGGGCCACGGCAACTGCATGAACCTATGGTGAGGCGGCTGAGAGGAACGAGCCAATGGGGGGCGTTCCAGAAGCCCGCCGAAAAAAGGTGCTTATATTTGCATACAGGAGGCTATATAAAGCCCTGATTTCGCCATAGGTGTCAGGTTTTTAGATCGACTGAAGCGATACCTGAGAAGCATAAACACGGCACGGAACGTAATACTCGTTCCTCTCTCTCAGGGAACCGAGGTTACGAAAGTAACCGAGTACGTTCCCTTTCGAGAGAGGTTCCTCGTATTACGTATGGGAACACAATGTAAAGCGCCGTGTGTGCTGACTGACCCAGTATGCCCAAAGCACATGTAAATAACCCCCGAGACACCGAAGAGGCGGCTATAAGGGGGGATGAAGAACCGGAAGAGTCGGTTCGTTTGAACGGCTGATCGGACATAGTCGGATCTTATGATAAATGAAAAGTGCTTAAGGACTGATGTGTACAGGCCAAAACTAAAGGCAATCTGTTTACCAGGGTCAAGATAGAGCCTAGATGGAGAGAAGCCCTGCTTGTAGAGCTGGAACCTCCAATTTATAGAATCTGATAAAAGTGGACGGAGAGGCCCAGCCTGCCGCCGCACAGATATCTTCCAAAGAAATGCCACACGACCAAGCCCAAGATGAGGCCATGCCTCTAGTGGAGTGGGCTTTAACGCCTATAGGGCAAGTCAGGTTTTTAGACTCATATGCCAGCGAGATAGCGTCCACTATCCAGTGTGAGAGTCTTTGCTTCGTGACAGCACAACCTTTAGTGCGGCCGCCGAAGCAGACAAACAGCTGGTCCGACTGCCTGAAGGGGGAGGAGCGCTCCAGATACAGTCTCAAAGCTCTGACCGGGCAGAGTAGATTCGCGTCCTGTTCACCCTGAGATGCGGGTAAAGGAAGCAGAGTAATAACCTGTGCTCTAAAAGGGGTAGAAAGCACTTTGGGTATAAAACCATGTCTCGGTTTAAGAACAACTTTGGAGTTGTTGGGCCCGAACTCGAGACAGGACGGACTCACTGAGAGTGCGTGTAAGTCACTCACACGTTTAACCGAGGCCAGAGCCAGCAGAAACGCAGTTTTGAATGATAAAAGCTTTATGGTCGCGGTCTGGAGAGGCTCGAAGGGGGGACCCTTCATAGCGTCTAGAACCACCGCGAGGTCCCAAATAGGGACCGAAGGGGGGCGAGGGGGGTTCAATCTCCTGGCCCCTTTAAGAAAACGTACAATGAGCTCACTTTTCCCTAGTGAATGTCCCGCGACCTGAGCGTGGTTAGCCGCTATGGCGGCGACATAAACTTTGAGCGTGGAGGGGGAACGACCCGCGTCCAGTAGCTCTTGGAGAAAAGCGAGCACTTCTGTTGTTTCGCATGAGCGTGCGTCGATATTTCGGACGGCACACCAGTTAGAAAACACTGACCACTTCAGAGTATAGAGCCGCCTCGTCGAGGGGACTCTAGCTTCCGCTATAGTGTTCATAACTCTGTCAGAGAGGTTTCCCGATACCAGTTGATGGGCCATACGTGGAGGGCCCATAGTTCGGGACTGGGATGCCAGATCCCCCCCTTCGCCTGCGTGAGGAGGTCTTTCCTCAGCGGAATGGGCCATGGGGCTGTGTCTGACAGCTGGATCAGATCGGAGAACCACGTTCGGTTCCTCCAGAGCGGGGCTATTAAAAGCACCGCGGATGCTGTCTCCCTGATTTTCTTGATGGTTTGTGGTAGCATCGCGATCGGGGGGAAAGCATACAGCGGGAGACTGGGCCAGACATGGGCCAGGGCATCCCTGCGTTTGGAGAAAAATATTGGGCAGTGAGTGTTGTCTTCTGAGGCGAAGAGATCCACTTTCGCTCTGCCGAAGGTGTTCCAAATTAAGAGAACCGTTTGCGGGTGAAGAGACCATTCCCCTGGGGGAATGGTTCTCCTGGATAACATATCCGGACCCACATTCAGAATACCTGGCACGTGAGCCGCCCTCAGGGAGCTCAGGTTGTGCTCTGCCCATAAAAGGAGATGCTTCGCCATGCGGTGAAGGGAATATGATCTCAGGCCACCCTGGCGGTTTATGTACGCTACCACCGACATGTTGTCTGAACGAACCAAGACGTGGTGGTTCTTTATATGTGGAAGGAAAGCTCTCAGCGATAAGGCGACCGCTTTCATCTCTAGACAGTTTATGTGCAGCCGCTTTTCTGTTTCTGCCCACAGGCCAGAGGTCGGCTTGCCCTCGTGCAGGGCTCCCCACCCCCGAGTGGAGGCATCTGTCGAGACCACTTTCAACTTCGTAACTGTGCCCATAAGCACGCCCCCCGATACCACTCTGTCCTCGTCCAAGGAGCCAAAGTTTTGACAACGCTGTGGCTCACTTTGACGGGAAAACGGCTCCATTTCCATGCATAAGGAGGGACACGGGCGCGTAGCCAACGCTGGAGGGGACGCATGTGTAGCAGTCCCAGCCTGAGCACTGACGATGCCGAGGCCATAAGGCCGAGCATTCTCTGAAAGTGTTTCAGGGGAACGCGAGTTCCGGCTTTGAATGAAGTCGCCATGTTCTGGACGGATAGCGCGCGCTGTGACGTCAGCCGCGCGTTCATGAGTCTCGAGTCTAGAACAATGCCCAGAAAAGATATCTTTTGAGTGGGTGACATCGAGCTCTTGGCGATATTGATCCTGAGACCCAAACAGTCTAAATGGTTGAGGAGCCAGGATCTGTGTGTTAGTAGTTCTGCTCGAGACTGGGCTATCACTAGCCAGTCGTCGAGGTAGTTGAGCACCCGCATCCCTTTCAGCCTGAGCGGGGCTAATGCCGCGTCCATACATTTCGTAAACGTGCGGGGCGCCAGGGATAAGCCGAATGGCAGGACCGTGTACTGATAAGCCTGCCCCTCGAAGGCGAATCTCAAGAATGGCCTGTGGTGGGGGGCTACCTGCACATGAAAGTACGCATCTTTCAGATCTATCGTGAAAAACCAGTCCCCAGGGCGAATGTGCGCGAGGATCTGTTTCACCGTTAGCATTTTGAACGAGCGAGTCATTAGAGCTTTGTTCAAATGCCTTAGATCTAGGATGGGCCTGAGCTCTCCGTCCTTCTTCGGAACGAGAAAGTATCGGCTGTAGAAGCCCGACTCGCTTTTGGAAGGGGGGACGGGCTCCACCGCTCCCTTCTTTACCAGTTTCAAAATCTCGGTGCGAAGCACGTGACTGACGCTGCTTCTCACCGAGGTCTCGACCACGGCGCGAAAGCGCGGGGGCCTGCGAACGAACTGTAGCGAGTAGCCCCTTTTTACTATGTTCATAACCCAATTTGATACCCCGGGCATGGCTTGCCAGGCCTGAGCCCGACACGATAGCGGCTGGAGCCGGCGCGGATAAGGGTCGCCTACTAGAGGGAACTCGGTAGCGCTGCCATTTTGTGCTTGAGACATAGAGGGGGTAGTGCTTATGTGTGGCGGCGTGCACTGTGGAGTGGGCGCCGGGACATTTATAGCATGGGTGGGAGGGGTGAATGAGTGTAGGAGTGCAGACTGATGTGTGGGCACATTTACTACAGAGAAAAAGCTCTTTTTGAGATTTATTTGGGTCGCCGTGATAACGGCGTTTGTGTGCAGGCGAGTGCGTTTGACAACGGGCTCGTTGGCTGCTAAACTGAGGTCGGCAGTCACCTGGGTGCAGGGAACTGGGAGACCGGGAGGGAGAGATGGGGGTCCGGCCGAGGCGAGACCTGACCATCTCCTTTTTATCCCTGCGGCTAGGATGGCTTCGGAGGCTCGGGGTTCAACACAATCCTGGGTCGAGGTCCCCGGCGTTCAGGCCGACTGCTGCGGTTCGCGGAGCAGGAACGTTGGCGCGGTCCAGAAGAGGAGCGAGGCCGGGAAGGTGGCGCTGCCGGCTTAGCGGGTTGAGAAGGCGGGGGTCTACCTCGAGAGCGTCCCTGGCCTGAAGACGAGCTGGAGCGCTTAGGCAGGAAATGCCTCATAGCCTGCGAAGCCTTCTGCGCTTCAGTGAAACGCTCCGCGAAACCCACGACTGACGGGCCGAAGAGACCGGTAGTGGAGATGGGGGCGTCCAAAAAGGAGGCTTTATCCGCGTCCTTCATCTCGGTCAAATTCAGCCAAAGGTGCCTCTCTAAGATCGTCAGGTTAGCCATATTTTTCCTGATGGCTTGTGCAGTGGCTTTAGTGGCGCGAAGGGCCAAGTCCGTCGCGCTGCGGAGGTCCTTCAAAACATCGGAGTCGGGGACAGACTCATCCAAGGAGCGGAGAAGTCTGGCCTGGAACACCTGAAGGACAGCCATGGTGTGAAGGGCCGCGGAAGCCTGGCCAGCGGAGGCATATGCCCGGCCAGCGAGAGCAGAAGTGGTGCGGCAGGGCTTGGACGGGTGCTGAGCCCTGGACTGCCATCCTCTGGAGGAGGAGGGCGGGCAGAGGTGCGCGGCGACAGCCTCCTCGAGGGGTGGAAGAGACTCATAGCCTTTTTCCTTAGCGCCGTCGACAACGGAGAGCGCTGGGGAAAAGGCGGATCTGGCGCGAGCAGAGTAGGGCGACTTCCACGACTTCGTAAGCTCGTCGTGTACCTCAGGGAAGAAAGGCGCGGGCTTCTGAGGAGAAGAGAGGCGGCGGCTTTCCAGGAACCACTCGTCCAACCTGCTGCGCGTTGGCTCATCGGGCTGGGACCACTCGAGCCCGAGGTCTTCCACGGCCCTGGAGAGCACGCGGATGAGTTCCGCGTCGACGTTAGATTTGGCGCTCGTGGCGGTCTGCGTCGAAGCGGGGGGCTCCGAGACAGAAGCTGACCACTCGCTACCAGAAGCGGCTGTGGAGAGGCTGTCCTCATCATCCTCTGGCGACGGGCCACCGAAGGAAACCGAACAGGCCGCTGCATGAGAGGGACGCTGTTCCTCCTGGGTGAAGGTGACCGGCGATGGCGAGGCACGCGGGGAGTCATCCGGCGTGCAGTCGCCAGACCGTTCCGGCAGCCTCTGGTCGCGGCGTTTCTTGCGGCGCGGCCCAGCGGCAGGAGGAGGGACCTGGTCGAAGGTGGCGAGGCGAGCCCGAAGGGTCTGCAGCGCCATCTCGTCGCACTCGGGGCAGCCGCCCTGAGAGAGTGCGAGCTGCGCGTGGTCCCGTCCAAGGCATGCCACGCAGATGACGTGACGGTCGCCGCCAAGGAGAGGAGCTCTGCAAGAGCCGCAGGAAATGCGAGGCATTTGAAACAACGCCCCGCGCTCTTTTAGGAGAAGAGAGTTTAAAAGGATACGATCGCCGGATGGCGTAGCTGGAACGGCAGAGAAGGCGGAGAGGGAGTCCGTCGTCCTCAGCTGCAGGTTCCGCTGGTGCCTTTTCGACGGCGGTTGCTTCTTCCGGAGGTCAGCGAAGGTATCGCTGAAGGAGATATAATCTGACACCTATGGCGAAATCAGGGCTTTATATAGCCTCCTGTATGCAAATATAAGCACTTTTTTTCGGCGGGCTTCTGGAACGCCCCCCATTGGCTCGTTCCTCTCAGCCGCCTCACCATAGGTTCATGCAGTTGCCGTGGCCCGGCCAATCAGAGCGCTCCTCGCGCTGAGCTATGGCCGTTCAGCGGCACTGCGCTTTAAATGGATACCTTTATTAAAGTTTTGCTTCATATTCTCGAGAAAAGGAGTTTTTCCCATACGTAATACGAGGAACCTCTCTCGAAAGGGAACAGATGTCTTTTAAACTCCCTCTGCACGCGATAGGATGGCGCTTCAACAAACCAGAGCAACGAAGGTGAAGCAGAGCTAGTTGATGATTAAACTTTCGCCGTATCCGGTCGGCAAAACTCCGAACACATCTTCCCTTTTTAAGAATGACTTCAGTGCCGTTCTTTTCTCAGAGAAAAGCTCAACTCCAAGTCTTCCAGAGTCGCGGTCAAAGCTGATTCGAAAGACTGCCGTTAGCCAGCTTCTGTGTTTACTAGAAGCAACTCGGCCGTCATTATGTTAAGCCTCGCCCACCGACTCTATACACGAAGTGATTGGCCCGACCAGATTTTGGCGATTATAGAGCAGAACTGTATTGAGAGTTGCTAGATGACACTCGCGGCAGATTCGATTTGCTGCCGCTAGGGTGCGTCTAGATTTCTAGGCATTAAAACCGTTCAGCTGCACACAATTTCAAGATCATTTGTGATTCAGATTTTACATATGGATGTGAGACGACGTATGCACGTTTTTTGTGCTTGCGTTCGTTCTCTGAATCACATGTAGGCCTACGAGGAATCATTGTAAGATCAAATATAGGAGGGTTTGTAATATATGTAACATTTTATAAACGAGGCCCTGTGATCCAATATTACTCTGCATATTAGTTTTCGCCTATGATTTTGTCCAGATCACGCCGCTACACTTCAAACATAAATGGAACTCTTGTAAATCAGGTAACTCTCTCTGTGTGTGCAGCACCCCCATCTCTTCCTGTGTGTCTATGGGAAGGAGACACATACGCTGGGGGCAATGTGAGACTGTCCTGCGTGGTGGTGGAGGGCTTTCCTACTCCACAGGTGATCTGGGAGATGATAGAACCAGAGAAGACAACGCTGCCAGTGAACATGGATGGTAAAAAAGGACACTATACAGGTGTTCATCAAAAACATGAGACGCGCAGAAACAATGTTACACCCTTGTGTGTCGCAGGTCCCATGTCGGGTTCTGTGCACATTGCCAATGTGTCTGCGCAAACCTCTGGCCTTTACCGCTGCTCAGTGACCAACCCGCTGGGAACTCAGCACTGCTACATTAACCTGTCTGTGTACATACGTAAGTCTTTCTGCACACTTTCTGCTATCTTTATACATTCATTCATTGTGATCGCACAGACGCGACCAGGCATCTTCAAAACTTCTTTTGTGTTCTATGGAAGAGCAAAAGTTAAACCGGTTTGGAACGGCATGCGGGTGAGTAACTGATAACATTTTCATTTCTTTTTTTGTGACCCTATAGCTCCAGATAATTCCCCAGGCATCCTGCAGGGGGTGCTGTTGAGTCTGTCTATGGCCCTGCTCTTGCTGGCTCTGATGGTGCTTGTGCTGTGGCTCCACCGTTCGGCACAGGAGAGCAAATGGAGGATCAGCCATGAGGAAGATGAGTGCTATAATGAGATCAAATACACACCCTCTCTCATCAAACGCTCCTTTGTCTGAGACAAAGACAGGAAGTCAGAGCTGGATCGACTTTGCACTAATCACAATGTAAAGGCAAATATCATACTTTACCTGACAAAAATTAAGTAGTTTTTAACACCAGTGGTTTAACATACTTAAAGGGATAGTTCGCACAAAAATGAAAATTAGCCCATGATTTGCTCACCCTCAAGCCATCCTAGATGTATATGACATTCTTCTTTCAGAGTTATATTCAAAAATATCCTGGCTAATCTAAGCATTATAATGGCAGCTTTAATCTGAAGGCCAAAAGCGCATCCAATCCATCCATGATAAAAGTAAGTAATCAACAGCATGCTACACATGTTGTGAAATATATCTTAATTTGTATTTAACCCAGTAAATTACTATACGGGCAACTTTTTAAGATGCACATAGTCTCAAGACAATCAAGTTAAATCAATGCAAGTTTTGAGTTTGGTCCTCTGGTAGACGTGTGTATTCTCTGCAGAGGGAGATTTTCATACTGTAACATAAATGCTTTAAAGATTATTGTAACTATTGCATTTTGCTTTTGGAATTAAACCTCCAATTTAACTACAATAAAATGTAGATATATTCACTTTTAGTTTGTTCTGAGTTAATCCTCTTCCATGATTCCTTTTAATGTGTACACACACATACTTTATATATATATTTCTGAATGATCATCTGACATTGAAGACTGCAGTAATGTCTGCTAAAAAGTCAGCGTTGCCAGCACAAGAATAAATTAAATTTAAAATGTACTAAAAAGGGGTAGTTCACCCAAAAATTTAAATTCTGTCATTAATTACTCACCTGCATATCATTTCCAACCCATAAGACAACAGGGACTACACACTTTTAAAACTGACTTTATATTTATAAAAAGCGTCTCTTTTTTTTGGAGGGGGTTATTACAGCTTAAACAACATATACTTTACATGTTTATCACTTTTATCAGTGTTTTATGCAACATCAAAGGGTTTTCTGTACGTTGACACCAAAACTTTGACCTTAGACCACAGTATGTGTGTATGAGAAGCTTTTCAATTTGGGTAGGCTTATTTAACCATAGCAAAAGTACATTTCTTAAGTTTAATAAAACATTCGAATGAATGCGCATAGACATTGTTAGACGCTTTAACTTTACTCTTTTTGATAATTACGATTTAGTTTGCTTGGTGCAAAATAATGATGGGAAGGCGATTCTACACAGGCTGGGTTAATGCCATGCATTTTTCTATTGTGGGAGAATTTACTTGTTTTTTTGGACGTCTTCCCCCACTCCGACTCCACCCCACACCGCGCCCCCAGCTATGACAAGACATCGACCGCTGTCACAGACTGGAGAATCCTTTAGTTGGCAAACCTGGCATATGCCAAGTCCGCATATAACACACAACTTTGGGCTTCTTCTTTTTTTGCAAAACGAGCATATAAAAAAGAAATTAAAAAATATAAATCATGTGTTGGGGCTTTTTGGGGGGGCTTATTTAAAAAAAAAATATGGTTGCTTGTTAGCAAAATACGACAAGCAACAGTTTCTTTACATTTACGGTTCCTGTTTTATCCAATACATTGACTGACACTGTCTTCTCACAGCTAATAGCCAATCAGTGCAATGATAAAAGTGCTGTAGTAATTCGTCCTCCTACATGCCGCCTCATTGAAGAAATATTGCATTAAATGTAATTTCACTGCTTTTAAACAAAAGATAAGGTATATTAAAAAACCGATCGCATTCATAGAGTGAGCATTTCACTGATTGTTTACAGCTTAACAGAAGTTACACCCATAATTTGAGCAAAGCGTCATGGGGCGTAGGAATAAGGTGGATATAGTTTGTGAATTGATTTTACTGGTGAAAAAGACATGAACAAAATGACTGTTTTGCAAACAATAACACAAAAAAGCTTTAATTTAAATAGGGAAAAAAAAGAAAAAAAAAAATCACAAACTGTACATAACTTTGAATATTGAAGAACAGTTTTTAAATAAAACAACCCCCAATATAACTAAAATAAAATAAACAAAAATACAGGATGGTGTACTATTTTACAATAGTTGTGCAAAAGCAGTATTAACTGACTCGATTCCCCAGACTTCATGATTCTATGTCGAGAGAGTCAGACCCCTCCGCAAGCACAGATACACCGAAGCGTGACTCTCCTAAGACTCAAAGTAGTGTCCTCCATTGAAAAATAACCAGAAATCCAATAATAATAAAATAGATTTATATATATTTTTAAATATATTTATATACAAAACATGCTGTACATATATGGCAGAGATTGGTTAGATCCCTTTTAAATCACTGACACCCAAGACTATCCAGTAACTTGTGCTTTCTCCCAGTAAGAGAAGTATTCCCTCTTGCTTTAGAAAGGATGAGTAATAGTCCTGATGGGAAGAGAGAAAGAGGTCGAAATGCTCGATAGCTATCGCAGCCCATCACAAGAAGCCGTAAACGAGCCAAGATGGCTTGGCAGACTACATGAGAGACTTGAGATGGCCTGGAGAGCGTGTTTGGTGGTGATCGGGAACAGGCTAGGCTGCACAGTCCGCAGAGAGACTTAGTGTTCAAACAACTGTGATATGGTCTGTGATGTGTGGAGAGACTATATACTTTCAGTGTTATTAAACCTATTAACAATCGGTGGTTTAAGTGAATATGAATAAGTGAGCATGATCAAATCGGTGTGAACTGCCTCTACTGGCACTAAACAAAGCTCGAGACTCAAAACGAGATGTCGATTGAACAGAATCGCCTGTTTAGAATGAGTCAGAATTGTAAAATGAACGGGGCTGCTCAGTAGAAAAACACTGATTGTTATTTTGCATGAAACCGCATTACTCTGAGGAACCAGTGAAACATGTCCAGTAAATATCCTTCTCTTCCACCTGAAACCCAGTCAAATCGTAAGGCACCATTTTCTCATGGAGGCCCCCACACACGCGACTCTCTCACCGCATTCGTCAATGCTCGTTTTTTCCGAGCACAGCTCAGCCACGTCAGTCATTTTAAGCTAGGAAATTTTATGGCGAAGAAGCACTGAACGGCTTTCTGAAAACCACTTTGAACAGCTCACAGGATATTTCAAGCTCCTTTACATCAACAGGCCACAGCTCTTCCAGGCTGATGTCAGTGGTGTATTGTTTGAGCATCTGATATGTTTGTTGTAGAGGCAGTGAGTGCCCTGCTTTCCACAGCAGGCAGTCTGAGCTTTGTTCGCCCAACAGCAGATATATAAATGACATCTACATTTCCAGTTGTTTTGCACACAGGGAATTCGCTAGTCACAATCAGGTGGGTTCAAGAATGAAGGGAAAGCTTACAGTTCACTCAAGTCCAGCTAGCATCAGCACAAACAAAAAAAAAAACAGCCACTCCATCCATCTTCATTTAAGATCAGCAATCAAATAAATCTGTCTTTAGAATCGGTACATCTTTTATTGTGTCCCCCCCCTCCAAGATCTTCCAACTAAAACGCTGGAGTTTAGAAGTCGAAGCAGTAGTTTGGTTAGTTCTATTAGTAGTAGAGGGGGTGGTGCAGTAGCAGTAGTATTGCGGAGAGGGAGGCGCTTGCAGTAGCAGGAAAAAGCCCGACGGGAGACCATGAAGCCCTCACATGCTCTGGCCCACTACATCGCCAGGGCCCATTCGGTAGGCAGCAGTTTAGGAATTAAGAAGGTAGTCTAATTTCCTGTGGGATGTGTAAAGAAAAAAAAGTAAAGGTCGGAAAACGACAGAGACAACCAGACTGATGACTTCACTTTCACCCCCAAAACTCAGGGCCCTCCATCCTCACCTGAGCTGGCTGTAAACTATGTAGGGAGCACCAGGTGCTGAGGGAAGTGCACATGTGAGCGAGCACATGTGTGTATTCAAGTCTCATCCCTGAAGCTCACTGAACAACGGTCATGGTTGTCATTAAAGAGCTTGAGCACATGACATGCAGCTGTCTGATGGGCCGCCGACGTGATCAAATGTCTTTTCTGGAATGTGTGAGTTATGAAATGATAGCGCCGTAAGGGGATTCGAAATCGAGTCCTTTGGTCTTGAAAGGACAGTGGCTGATGTGGTAGAAAGCACGGTGCTTTGATCGGAGGGAGATTAAAAAGAAAAATCCTGCACAATACAGCTGACGCACAGCGTTTGAAGATGTTTGGCAATGGACTGGATGCGCGAGGGTAAAAAGCTTGAGCAGAGGTTTAAGGCTGCTACAGAGGAGAGGAGAGTTCCCTTTTTGTTACTGCTGGTGGTACAGGTCACAGATTTGCTTTGATTAAATGACCTGAACCTCCTTTTGTACAAAGGAAAAAAAAAGAAAATCCCTTAAGATTGCACTGATTGCCCACTTTTTTTGGCTTGTTGGCCTAGAGGCCAAAAGTGTCGCCAAAGCTTAGGAGAGCTCAGTCCAGAGTTCATTACTTACACGGCACTCATCTAGTGTGCTTCCGTATCTGGTGATGTGCAAGTATACTTGCGAGAATCATCGTAATATATATGTAGATCTGACTGAAGATGCTTTAGTTCCTCCCAGCTCTCGATGGTGAGGATGACCATGAGCTAGTCTGATCCAAGCTGTACCTGTCGTGCAGTGAAGGCTCAGCGGAGGTGCTCAAGTAAAGGCAGTTCTGTAGACTCCTCCCGTGCACTAGGCGGGTCTGATGATGTAAGGGGCGTGGTCTCAGAGGGTACGACTGCACAGATTGGATCCAGTGTTGGGCTGACATCACTGGGCAGCACAGGAAGGGTTTGCGAAGGCTGGGGAAAAAAATAAAATTAAAATAATGGGTTAATTTGTATATATACACCAAAAGTTTCAGGTTGGAAAAAATGTGAAAGAAGTCCCTTGAACTCACCAAGGCAGCATTTATTTGATCAGAAATTCAGTACGACAGTAACGAGGGATAATTTTGTTCGTTGTCAGATTTCATTTGAAATTAGAGCCAAACAATCTAAACTTAATTTCTGTCTCTCTTATTGCTTACCCATTCCGTTCATGGTTTCATTTTCCACTGTACGGGGCTGATAATGGACGCTCTTTGGAATGTAATACAAGTGTTTCAGTCGTTGCCTTAAAAGCTTAGTTTACCCAAAAATGAAATGTATGTCATTAATGACTCCCCCGAATGTTGTTTTGTTTCTCTTCCGCGTTTGTTTTCAAACCTCAAATAAAGATTTTTTTTAGTAGTTATTTTTTATCAGTTTAATGTGTCCTTGATGAATAAGAGTGCTAAGAACTAACATATTTCAAAATGTTAGTAATAAATATAATTTTTTTGAGGTTGGGGTCAAGTCACCACGTGACATTTCACAACTGTCATTAAAAAACACTAGTCAACAATCTGATATTTTGGGTGCTTTCACACTAGCATATTTAAAGCGCATACAGGTTTGATTGATGTCAGTTTGGTTTGTTTGGATGATGTAAACGCTGTTTTTTTTTTTCAAACGAGTACACACCAACGAACCATACAAAAATGCAAATAAAAAGGGTGGCATGGGGTATGATCATGTGGACACCAGCAAGAATGTGTCTTTAATGCACTAGAACAGACCTAATACACACACTGGAGATTACTTAGGAACCGTCTTTACCTGTGTGCGTATGCTCTGTGATGCTGAAACATCCCCTTCCATTACAGCAGGTCCATTGAATCCTTTCCTCCCTGGCAGACTCCATTTGCTATACAGGGCCTCATAGTGCAGCCCGCTGCCCTGACCCAGGCTTAGGCCCCTCTGAGACACCCTGTGACTTAGATTGTCCTGCAGGCTACTTGGGCAGAAGCGGTCTGCAGGCGGAAGGGCTACTGAACCACTGAAAGACAGCTGCGAGCTGGACAGGTGTTGACCCAAAAGCCCATGGATGGAGGAGGTGCGTTGCAATGAACTAACCAGCCCTGCATCCATCCTTCCCTCTGATTGGCTTAGCAGGGCAAGTGGGAGGGGCTGGGGATGCAGCGGCCAGGATGGTCCAACTGGGTTGTCGGTCCCTTGAGAAAGGAAGGGCAGAGTGAGACTCAGCATGCATATATTGCTTTATTGATTGGAATGGAGGTGAATGATGATACAATAACTAAGAAGCAGGTATCATACCCATCAAGGGCTGTACAGTAGTGGGGTGAGGCTGAGGGATGCTGGATGCTGTGCTCTGTGGAGGATGAGCTGCAGGGTTGTTACTGATTGAGGTAGAGCCACCCCCACAGTCTGAATCCTCAATGTTCCCCCCACTGTTACATCCAGCACCACAACCTTTCTGAAGCCTGAAGAGAACAGAAAGCATATACATAAGTAACACTAGACATCTAAAATGTGATGTAACATGGCAGAGTGCATGCTTTTTGTCAACGCCCGACCTATCCCAGCTGCTGATGAACCAGGTGTAAATGTTGTGGGGGCTGATGGGGCCTCCCCAGACCGAGCGCAGCTGGACATGGGCCCCAGCATAGGATGTGGTGAGTGGGGAAACATAGATAGGATATCCAATGGGCTGATCACAGGACGAGTTAATCATGTTCCTCAAGGCTTGCTTGGCATTCTGGATGCTTCCGCGTTCAGGATTCCGGTTCCGCAGGAAGACCAGCTCCTGCTGCTGTCCGGCCCAAAGCCCACGCACACATTCTCGGTTCACCTGAAGGAAGCACCAGGGATAGACTAGTTACAGCACTGTCACGATAAAATAGAAATGTCGACAGAAATGTATATGCTAATAAACAGGCTTCTGCTGAAAGCACCTTGATGACTCTGAAGCTGAGGAAGCGTTTGTTCAGCATGATGATCTTGTACTCATCACTGCCATCATCCATAACGTGGCGGAGAGCGAGCAGAGAAGGCATGTTGGCCAGGATAGCACTGCGCCAAACAGGGTCACCCTCATGAGAGATCAGCATCTTCTCTTCATTAGCCGTGATGGCATCGTACAGCACCACTGGGTCCTCATACTCATCAGGAGAGGTGAAGTGATCCTGTGGATGAAAGGATGGAATGACCAAAAGACAAATCAGAATCCAACAGTCCAGAGAGCTATTTTATACAATTAAATGAATAACTAAATCCTCATCAGACTACTTTTACTTTATAAAGCATGTGATGTGAACATCACCTGTTTTTTTTTACTAAAAGTCTATTTTAGTAAAGGCTATGAAAATATCACTGCATTACCCCAGAAACCTCATTAAAGTGTGTTATAAGTGGGGACGGACAAACGAGTCAGCTGTACCTGGTGCAATTTGAGGGACATCCGTACACCGGGAGCTACCACCCTGTTCAACAGGTCCATGTCTGCAAAAACCCACTCGTCTCTAGGAGAGGTGATGCGAAAGTCACCCTTGAACAGGGCATGAAGGCCGTAGAGAAAAGGCTCCAAACTGAATGTACAAGATAGAGAATCAGCAAATTTACATCAACAAAATTCAACTCATAAAAACCCAACAATGCAAGAAAACCTAGTTTACATAAATGGTTTATGACCTGTCCCCGACAAAAAAAAAGTTAAAAGTGGTTTTCACATTGATTTACAGCAAGAAAGAGACTGGAAGTCAACAAGACTATGCGAGTTACAGCGACATGTGATATAAACTTATACGTGATATAAATGTGATACAGTGATATAAAGTAGGACACAGAGAAATTTTTCACTTTATGCAAATGCTAATGAAAATGTGCTGGGCTATGATGTGCTCACACTACAATGCCACTTTTATCGATGGCTTTAGGAAAAAAAACACATTGGGCGCATGCAAAATAAACATATTTTTAAACTATGTTGTTTATGCTAAATCTGACAGCTGGTGGAACTATGACCATGAACCATAGGTCTCATCCATGCAATCAACCCCCGTGACACAACATATAACACCAATATGATCCAAATCAGAGAGTGAACTTCACTTAGAAGATTATGTGATCTTGGAACACTAAACACTAGAAATTATAATTTTTGAAATTGAGATATGAAAGCTGAATAAATAAGCTTTCAAATTATGTATTTGTAATGATAGGAATCTGTGAGGGTACAAAAAAAAATCTAAATATTAAGTAAAATCCAAATGCAAATCCAGAAAACTACCACTAATATTTTTTTTAAATATATTTACCATAGGAAAGCTTGTAATAATGTTGACTAAGTTTGGAGAGAATCACATAAATCCCCTTGGAGGAGTATTTAACAATTCTGAGTCTGCAGCTTTAAAAAAATCTGCATTAAATGTAAAATGGCTGATTTCCTGTTGGGTGGATCTAATGACTGTCAGAGCAAAAGTTGTTCAGGTTGACGAGAACAATGTGTACTGATTTTCATACATACAAGTATGCAGGGGTTGACATTAACTTTTTTGCTCACCAGCCACCGTGGCTAGTGGTTTTCCAAAGTTACTAGCCACTCAGCATTTTCACTGGCCACAATTTTGCTGTTTGGAAATTACATTCTATATGTTTAAAGTTGACTTTGGCATGCGTAAATTACTTGATTTTGAATCATTTTACTTGATTTAGAAGATTTAAAACCCTTTCAAACTTTCAAATGCAGAGCGACCCCCCAAATCAAGACTACATTGTATATCAGCTGAAATGTGCAGGTGGGCAAGGGGTGGGCAATATAATAGATTATAATAGAATATAATAGGCTAATATGAGAAATGTAATATGATAGGCTATGAGTTATTTTAGTTAGGATATATATATATATTAGAGAGAGAGAGAGAGAGAGAGAGAGAGAGAGAGAGAGAGAATTTAAAAAAATACCCTAAGCAAATTACAAAAACAATAGTTAATAAAAATAAAATAAAAGATTCAGATACTAATACATATTTATTTAATATGTATACATTTATTTAACATCTGTAGTTGTTTGATTAACATTAACAGACAGGTATTTAATTGGGCTGCTGAATGCATGGATGTAATATTTGACACATATCCAGTTATTACCCACCTGTTTACGTACACTTAAGCCATAACCGACTGTGTTCATGCGATGGACATTTTGACATCAGTGTGCGCGTGTATTTGAGAACAGATCACGCGTGCGCCAGAGTGCGCACGAGAGAGCGCATGCGAGAGAGTGCTTTTGTTGTGTCGTTTAGCGCAATTCCGCCTATCATTTCCTCCCCTGCCTTCATTTCTTTTAATTTGTGAGCCAAAAGTAAATGTTCGTC
The DNA here is from genome assembly GCF_024679245.1 of Pseudorasbora parva. Lineage (NCBI taxonomy): Eukaryota > Metazoa > Chordata > Actinopteri > Cypriniformes > Gobionidae > Pseudorasbora > Pseudorasbora parva. The sequence goes on from NC_090189.1 coordinate 24,445,561, forward strand.
ACACTAAGAAAAAAGGTTCTTTATGAGTTATTGACTAAAAGGTTATTTGGGAGGAAAAGGGTTCTCCAATGGCATCACTCTGAAAACCACCATTTAGAACCTTTATTTTTAAGGGTACACTTGATTTTTGCCAACTAGCGTAGATTCTTAAGTAGATGTCTAAAATGTGTACCAGTGCAGATTTTTTAGCTTCATATTATGATTCTACCCAGTCAGACAATATAAAAGATGTTCAACATTGAGCCAATTCCGCCAATCTCGCCTTCACTAAGTATAAAGAATTGTAGTTAAATGGTAGCCAATTTTGTGATACGACGGTCTTGGCATTTCATTTAGCTGTAAATTATATTCAACCCGCCAAAGTGGTTAGTGGGAGTGGCTGCCGTACCCGCCACAGCTGAAATCTACCCGCATTTGGCGAGTTGGCGGGTGTTAATGTAAAGCCCTGTAAGTATGTATGAAACATACACCAAGTGATGTATATTTATATTGCATAAAATTGGGCGCTGCAGAGCTCCCCTGCTACCCCCATGTTATTATTATTATGGCTAGGTGTGTGGCTCACAAATTAAAATAAATGAAGGCAATGCAGCAGTAGAAAGAAATTGTTGTAAAAATACTGAATGTTTGTATTGTCCATAAGCTGACAATGTATGTTATTTAAATGATTTAAGCAAAAATGCTGTAATCTGTTTAAGCGCTTACCTGGCTGACATGCTGTGGGAGGCGGTGCCCAAAGCCCGACGGCCCAGAATACACAACCCAAAACAGAGTGTGACCAGAGGGGAATCTTTCTCACTCTCAACTGGCTGTAACAAAAAAAAGGGAAAGAAACAAACACCACACAGTGAGTTCCATCTTTCATTCCCATGTAACCAGACCAGTTAGCAACTGTAAACAGCAAAGCAGTCTTTAACATACTGTTTCTCTGCGGCTGTTGCAGTATTTGATCCACTCCAGGTAAACCAGACAAAAGGAAAAGGGGGTGATGCCGGAAGCACGGTGGTCGTAGTCTTCATCTATGTTTAAGTTGAAGGTAGGGTCACTATCCACATAGGAAGGGCTGAGGCAGGGCCGCAGCGCTTCCTGCACTGTCTCGTTGGCCAACCACTCCTCCAGTTTGGGCGAGCGACTCACATAGTAGATGATACTCTGTCGTGGAGAGACTTGGATCACTGCTCTGCATCTCAGTAGCTATGCTTAAATGGACACATTTTGTTTCTAACAGAATGAAATCCTTTCGAATGATGAAACCTAACATAGTGTTTACATGAATGTTAATGTTCATATGTCACAAGTAAACTGCATGAATATACAGTTTCTCACTGTTGTCACATAATAAACATTATCCTATCATTCCTTTTTTTTCTCTCTTAATTTCGGGTCCTAATTTGAAGGAGACTAGAACAAGAATCTTTGCGCCGTGCTGCTTATATTTATCAAGCTATAAAAATGTTCAATCCTCATTCTGATTGACGTGGTTACATTTGTCTTTTTATTCCGATTGTGCTCCTAGTGCAATTACAATTAGGGTTTATAAGGGTCTATGTTAACACGGATACCAGTGGTTTTATTTTTGTCATTATTCTGATAGGAACTGACCTTGACATAATATGTGATGAGAATCTTGCGTAGGTCGAATACTTGAAGCATGGAGGCTGCATTGTTGTCACTAATGCTGTAGCCCTCCAGCACATATTTGGTGGCAGCCACTTCCCAGGCCAGCCAGCGCTGACCAAAGGCTGCGTTGAAGGAGAGCATGTGGGGGAGATGACCTGGCTCACAGCAGCAACAGCCTTCATCTTCCTCCACCCCTTCAGTAATCGCCTCAACCTCCCTCTGCTGGCAATACGTTCCTAAAAACAGTCATTCAAGAAAAGAGAAAATGGAGAGAGAATAAAAAAAACTCAGTTTCAAGGTAAATCAGTTGAGTATCCAGTATCCGAAACCTTATAAAATCAAACCAAAAGTATTCTAAATAATTCAATTCCAATAAAGGTTTAGATCTAAGGTTTTAGATTTTTTTAAATGTTCGTCACTAAGAAAATAGGTTCTTTATGAGCTATTGACTAAAAGGTTATTTGGGGGGAAAAAGGTTCTCCAATGGCATCACTCTGAAAACCACCATTTGGAACCTTTATTTTTAAGGGTACACTTGATTTTTGCCAACTAGCGTAGATTCTTAAGTAGATGTCTAAAATGGGTACCAGTGCAGATTTTTTAGCTTCATATTATGATTCTACCGTCAGACAATATAAAAGATGTTCAACATTGAGCCAATTTTAGAACACATGTTTTCATTTGACATGAGTCTATTAGCAACATGGCAGATGTTTCTGTGTAAGTTTTTGTGTTTGAAATCACATTGGCTGCATCCAAAATTCAATTACTTCCCAACTATATAGAAGGCAAAAAACATTGTGCGACAAAAGTAGTATGTTGAAGATTCACAGCACGCATAAAAGAGTAGACAAAAAGTACTCAGACTTTTCAAGCAATATTTTGAAGTGTGCATACGATGGACACTTTACCATCCCATGAGGCCATGGGAGAGGATTTATAAATGGCAGTAACTGATGCCGGTAGATCACATGATAATGACAATATGAAAAATATAGTATGTTCAGATTACATTGATTTAATACTATATAGAACATACTTTTTTAGCAGTTGTGAAGTAATTACTTATTCAAAATAAGTACCTACTCAAGTGAGTATGCAACTTAGATAAACTAAGTTTAGTTTAGTTTATTTCTGTAACTATTTACAAAGTCAGCAAGTGCTTGTTTTTAAATTGGATTCAGATCAGATTGTAAGTCATGAAGTGCATTCCATGGTTAAAAAAAAAAAAAAAAAAAAGTTCTACATTTCGTTTCAGTCCCTTTTCTGCTCACCCCTGAACTCCAGGCCTCTGAGTTGGAAAGTGACAAGGCCGTTGCCGATCTCAATGATGTGTACGAGAGCATTGAGGTAGTCGGAGGCCAGGATGAAGCAATCTCCTGTGCTGTAGTTTCCCCAGCGGCCCAGCAGAAGGTCGCCACATAGTGAGTGCTGCAGAGAGCGTGTCAGATGCTCATAGAAAATAGAGTTCAAGTTGTTGTCATCAGCACCTATCCAAGCGAGAGATAAAGGTAGAATTAGTGGACAGATTAAGAGGAAAAAACACAGATGAAAGGTCTGTATTAATTAGATACAATATCACATACCAGGGTTGCGGTCTAGCTGTGTGGCCAGACGCGTGTTAGAGTGATCAACCCGCTTGGTGCTAAAAGGACAAAATCATATTTAAGGTTTCAAGTCACGCCACTTTTTTAATTCAGTCTGAATTAGCAAAACAAACAACGCAGCTGACATTTGATTGATATTTCTAAAGGCTTACTTATAGTCTCTCTCCCAGAACTTCACAGGTCGGGTGTAGGAAGTAACAAAAACAGCACTACCCAGCACAGGGTTGAGGGGAGTGGAAAAGAGAGCTGAAAACACAGCTTGCACAAACAGCATGGCTGAGTCTGAGAGCAAAAACGAAGTTAAGGATCAAAGCAATTGGACCAATTATGAAAACGACTTAAAACAGCAGAGGAGGAACATTTGAACTGTGGCCTAAAGCGAAACCAATGCTACAGCTGTGCTATAGGAAATGGCAGCAATCCCACTGTCACATATTAACACCAGGGTAAAGTTACAAGATCAGCATTCAGGTCTGTCTGATTAATGCTGGTAAAGGATACGGGGAACAGCGAACGGCTGAGCGAAGGCATGGAAAGCAGAACCCCATGTGATCTGCCAAGGTGCGATGTAGGTCAGCACAAAACGCAGCTTATACAGCAGATCCCACATCTGCTCACACACAGGAGAGATGACAGCAACATCAGTCTTAAGATTCTGCTTTACAATATCACTCCAGCAAGAGCACAAGTAATACAGTGTGTATATATATATATATATATATATACACATATATGTGTGTGTGTGTGTATGTATGTATATATATATATATATATATATATATATATATATATATATATATATATATATATATATATATATATATATATATATATATATATATAGTATAAATGTAATTAATTAAATAATTTTAATTTTTGGGTGAATTAACCCTTTAATATTAAGTTGAATCTATATATGTATATCACCAATTTAATTTAATTTGATAAAATTCATGTTTAAATTGATATTTACAAGAAATATTGTAACTGTTACTAACTTTTAACTGCTGTAAAAAGCACCTTATTTGTTTAAAGTGTTTGCAAATCATATGTTATTGCACTTTTGTTCATATAGCAGCACTTTTGTATTCATTATTACATTTGCATTATTACATTTTGCAACTGCGATTAATCACAAAATCATGCTATTAATCACAATTAAACATTTTAATTGTTGCCCAGCACTAATATATATATATAAATTAATTTATACTAATAATTTTCATAGGATATCTAATTGATTTTCAAATAACATTTACACCAGGACCATTTAGAATTAACTAGAAGATGAAAAATGTATAGTACTGGTAAAAAAATAAATAAATAGAGGTGGCCATATTAATGTTTGCCTATAATAAACACTTTCCTTATACATTCATGTGTCTACAATCACAATGTTTAAAAATAACAACAAAAAACATCTGCAGACATTTAATGCTTCAAATACCTATATATACATTACTATTACATTTTTTGGGACTTTGGGCACAGAATGTAAATATTATAAGTGTTGAATATGGCCCCTTTAAATCTCACAGAGATGTGATTGTGCTCAGACCTTGCTGAAGAGGATGGACATGCAGTAGTAGTCGAGGAGGAAGGTCTGTGAAAAGCGCGGGTAGTCGAATTGGAAGAAGAGGGCGGTGAAGCACAGTGTGACATACTGCTGAGACGGGACACAGAAGGATGAACGAAGAAGCTTCATCCCAGCCACCGATATGAACAGAGCACGGCCACTAAAGAAACAGACAAATAAAACCATCACTCTGAGACCACATTGAAAACTTGGATTATAAAATTTTCAGAAACAAGAGTAACATCAGCTAGTGTTAAGCTTTACTCTACACTAGGATTCTGGATGTTCTTGTTCTTACTAGGCTCCAGGTTTATCAGGGTTTTGGCTGACAGTGTGAGCTTCAGTGGTGAGGGAATTGAGCACTACAGCCGGGTAGATGAAATACTTCTCCACACACTGCAGCCAAGCATACAGCTTCTCAAACCACATGAGCTGTGCAGCATCTGAGACAGAGAAAGATTAGTCCATCACACTTGTTCAGATTTTCAGACATTAATGTGTGCGTGTTGGTTTGACTACTCACCTCGGACCTCAAACTGGCTGTATTCTCGGGATCGCAGCACAGGGTGGGCTAAGCAGAACCAGGGTAGCTGTTTGCGGAGCTGAGGCAGGAGGTAGTGTGTGAAAAACCCCACTACCCCTGCCAAGATGTACAGGACGAAACTGAGAGCAGGCTGAAAAGTTGTGCAAAAAACCTTAAAATCAATGCAATAATTTAGAAAAACTGTTTAACAGAAATTATTTTCTTGATTTGCTAATTACTACACTGAACAAGACTTTCCACCTTGACGATTAGAAGTCATTAGATTAGGACTAGCTCTTTCTTTCACAGCATTTCAGAATGAAACTATTAACAAACAATATCACATTCTGGACAGACTACTGACCTGCAGAGCAATAAAGACAGTGCTGGCACTAATGGCGAAGGTGATAATGGCCATAAGAGGGCACATGACCAGGTCTGAGTGAAGAGTTTCTTTCTGCAGAGCCAGAGAGAGGAGCCATTTAAAAACCATTAGAAAGCTTATTCAGCTAAAGATAAAAGCAGATGGAGAGAGCTTTTACCACAGAGTCACGCAATTTCTCTGGAAGAGGATCTTTAATCTCTAATGGGGGCTCTTCTGGTGTTCGGCTCTCCAGCTCCGGAAAGAACTTGGAGCGAACTAGAGACCTGCCCAGAGAACAGTGCAAAAAACATGTTAGTTGCCAATCACTGAGCTGTTGATGAAGTGATATGATTTGAAAGTCAACAGCAAGTGTGGTGATGCTGACCAGAGGATGGTTGGGTCACTACTCTGCCTGCTCAGATGATAGGACAAGGCCAGGAGGAGGCCACAGAACACAGAGAAGAGCACCGGGACATGTGCCTCTCCCCACGGAGCCTATACACACACACACACACACACACACACACACACACACACACACACAAATACATAAAATGAGTAAAGGAAACACAGATAAACACAGTTCTGTTGTAAAAAAGACAAACAAAATCCCACTTACATTGATGGCACCTAGGCAAAATCCATAAACCAGGGCCGCCACCAACATACTGCGCAACAGACTGTAGACTGAAGACAGGGGGCTTGTGGTGGCTGAACACAAATGACAAGATCTTATACTTACGGTGTAAGAATATACATAATATATATATTTAATTTGTATGCCTGCTCTTTCATAAAACCCATGAGCTAAGCATTGCTAGTGTCATGCTGTACCAGTTGAGCAGGAACATCATAGCTATAGAAACACTTTACAATAAGGTTCTGTTTGTTAACATTACTAACAATTATGACAAATATTTCTACGGCATTTATTATTTTCTACATTTATAAATACATTAAAATCATCTCTTAATCTGTGAATGGTAGGGGTGTGCCGGTTTCAGAATTGGTGATGACTGTTATGATGTGAGTCAAATGTGACGGTTCGTAACATAACCGTCAGGGGGTGGCGGGGCGGGGGGATGGGGGGAACTAGTTTGAATAAAAAAATGCATTAACAGTCTCAAACCATAAGACAGCCATAAACAGGTCTCAAACAGTATGGAAAAATAAACTGTTAGAAACAGCAGGTTATCAACTTAATCGATATGAAGTGCCACTATGCAATCATCACATCTTTCAGTTTGTCTACCGCATCAGATATCGACGCCGTCCTCTCCAGCAGCTGGAATTTGTTTACGGATGCCATAGCAACTCACAACGGCCACCAGGACTTATATGGTTTTATAAAAGCTATTTATTTGTTGTAAAGTGTAATAATCATCTCAGAAAAAAAATAATTCTAATGTCAGGCGCAGTTGAAGTAATTGATTGCTTACATGTGTAGGTTTAGGGGACAATGTCATTATGCCAACATTATCTTCATAACTTCTTACGAAATAAAAAGTTTATCCCTCTCTTGTCAACATTATAGCTTGGTGCATGTGAGCACGGCGCGCGCTGTGTACGTCATATAAGGACGCACACTCAAAAGTAATCCGGTCAGGTCGTGTACATGGTGAAGCATGTTGGTGTATTTACGTGCCAATTTTGCTAAGAGCGGATAGCGCGTTTCATCGTCTCTCCACCATGATAGTGGATTAGCCGTAGAGTCAATTGGTTGTTCTTGGAGATAGCGGGTTAACTCAGTGTCAGCGCGTGCTCTGATCGGTAAAGGGGCAGAGATTTCGTTTATTAAGGACATGATGGTCTCCAAGATTTCTCAGACCTTTCCCGAATCATCTCCAGCAATAGCAGCCTCTGAAGCACCACTAACTCCGTCTCCATTTCCCTCGTCAGCTGATACAATTTCCCCCCGGAGTGCATCTTTTTTTTTTTTTTTTATGTTTGTAAAAAAATATTTTAATAATACGGTTTTGGCGGTTATAGAGTTCTAATGACGGTGTTTAACTATAACCGTCGGTCTCACGGTTATATACTAAACGTCACACCCCTAGTGAATGGCAATATTCAATGGACCTGAGCTAACAAACTAATATTTTTATTTATAACGTTAACAGATTTTTATTTATTTTTTAAACAGATTAATCCTTAGTGTAACAAATATATTGCTAGTTGCTCATGTTAAATAATCCATGAACTAACATTAAATGATTGGATCTCATTGTAAAGTGTTACTTCCATAGCATTAGTTCTGTACAATACATGTCTCACCAGTTCCACCGAAAATGTGCATGTCCACCTGTTCCAACAAACACATGAGGAATGTGTTGACCTGAGGTAGAAGCCCAAACAGGAAGATGATGGGAAAACAGAGGGTGAACACTGCAGAAGAAAACATGAATATTTACATTAATATATTATGCACAACTCAAATAGCAGAAGTGGCTTTGAATGATAGTGAGCAGACCTGTGAGCATGTCTCTAGCACAGAGAAGAAAGTGGGCAGAGAAGAAGGTGACCCCATAGAGGGTGAAAGGCCGCATACTGTCAGAGTGGCCGACCAAGTCAAACACCCAGATCAGCATACAACACAGGCAGAAATACACCGGCCGGCTGTACACGATGATCCAGTTATGGCCCTGCAATAAAGACCAAATCAAATGAGCTAGGCTGGTCTTTGTGAAAGTCTAAGAAAAGAGAAGCCAGCCGTATACTCACATGCATTGGAGATGCTGCATCGGGTTGTACACTCTGAAAAGGACAAGAAAAAAAAAAGATTAACATTGGACACATTAATATCTTTAGATGATCAAGAGATGCTAACAATAAAAACGAACACAAATGGACCACTTTAAAAATGCTAAATCTCACACTTACCTTTAGCAAGGAGTACTGACAGCTGGCAATTACTAGGCAGAACTGGAAAACCCAGATGTCCCTAAAGAAGCCCTGGAGAAGGAGGAGAAAGCCAAGGAATGCCACCAAGCTGGCCAACACCACTGCAAACACATTCTCGCCAACACGTCGATTCCTGTCCAGTAAGGCTAGCAAAGCTAGCCTGTCATAACGAATTCTTAACCATTTTCCCGGCAACACCCAGAATCGGTAATACTGTTTAGGCTTGGCCTTTTCCTCAATCATCAGCGTGTTCTCCTGGGATTCGTGAGGGGACTCGTGATCTAGGTCAAACTAAAAAAAGAAAACCATCAATACAATCAGCTGGGCTGTGAAACGGAACATGCGTTTAGATGATGTTGAAGAGTAAAGTCTCACCTCTGGCATATCCAGGGGAAGCCTGCGAACCTGCATCCCCTGGAGAACCACTGGTCTTGGCTGCAGCATGGATAGCACCGGCGCCACCTCCTGGACATCAGTGGAGGTAAAGCTGGAGGACTGTGACTGTCTCTCTCGCTCCCTGTGGCAATGAAAATGGATCAAACACTAGGATATTTCTAAATATTATACTAATGGTACAAGTTGTAAGACTTACTGGACTGGGTCCTCATATCCTCCACCAGCAGGCCCAAAAGTATAAGACCTCTTTACTCCTGAAATGAGATCATTTCAATTGAAGAAACGACAACTACCATAATTAAATTAGTGTTAGCACAAATCAGTGAAGCACAAATTATTCTTTACCACTCTCATCATAAAAGTAGTGCACAGCTCCCTCTGAGGTGTCGTCAAAGGTGGATGCCTCGTGAACACCGCTGCGGGGCAGCAGCAGCAGAGATGAGGCGGCGAAGTGCAGGGCGGAGGGGAGCGTTCGTGTGCGGGAGTGAGAAGAAGTACGGACTCTCTGGAGGTCCTGTAAACTAGGAGGAGAGCCCATGGCAGAAGGGGGTGGGGTGGGGTTGCTACCAGCATTATGCCGCCTGCGAATGGCCTGCGTCCTCTTCACACTGCTCACAGAGTCACGTTTACTTCCCTCCTCAGGGGCTACGTGGGCAAAAAGCAAAAGTAAAAACTATTTTAAAAAGCAAATAACATAAATTAAAATAATTTTTAGAAAACATACATTTTTAAAAATTGTTATACATTTGCAATTTCCATTTTTTTTTCACCCTAACTATTTGGGCAATCTGGGTCTCACGCCATTATTAAAATGAATAAATAACTGTAGCAGAACTTAAGCCGATCAATAAAAAATTGGGAGAATATAATCTCGCACATTATGACAAAAAAAAATAAAGAGCAACATAGTACAATAAAAGCTATACATGGCTCGAAATATTTTAACCATGAAAATAAGTGCTGAAAATGAATCTGCTTGTTCCTCACCTCCTCCCACTGCCCCCTCTTCCAGCAGTTCTCCAGCCCTCCAGCCCGTCTGATTCCCAGCCCAGGAGCCCCCAAGTGAGTCTAGCCTATGATGTGCTCTAGAGAAAGCCTCTGAGTGCACTGTCCGAGCCTCTAGGTCTGATTTAGAGATGGTGAGTGGACGTGGGGCAGGAGTGGAAGAAGGGGGTAAAGGTACCATAGTCCCTGCAAGGGTCCCTGTGTTGTTGGAACCCCCACCGGCCCCATCCATGCTGAGCACTCTGGCATGAGTCTTGGCACTGGCTGTGCTGGCTGAGCGCTGAGCACTGCGAGAATGGGAGGGTCCTACTGTGTCAGGCTCCTCCCCCTCTCCAGGGCTAGGCAACTGAGGGGGGCCAGGCTGGGAAGCATTGGCGGCATTTGCCAGATCTGGGGAGTAGCAGGAGGTAGAGGAGCTCGAATCATCATCTTCATCATCGTCTTCGTCATCAGAGCTGAAGCGACGTTGGGATCCAAGGCTAGAGCCTGCACTCATATCGCTACCATCATCTTCGTCACTGGAGTCCTCGAACAAGCTCTCACTGTAGGCTTTGGCACCCAGCCGACTGCGTACAGGGATGTAGTCTCTGTGTTGGCCACGGTTGTGGTGCCGGCGATAGGAGCCACAGTCGAAACTGCTACTGCCAGCAGCACCTCGCTTGCGGGGAGCTTTCCTGCGACCAGGGCGGTGACCCACACTGCCCCCGGCACGTAGCAGCTTCAGATCTTTCGGTCTCACGACCTGCTGCTGAGCTTGCAAAGATGGTGGCTCTGCTAGAAGGTAGGATGGGGCAGACACCGGCAGAGCTGGCTCTGAGCAGACCAAGCCCAGCGCCAACCCTGATGGTACAGAGCTGGCCTGGCGTGGAGGAGGAAGGGGGGGTATAGGGATGCCACAGTCAAGATCGCAGGTCTCAGAAGGCCCGCTGCTAGACGGTGATGAGTCCTGCAAGGAGAGCTGTGTAATGTCTGTAAGCAAAGGGGGAAGGTCCTCCCCCTCCACCAGAGTTCTGTCCAGGCCCTGCCCAGAGGATAGCTCTTTGGAGGGTGAGCGTAGCAGCACGCTGTCTGACAGGTCATCTGTGTCGCTGCCGCCCTGCAGCACGTCTCCAGGCTGCTGATAGGGGCTTTTACCTTGAGGCAAAGCTGTGGAAGGAGCATTAGACACGGGTTTATGCGCCTGGCCCAGCGAGGGGCTCTCAAGCTGTGTTGAGTCCGTTTTCTCGCTGCGGTAGCTACTGACCGTACTGAGAGTCTCTCTGTCTGTGGCTGCTCCACCTCCACTAAAGCAGCTGTCAGTTGAGCCCGCAGCCAGGGCCACTCCGGTGCGGCTGCCTGGTTGCTCAGCACCAGGGGCAAAAGTGACAGGGTCTAGGCCCAAACCTAACAAGTTCTCACTTAATTCCTCGCTCAGGCTACTCTTGATAAGAGGGCTGAGAGGAGCATCTCCCAGGCTCTCAGAATCGGCTGAAGGTCCAAGGGGGGAGTAGCCTCCTAGACCCTCCCCATCAGGGCTCTGCTGAGATAGCTGCTCCACACACCCCTTCTCCAGCTGGTCCTTCTCATCTCCATCTTCTTGGCTGGAGGGGGACGGCGGGATAGAAGGACAGTTTGCTGGGTGCAGCCTATTAAACCCTCCAGACATTACATCACCCACACCAATTAGCCCTCTGTAATCCCCAGACAGACAGGATGGCGCCACACCTGCAATGACAAAAAGCGTCCAGTCACTACTGAGCAGATGTTTATATTAGGTACACAACTTGTACTAGTCTTAATCTTAAACAACTGAATTGGTTTAAAGCTATCAATTCAGTTCATCTCAGAGATGGTTGGTTGAACTTTTTCCTTGGTAAACAGTTGTGATGAAAAGGAACAAGTGACATAATTTATAATAAATAAATACATTTTTTATTAAAGGGTAAGTTTACCAAAAAATGAAATTTATATCATTAATGATTCACCCTAATGTCTTTCCACACCCATAAGACCTCCGTTCATCTTCATAACACAGTTTAAGATATTTTATATTTAGACTGAGCATATGCAAGTGTATGCACACTATACTGTCCATGTCCAGAAAGGGAATAAAAACATCATCAAAGTAGTCCATATGTGACATCAGTTAGTTAATTAGAATCTCTTGAAGCATCGAAAATACATTTTGGTCCAAAAATAACAAAAACTACGACTTTATTCAGCATTGTCTTCTCTTCCTTGTTTGTGTTCAATCCTCAAATAAAGATTCAATGGTCATGAATCAGTGAATCGATCAATGATTCAGATCGCCAATGTCAGGTAATTTCTGCAGTTTGACACGCGATCCGAATCATGAATCAATTCGCTGATTCATAACTGTTTGAATCTTTATTTACATTTACATTTAATCATTTAGCAGACGCTTTTATCCAAAGCGACTTACAAAAAAGGGGAGAGTAATAGAAGCAACGAAACAGACAAGGCCAACAACCTGTAACGCCGCATTCACACGGGGCGTAGGCGTTAACGCTTGACGGAGGGCGTGGCTGAAGCTGGGTGCTGACGCGATCGTCATAGTGACAACAGCCAATCACATTAACTTGCCGCTTGGACCAAAACACAACACAAAAAAGCGCCTTTTTATGACAGCTAGTCTGTGAGACGAAATGGATGCCGATTTGGTTGTATGTGCGAGTGCGATTGCCCGTTTAGTTGTTGTCAGCGCACTGCACAGGTGCACTAAGCTGTTAAGTACATTAAATCCTGAAAAAGCGCCGACAGCGGGAAGAATATCACGTAGTGGTCCAGGAGCTGCGTCTGGATTTTTAACGCTCTGGATGGTTCATGGAGCAGTAATGAACGCAATTGGCTAGCGTCTGCTGTAGGATATTTGCATACGGCGATCTGATTGGATGACGCCTGCGCTGGCGCTTGAAAAGTTGAGAATTCTTCAACTTCTGCCGCTTGCAACGCGAGTGAAGCGCCGCGACGGAACCCACAATTCAGTTCGGCAACGGATGATGTCACCCATTCAAAGTAAATAGGAAGCGTTAACGCCTACGCCCCGTGTGAATGCAGCGTAAGAGCTGTAAGAAATCTCAATTAATTAGCACAGTACACAATATATATATATTTTTTTTAGACATCTACAACAAAAACTCACGTACGCAAAATGCCGAACACTGGATTTTGATAGCTATTTGAGGTTTGAACACAAACAAGGAAGAGAAGACAAAGCTGAATAAAGTCGTAGTTTTTGTTATTTTTGGACCAAAATGTATTTTCGATGCTTCAAGAGATTCTAATTAACCAACAGATGTCACATATGGAAAACTTTGATGATGTTTTATTACCTTTCTGGACATGGACAGTATAGTGTGCATACACTTGGATACGCTCTCGGACTAAATATAAAATATCTTAAACTGTGTTCTGAAGATGAACGGAGGTCTTACAGGTGTAAAACGACATTAGGGTGAGTCATTAATGACATAAATTTCATTTTTGGGTGAACTAACCCTTTAACTAGTGGGCATTTCAAAAATAAATGCCACAAGGTTTTCTTCGTTTTCACTTGAAAGTTATGACACTATGATTAAACAGGTGTTTAAAAAAAAAAAACATTGTTAACTTACATAGATGAGACATTCACAGTAAGATCTTAACATGCATTTACAAAATAGATACGAATTGAATTAGACTGGACATTAAAGCTGCTGAAAATGTGGGCTGCCATTGTTGCGCTCTGTATTGGAAGTGTAGGGCAGTGTTCCCCAACCACTTTGCCGGTTTGTCAGTTAAAATTATGGAAAATTATAAAATTCCAAAAACAAGTAAAAATAAATGCTACAAATAAAAATATCATCGCTGTCGAGCCGAAACCTTGTACTTTGATATTTTTGTTATAAAATGAACGTTATTTGTCATCCATTATGTTGGTTTTTACAATTATTAACACAAATATTACAAATATTAATTACAAATATTTAACAAGTACGTCTCCATGTGCTGAGGTTACGATCACATAAAATATCAAGTTTTAATGCCATTTGAAGCTATGCATGTTTGTTTTATTTTTATAGAGTAGTGTGCTGTGGGATTTTCTACATATTAAAACTTTGCAGTGGCAAAAAAAAAAAAAAAAGGTTGGGAAACACTGGTCTAGGGAACTGTCCAATGCAACACTAAAGTAGTGAAGCAGTAAAGGGACAGTTCTTACTAGTGTTGTCCTGAGAGTTGTGTCGAAGGACATCTCTATGTGCTGAGGTTACGATCACATTATTACAGCCCTGCTCCTGCATAAGCTTCTTAAAATCTGAAATTTTAAAAATGATAAAAATCAGAGAAGAACTGAAACCCAAGCATACCAGTTCACGTTAACTATTTGGCATTACATATTTTTTTTAAAAGCAACACCAACACAATGTACCCTTTGAGCCTCCAGGGTCTTCAAGCTGTGGTAAAAATTCCTGAGCAAAAGAAAAGAAAACAAATCAGAGGAAATGCCAATAAGTTGAGGAGAATAATGCTTAAGGACTTGAGACATTTGGCATTAAAGATATCCTCACCGACACTTGATTTAATCCAAAGAGTGAATGCTGGGAACTGCAGCGTACAGGAGGGGTGGAGTTCACCTTTCGGAACACCGTCATTTCCACACCAACGCCACTGTCCCTGTAGGCACAGGCATGCCAACATGAGCTAAAACTGACTACAGCAGAGTGACTGCTCGAATTGAGCGATTGATAAGAGAAAGCAAAAAAGAATGTAGTGATATAGATACACAGTACCTGTGTTGGCTTCCGTCGTGAGCGCCAGAGACTTCCTCTCCTTCCTCCACTCTATGGGGGTCATTGGCGAATGAGGCCTGCCTCTTCTCCACAATCTCACCCAGGTCAAACATGGCATGTAGTCGGAAGTTCACTGCTTTTATGGCTGTGAAGAAGGCGGCTATCACAGCACAGTACACACCAGCCACCACTAAACTGGCAGGAAGTGCCTGAAAGAATGAATGTGGGAGAATCACGTCAATGTGGTTGCAACAATTACAAACTAATTTTGTTTCAGACACTGCATCTACGTAGATCACAATGGACATGTGCAAAAAATGTCATAACACGCCTACATACATCTCTAAAATTAAGCAAAATACAAGTTACAACATAATTAATAGAAAATGTATTCATTTATTTATGTTGTTTATGCTACATCAGCAGACAAGACTATTTTCATGGAAATAACAGTGCAAAAGAAGAAAAAAGATAAATTAATAAACATTAAAAATAAATGAAATGAAAAAAAAAAATTCTTTCAGAATAAAACTGGGTAAAATCATTGTCCAACGACATTAAAAGCTGTTAAGTTAAAAAAAAGATGTATGTTTAACTAAGTTGCATAGACATCTTGAGTGTTACAACACAAGCAAGATGGAGAGCAGAGAGTTCACCAGATAGTGAAAGCACAAGTATCCCTGGTGTGAATCACAATGTCATAACATTTCATGTTTATCCACATGCTTTTCTGTATTATCACCAACCGGTTGCCACACTGAGAATATGGAAACAAAGTCATGTCTTCCTGAAGACTGATGTAATGATTCATCCTTGTATATCTGATCAATAACATTGATTGTGCTTGTAATGTAATTGTACTAGTGTTCTTTAAAACGGACTATTGCCTTGAAGTAATTTTATGTAACAATTATACTGTTTTTGTTAAGTTTATAGCCAAATACACTCCTTCAGTATTTGAACAAGTTTTGGAAGGTTTAAAAAAATATATATAAAAAATTATATTATATATTATATATATATATATATATATATATATATATATATATATATATATATATATATATATATATATATATATATATATATATATATATATGACTCTGTATGACATTTAAAAGAAATCACAGAATTCCTTGTACGGGTACTTCTCCCGGATGAGCAAGAGCTCCACGTTAACCAGAGCAAGAGCACACCAAACAATGAGCTTTGCGGAAGCTGTCGGCATTGCTTTCATTTTCATTTATTTTCATTTTATTTTTAGAACAAGAAATTAACAACTTCACTAAAGAAATGTGTTTTTGGTATATAAGGGAAAAATAACCTTGTTCCCAATTTTTTTTTATTAATAAAACAGCGTTAAGGAAACAGTGGATGCAGTTTGTTTTTCCGGAGCAGCAACGGAGTTCTGCAAGTATGTTTGTTTGTTCCCGGTCATGAGTCGAAACCGAGTGAGTGAAACTGCATCAAATGTCTGTTTTGTTGGCGTAAGTGCATATAAATGTAAACAACACAAACGTATAGTGAATCAAAAGTTATCCAATACAGGGATAAATCCATGATGTGTGTGTGTGTGTGTTGTGACTCTTCAGCTCCGCCCACTCTTCAGAGATATGAAGGATGCAATACTACTCTTCAGGTACTCAAGATTAACATGTGAAGGGCAGAAACTGTGTGTTATGTACCCCTTTAATATTGTAGTGGAAACCAGGATTTTCAGTATTCTTTCATGAAAAAACAAAAAAATTATTTGAAGTTCATACAATATATAGTGTCAGTAGTCAACATATGCAATGATTTATTGTAAGCACTTACAAAAGACATTCCCTAGAGAATAACCTTGAAATAGCTTTATAAAATCTGCATCTCGACAAAGTTTCAGCCTCTCTCGAGTAAAGCTTGAAGATCAGTAGACAAGTAAAGTTTCTCAACATTAGTGACACCTAAATAATTCAAGCTCATGGGATTCCATTAGACACATTTTTCCAGGAAGATGTGCTGATGGAATACTGGAGGATTAGTGCATGAACTCACCATGTACAGAAGAAAGGGGAAGGCCAAGAGGAATATCCAGAGGTAGAGATGAAAGCAGTTCGAGAAGGTACTCTGATGAGGGTCCACGTACCATCCTCCGGTCAGAGAAGCCCACACTCCCTGCCGCAATATCTGAAGAGCTTGAGAGCCCATCTTATCGCTTCGGGACGAGACAACCGAGTTCTTAAAGTTCCCTGGTAAAAGTTTCTAGTTTGGTACTTCCATTGGGAACCTCAGGATTGACTTTCTCGGACAGATAATGAAAAGGCTGCCCAAAAAATTAGCAGAGAGCGAGGCGATCCAAAACAACTTCAGGCCTGTGTTTTTTCAGCATCAACTGTTCTCTTGCATGCTCCACCAGCAGACCCCGGTATGTAGTGCAGTTCATCAAGAGTTTTTGGCACAACTGTGACCCAAGGGCTACATGAAAACATTCATCCTGAGGAATCATCAAAACTGCTTGGTTTGGTTTCTTCACGACTTTCCAGCACTTTAAACAAACACTAGTCCAAAAATAAACAAGCTGTTCTGATGACATACTTAAAATCAACAGGATATTTTGAATATGGTCATTTTAAACTATCTGTGGTGTGATAAGGCATGAGACGTTTGTCTGATTTAGATAAAGTAGCCAAATGTGGGATTTCTAGAAAATACAGTTGAACTAATAATATATTTACCTAAGTTTAGAGATGTCAGGAGATATGTATAAGATCACTGAACAACTGCGTGAGCTATTTCAGGCAATGCAGAGACAGACAGACAGCTAGTTAACGTCTCCATTGGCTTTCTGTAACAATTGTAAATATGGTTTATATAAATACAGCTTCAGAGTCCTGAGAATTAAATTTCTATTGTTGTTTTTTTTAAACAAATTTGTAAACCTTTCCCGTTGACCAACAAGAGATATGTGTATATAACACAGTTTAGAGTTTTATATATTAACTGACTGCTGATTTATTTTAACCGATAACGTTACTCATCTCGTCCAGGCCCGAACAGTCATAGTATCATTTCAACTTTTCCTGAATGGCAGTAGCTAATCTCTACAACTGGAGAAGGAAAAACATTGAGCATCCTCGTTTAAACAACAGTCGTTTAAATAAACGAAAGCTGACAAACGGCTCAATGGATTTGGCTTTAAACCAGCACAACTTCAGCTAATGTTAGCATGGGTATGTAAGCTTGCCTAGAGCAGCTTTGAAATTATATTGAGTCTAAATTAAAACACTAGAGAGATTAATATCCAGGAAACGTTGCACTGTCACTTCAATGAAAAACGTTAACGTTACTAAGAGTGCGAATATTTTTTAGAATTGTAAACAAACCGTGCGTCTAAACAGCAATAGCGCTAACGCTGACAGCTGAACGACTGACTTTTAGCCCGAATCAACCTCCTAAGCATCAAACCCACCAAAAGGGACGCAAATATTTTACCTAAGCTATTTTCTCAGTTTTTCGACTTAATTTGACGTGTATCTGTCCTCTCACAGCTGAATATCACCTGACACTAACTAGCCACACCGCTAACATGCTACAAGCAGTAGTAAGACACCGCTGACTTTGGCTTAAGTGTTTTGTAGCAACATTTTGAGCACTCTTCAACTCCGTCAACACTCCATGGTTTATCTCGACAGGGTCTGCGTTAAGTCCTCCAGAAACGAGAACAGGAAAACCTCAGGACAGCGAAAAGGAACGCGAATTAGCATCGGCTAACGGCTGCACTGAGTGCTTCCTCCTTATGACGAAAATAAAACTACAAAAATACACACAGAACGCACAATGTCTCTACGTGGTCACCACTGCAACCACTTCCACGGTAAGTCCAGGGCCGCTGTGTAAAAACTCCAGCGAGAAAAGCCCGGAATGTGAGCTTGCTAAGTTCCAGTGTCGAATCGCTTCATTCACACAGGTAGCAAACACCCACCTACAGGAAGAGAACTGATGCTGGAACGCGATTGGGTGCTGCGGTGAACACCCACCTGCATGGACGGAACTCATCCTTCAATGCGATTGGCTGCAGCAAGTGTCTGTCATTCAGTGGACGATCACTGATTTGATTAATCGAGCTAGGTATGTGTCTGTCGGATAGGTTGCAAATCTTTCATCCAAGCCTTCATTTATTCAGTGTATGATTTATTTCAATTTACAATATATTTTCTTACAGTAATTTATTTTAATTATTTAGTTTTTTCTGGGACACTTTTTCTAAGTGTCTTATCTTATAGTGTGCGACAAGGTTTTCTTTCAAAGTGAGAGACATTTGAAGAATGCTCTGATTGATTATAAATATTTAATCATAAATATTGTTCATATTGATGGATTATAAATCATATCATACAGTTTAGACATTTCATGATTACATCCTGTTGTAGTAGGCTAGCCTAGTCTACAACATATTTGGGTCCCCCACTCTAACAAAATATTGAAGGCCCTATATATAATATATTATAATAACAATATCCATGTATTAATAACAGGGACTGGGGCTGATGATATAACCACAGTTTATATCGTGATGCCAGAAGTTTTTAATAAAAATCACTGGATACTCTTGGTCAGTGATGGGGAAACACAATACAAGTAATCATACTTTGTCAAGTAGACAAATGAGTAAAGTAATGCATTACTTTTAAATTTACAACAAAATATCTGATTTACTTTTTCAAATAAGTAAGGTAAGTTACTTTGTTTCCCCATGTATTGACTGATGCCTCTCCTGTCTTCATGTTGAGAGAATCGTTAGTAAGGGCAAAGGCGTTGTATGCACTGAAGATTGTGGTTATAGTTCTGGAGTAAATGGGATCATTTACTCATCTCACTTGAACACGCACACAAAATAAAATCAGTATTCCCCAAAATTAATTTAAAAAAATGTGAAATGCAGACTCAGAATATTATGCAAACCTACAATAATTAAATCTGCATTACAAATTTCATTAAACATTACTTTTATTAATGTCTTCACTTTTGACCTTAATAATAAGAAAAACATAAGTATCACATTTAGTTTTTGTGTTTTTATTGCTAAAATAAGATTGGAGAACTTTCTGATGCATCTCATTCCTCTGCAATTCAGCAGAAGGCTTATTAATTTCAATTTTGTTGCAAAGGGACTTTTTGGCAGCAATCAAACTTTTGTTTTTATATATATATATAGAACAGGCCAAAAGTTTGGACACATTACTATTTATAATGTTTTTGAAAGAAATTTCTTCTGCTCATCAAGCCTGCATTTATTTGATTAAAAATTGAGATTTTTTTATTTAAATATTGTGATTGTTACAATTTAAAATATTTGGTTTTCAATTTATTATAGGTACTCTAAATTATCATTTATTTCTGTGATGCAAAGCTGAATTTTCAGGATCATTACTCCAGTCTTCAGTGTCATGTGACATTCAGTCTATCACATGATCCTTCAGAAATCATTCTAATATTCTGATTTATTATGAGTGTTGGAAACAGTTCTGCTGCCTATTTGATGAATAAAAGGAACTGCATTTATTCAAAATAAAAAACATATTTTCAAATAATACAAATCTCCTTTACTATCAATTTTTTATCAATTTAACACATCCTTGCTGAATAAAATTATTGATTTATTTCAAAAAAGAAAGAAAAAAAGACTGATTTCAAATTACTCACCAGTAGTGTATATTGTTGTTACAAAATATTTATTTTTTAAACATTTGCTTTTTTTTTCTTCTTTTTTTAACGTTTTATTCATCAAAGTATTAAAAAAAGTATCACAGGTTATGAAAAAATATTAAGCAGCAGAACTGTTTCCAACTTTGAAAATGAATCCTCATATGAGAATGATTTCTGAAGGATCATGTGACACTGAAGATGGAGGAATGATACGGAAAATTCAGCTTTGCATCACATAAATAAATGATAAACCAAATATTAAAAATTTTAATTATATATCACAATATTTTTTTTCTTCTTCTGTATTTTAGATTTAAAAAAAATGCAGGCTTGATGAGCAGAAGAAACTTCTTTCAAAAACCTTACAAATAGTATGTGCCCAAACTTTTGGCCTATGTGTGTGTATCTATCTATCTATCTATCTATCTATCTATCTATCTATCTATCTATCTATCTATCTATCTATCTATCTATCTATCTATCTATCTATCTATCTATCTATCTATCTATCTATCTATCTATCTATCTATCTATCTATCTATCTATCTATCTATCTATCTATCTATCTATCTATCTATCTATCTATCTATCTATCTATCTATCTATCTATCTATCTATCTATCTTTCCATCCAGTTTCCATTAAGAGTTACTAAGCAATGCAATAAGTTACTTTTTAAGAAGTTACACAATATAATACATTACTTTTAAACGCAAATTTCCCCAACACTGCTCTTTTTACATGGTTTCTTGTGGTGATTTATTCTCATTAGCTGCTCCAAGCTGATCTTGATGATGGATTAGATAGACTGGTGGAGTTGAGACTGACTTTACGTAGACTTTAGTAGGACTGATAAAGGCTGTTAGACATTTAACCAGGTTCCAATATCCAATGTTTCCTGCCTTAAAGGGATAGTTCACCCAAAAATTTAAATTATTTACTCACCCTCAAGCTATAAGGTGTACATGACATTCTTCTTTCAGACAACATTCAGAGTTATATTAAAAAATATATGTACTGGTTCTTCCAAGTATTAAAATGGCAGTAAATGTCAGCCCAAAATTTGAAGCCTAAAAAAGTGCATCCATCCATTATAAACGTACGCCATAGCTCTGGGGGTTAAGGTCTTCAGAAGCAAATCAATGGGTTTTTGTAAGAAAAATATCCATATCCATATTTAACATGTTATAAAGTAAAATACCTAGCTTCAGACGGATTGCCTTCCATATGGGATCATTTTCATTTTTGGGTGAATCCCTTTAAGCTCCAGCAAGGACAAAGCCTTAATAAAAAAATTGTATTGCTTTTTAAATTGCAACAAACATTTGCAATGAACTTTGATTATCTGTTTCTCTTGACCAAAAAACAAAAAAAAAAAAAACAAAAAAAAAAACATCCAGTTAAAAGCAGTGCCCATCATCACAAAATATTAGCATAACAAAAAAGGCTGAGAGCATAAAGCTTTCATCTATAACAATCTACCAAAAACCACCCCACTTTTGCATATTTCACTCTACGTTTAACTTTGGACTGTCAAAGTCGATCAGTGCCACTTATATCTGATATTTTGATGGCTTTTCATCATACAAAAGGGGCAGCAAGCTAATGATGACCTGATGGTTTTTAAAATGTGCTGAGGAGTCACTGATTGTGCTGCAAGTGTTCTGGCTTCTGCCGACTGACCAAGAATCACTCTTACAGTCTCGGGTTCCCATGCCAAAAGATAGATTTTATTATCAGAGATACATAACTTGTTAGCTTTTTTACCTTTTTAAGTCTGCTGTTTTAAGAAGTGGACAGAAGTGAAATGAGGGGGATTATATAAATACCCAGTCAACTCCTTAACAGGTTTTCAGCATCCCCCCCCCCCACCACAGTCTTCCACAAACTAACCTGGTTACTTTCCTAACCAATGATACGGGGGGAGTACTCCATGGGTCCGGGCCAAATTCCCAGCCCGGAGCTCTCTCCTCGGACAGCAAGCCAAATATTGATTCTGACTGATTATTTGTAAGTGTGAACCTGTGAATGGCAGTCCACCATATGAACACTTACAGGCTTACACACACAGAGGCAAATGTGTGATTGCATAATATATAATAGTAGAATAACTATATTCACATTGATACATCTTGATTTTTGGACATTCCATTGGGACTTCATATTTACAATTCGTTTTTTTATGTGAATGTCATTTTGTTGATTGATTAATAAAGTTTCTAGGATCAAATCCAAGCCTCTTTTAATTTATTTAAATGCTAAAAATGTAAGAATGTCAGCAAATGTAAAGGTGTAATGCTAGATTGATGAATGGGTGGATTTAGACAGCAGATGGCAGTCTCACACTTCAGCAGGTTAGGTTTTTAAATGCAAATCTTTTCTTCTGTCGAGGCTTCATTCTCAATCCAGTGGGAACACAACTGCCAATTACTGCTCACTGTCTGTTAAATCTTCCCCCCTTTGTCTTTTTAGACAACTATTTTTTGAATCAAAGCGCTTAAAACATCAGCCTTCTTAGAAAATACAGCAAAGGAAAGCTTCAATTCCTACTTACCTATCAAACACGTTCATTTCAGTGACATTTGGGAAGTTTTTTTAATGCTCTTAATGCATTTCCTCTGGCAGGACAGGTGCATTGGCAGAAGTGAAAATTTGAGTTCTATCTACTTTGAAGGAAAAGAAGAAGCAAGTCGGCTACTAAATTATTCATCAAATCTCAAATCCAGGGCTCAGAGTTCAGGAAGATGTGAGTGGAATGACATCAGAATGTGCTGACAGGATGTCTTTTGTTCTTTGTCTTTCTTAATGTGGGGTTCTGAAGATTTTTTTCAAACTAACTGCGGCAAAAAGTGATAAACCTTGCCTTGCTTTCAGTTTCAAAGCTTGTCTTTTCTTTGAAAATCAGTAATTCTTCCCCACTATTTATTGATTCATACAAGCCTTAAGGCTGTCTTGATGTTAGTTGGATATTATCTTTAGAGACCATAAACCTGAATGTTACAATCGCTAACAAGATATTGCTAATTAATCTGGGCAATATATCTGTGAAGCTCACTTATATTTATTTGAATCTATCTATCTATCTATCTATCTATCTATCTATCTATCTATCTATCTATCTATCTATCTATCTATCTATCTATCTATCTATCTATCTATCTATCTATCTATCTATCTATCTATCCATCCATCCATCCATCCATCCATCCATCCATCCATCCATCCATCCATCCATCCATCCATCCATCCATCCATCCATCCATCCACCCAATCTTTGTGATTTGCATGTATTTTATAGAAGGCGACAGTGGTACATTTACGTCTGCCAGAATATAATTGAAAACACAGCTCCTGACTGAATAAAAACACCCATTTAACTTAACGCTGTCCTTAGGTGTATTCTGTGCATATTGACCAGATACAATTTACTCCACTAGATTTACAATAGACCAGAATAATGATCAAAACAGCAGTGTGTCATTGCCAGCTTTCATCCTTTGAAAGGCTCGCTCCAGATATAGCTTTATCAGTCTGAACCTTTTCCAAAATCAAGTTGCCTCTTATTCCAGGAAACGGCTCTCCATAAACATGCTTTTAGCTCCAGTCTTTAAATAGCTCCATCTGTACGACAGTTAGTTAGGAACAAGTACACAAAGAACATTATATAGAGTGGGAGCAGAGAGAGGGGAAAGAACCTTTCAGAACCTGCAAGACCATAGAGGGAGAGTGTTGTTTCGAAGCCCGTCTACCTAGATCTGAGCAGTGAGACCGCAGAGGAATCTGAAGACGTCTTTGTATTAGCAGTATGTGGAGTCTTCTGGGGTAGGAATTCATATATAAGACCAGATGATGAAATTGCCATGTAAGACAAGGGCATGACTTCACAGCGTGAGAGTTCTTACAATAGATAAACCTTGATTTTCAAGCAGGAAAGACGCAATAATGGTTCTTCAAACACCATTAGTCTAAGAGGAAACCATTTATATTTAATATTAAATATGAGTCTAATACTCTAAACAAAAATAAATTAACTCTTTACCCACCATTGTGTTGTTTCTAGATTTTGGCAGCCACCACAGGCATTTTTGATTATTTTTTTGAATTTTTTATGCCACCCAAAATATTTTGATCATATCTGAACATGCAATATATCAAAAGAACATACAGAGCTGCTTTAAAAAACATATTCTAGCTTAAAGTAGTTTTACCTGATACTCACCCCCATGTCATTCACGTCTTTCCTTCTTCAGTCAAAAAAAAATAAAAATAAAAATTGAGGAACAATGTCCAAATTTCCGTTTCTGAGGGCTCTGCATGATCCCAGCCAAGGAATAAGGGTTTTATATAGTGAAATGATCAGCCAATTTCTAAAAATACAAAATTGTATATAACCACGGATTGCTCTGAGATGCGCCATCATTAGACTTCAACGGTGAATTGTGAAGTCAATTAGAAGCACTCACTTCCTGATGGCTGAGCGAACTGCGCAGGCTCAGACTGAGCTTGACGACGTAGATGTGACGTGAGCCTCCTGTCTGACAGCTGTATGTCTTCTAGTAGTTGTGGAAAGTGAAATCTGAATCACGTTGTTTAAATATTTTCTCCCGTTGCTTTTGGCTCACTACGGGCTTCTCCCCATTCTTCTCTTTTGACTTTATCAGACTTTATGTCTCCACGTCCCCCCGACTGTCTCATAGACAGTAAAAGATTGCCTGCAAGCGTCTCCTCAGGTCTATACGGTAATTTCTCAACTGTGCGACAGAGTCGCTTAGGTTATGACGCAATAGTTAGCCTATTTTTACAAAAACAGCTTCTACGGGGCGATAGTGTAAGATACAAGGTAATGGAGGCTTTTATACATTGTCGTGTTTCTTTAGAAATAAACAATGGACAAATGGTGTCTTTAAATGACTTACAAGTTATTCACTGTCAAAGTGATGCAAAAATGAATGCGAGTCAATGGGATGCTAACAGCAGGTGATGGCTTGGTTAGCAATGGCCGCCCCTATGGGTGGTATGCTTTCCGAGATTACCCCCTTGGTCAAACGCCCCTTCACAAAAAAAGGTTGGATGATTTTGAAGTTGCAGGAGAAAATGAGATGGAGTTTTTTGTCCTACTGCAGTAATTTCATCTATACTACACGTGACCTTTCCAGCATGATAACATAATGCGTGGTGCATCGCAGATAAGAGCAAGAAGAACTGTGGTTAAAAAGTATATAAAACTTTATTTTTTTTTTATAGAAAATTACAGATTGTTTCACTATAGGTAGGACCCTTTATCCTTGTGTGGGATCGTGACTCTGCATTGAAACTGGAATTTGGACCTTCAACTCGTTGTACACCATTAAAGTCCAATATATAGGGAAAAATCCTGGAACGTTCTCCTTAAAAACCTTAATTTCCTGTCGACAGAAGAAAGATGACGTGGTGTAAGTGATCTTTTTAAAGGTGTCATGAACTGGCTTTTTTTTATATTGTTGTCTTTGGTCAAATAATGCCATTTGTGTGGTTTTTACATTCAAAAACATCTTCTACACTGGTTTTGAGGCTCTTTTCTGAACGCTGGGTTTTGATGGACGTGCCGCACTGGAGACTTGAAAGTAACACCCACGGCTACGATTGGATAAGATTTGCATATTTAATGAGCTTCAGCACCCTTGTCATATCTATGCCCCTGTTTTGAAAGAGGCAACCAGAATGATTTTCTTCATCACAGGGCTTGTAAAAGTCTTCATCAAAAAAACACAATGATCACAATTACTTGGCCTGCCCGATCAGTGGATATAAGCATGAACCGTACGCCGGCCTGCCGACGGGCTTATGTTTTGGTAGCCCGTCTGGAAACACATAGCCCTTGGACTACTATAACATATAAAAAAGACGTTTTACTCACATAAGTGTGTTGCACTATTCCTGTCAGATCCAATATAGAAAGCACATCATTGTGTTTTAATCTCATTATGTCTGCAAATCCAGCTCGACCTGAGACTTTTTTTACAAACGATTCCGCAAAAGGCGCATACATGTCTTCCCCACGCGAGCTGAAACATCATTAAAAATAATTGAAGTATCACACATTCCTAATATTAGGATCTGAGGGAAACTTTTGCAGTGACTGTGTTCTTCCTCAAACAGGAAAGCACAATATCTTGCTATCTTCTTCGGCAGGTTTATTGCTGCTGTCGGTGGGCGGAGAGGCTGAATTAGATATGCTTATTGTTCTGTAGAGGTGTGTTTCACAACAGATGATGTTAAGATGCGGCACACGATTGTTTTCTGGGCCTGGTGTCTATAAAAGCTTTTCTTTGACTAACAATTAAGTTTTCAACTCTGAAACATACAGGATATTCTTACATTACCATGACCATTTATATATATAAAGCTCAAGGGAAAGTTGATTTCTCAATCCATCACCCCTTTAAGTATGAAGTGAACTTCTCCTTTAATACATACATTTTTTAATCATCATTTGAATGTGGGTAAGAAATTAGCATAAACGGTGGGGAAGCATTGTGTCATAAATAACAGATATTTCTCTCAATGGCCTGGAAAGAGATGAGTAAAGATTTACCTATAAAGTGATTTTTTCATAATTGAATCATGTTCATGTTCCAAACCTTTTTGAAAAGTTTGTTATTTGATCAAAAATAAAGTAAAAACTGTAATAATGTAAAATATTACTTTAAATTTGAAGTACGGTTTTCTGTTTTAATGTAATTTATTCCTGTGATGTCAAAGCTGAATTTTCAATATCATTACTCCAGTTTTCAGCGTCACATGATCCTTGAAATGAAATCATTCTAATATGATGATTTGGTGCTCAGGAAACATTTCTTATATTCATCAATGTTGAAACAGTTGTGCTTTAAGTTATTTATGACTTATTAATAATAATACAACAAAAAAAATCACTGATTCCAAACCTCTGACGAGTGTAAATCTCTCAGACTAATATTTTTTATAAATAAAAGAGACCACACTGACCAAATCAGTACGAAGTATAGAACCAAGTGTATTTTTCCCTCTGTCAATGTACACATATTTAGATTTCATCTCACAGTAACACTTTACAATTACATTAAGAACGGGAATATACTTTGACCAGCATAGGTAAATGACAATTATATCTTAAAAGAACAAACAAAACAAAAACACTAACAAAAAATAATAATTGGCCTGTCGATGACGTAACAAAAAAAATGTAAAAATGGCGGTATGGCTAGGTGTAATGCTTCATATTTTACCAAATTCAATAAAATCCCAAAACATTTTTTTTCTCTCCAGAATTTCACATTTGAAAATCACTTTGTGTAGCTGAAGTAATATCTGTTGTGAATGACATTTTTTTTTTCATTTGCAGAGAAAGGACTAAACATAAAACTCTTTGTAATAACAAGGAATGTCAATTCAGGAAAACCATATTTTCAAATGTGAGAAATATCTAGACAGTATACTGTTTTTTTTTTCTTTTTGCCTCCTTTCCAGGAGGTGTCCTTTGATACAAAAGTCTGGACACAAGGTTGTGCTGCTTAATCCATAAAAGTCTTGTCAGTTCGCTCCTTTTTGCTTTCCTTTAAGATTTGGGAGGAGGTGAGCTGGCATCCTGATGAGAACAAGTCCATTTTTTGCCTCCTTGTAGAGATGCCACAGTTCTCAAAATATGATTTCACCTCCGTTCTCCTTATCCTTTTTGTTCCAGTGTCTGTAGTCTCATTGGGATGGGTATTGAGCTGTAGTATCACACCATAGAGAATATAGGAGGCAAGAGAAAGAGTTCTCGTATTCTTGCGTATATCTTTCTCATGCCGGAGGACGGACGAGGACAAACACTCACACACACACACACACACGCGCACACACACACAAGCGCACGCGCACATACGCATACGTACCGTATGCCCGATACACACAAACCTGTCTCCTGAAGTGTTTTCAGCAATGTCCTGTATTTACATAGATACATCTTTTGTCCAAGCTGATGTTCAGTTCAGGACAGTCCCACTTTCTGAGGTCTCTTTTGTTTGCGTCGTGCTCGCCCATGGTGTTATGAATCCCTCCGGGTGAGATGAGAGTAGTCAACTTTATGTATTTCATATCAAAATACTCTCATGGAAAGCTGAATGTGAATACATCATGCATGGAACACAATTAGTAGCCTAACGGGTCACAATGTTTCGACACCATGGAGAGAGAGAGAGAGAGAGAAAGAGAGAGAGAGAGAGAGAGAGAGAGAGAGAGAGAGAGAGAGAGAGAGAGAGAGAGAGAGAGAGAGAGAGAGAGAGAGAGAGAGAGAGAGAGAGAGAGATATATACCTTTCATGGGCTTTTTAAAGTTCTAACAAACTTCTGAGCTCTTTTACACCTGCTGGTGGAGGTGTCGCTGTCAAGGCAGGCTCCGCTGTCTGATCTGCGATTCTAAGTGAGAACGTGTTTATGAAACCATGGCGGATAACCAACAAAGAAAGAATTAGACGCGCGTTTCATGACAGGGACAGCTAAATCCTAATTTCTACATCTGACAAAAGATTTCCGTGCTAATTCAAACTCCTCTGGTATTTCGGCTCTATCAGAGAATGATGTGATTTTATCCGCCGCCTTTCCAACTGAACGCGTTTTTTTTTTCTCCCCCTCTCCAAAAAAAGGTGTCAGATTTAACATCTCCACAAGAATTGACGGGAGCATCTGCTTGTCTTGTTCAAATAACTAACACAATCGCTTCTGTTCTTCATGAATTATTACAACGAGGGCCAGCGAGCGTCTCGTAGAGGATCTCAATTTCAGAGCTCTATGAAGGTAATATTAAATAAAGGTTCAGGAATAGCACCAAAAGCTTGTGTGTGGAGACATCGGTTAAACCCGAAGATTTTCTCTCCCTGTCCATGGTGTTTTGTTACTCTCCTGTGGAGGCCCGGACCACGCTGAACATAAATTTTTAATCGCAAAGAGGGCATTACATCATCTGGAATGTAATGGAAGAATTTCTTTAGACATGATAGAGATAAAATTACATACAACAATGGCTTTGCAAGACAGCAACGAAAGGAGGATCTAGCCGTTAGTGCCTTCCTCCTCATTCCCAACGTCCGTATCTTTCGGTGGCAGAAAAACTTTTGGAGAAGTAAACAGAAGATTGTGTGGCTTAAATGTTTGAGGATGCAGAGGAGGTGATTTGAAGTTTTTAAAATCCTCAGCACACTTCCTGTCTGTGAACCTCCTCCTCGGTCTCTCTTGCGCGCTCGTTTCCTTAGACGTAATACTCCTTGTCTTTATTCTTCTTGCCCTTGGTGGTGGTTTTGGCAATGGCGGCGGTCGTGCTTGGCGTCTTCTCCTTCACTACGGCACCGTTGCTTTCGGAGCCCGAGTTGCGGCCCTGGTCCACCTGATAAGAGCCTTCGTCTCGGTTGCGGTACTTATACATGGCATAAAGGAGGATGAGGATGCAGAGGGCGGCAGCCGCCACGATGCCGACCACCATGCCTGTGGTACTGCTGGACTCCCTGATCACTTCCACGGCGCCCGGACGGCCCTTCTCCATCAGGTCGGTGGGGTGAGCTGTGGGCACATGGGGGAAATCAGGCGGGTAGGTTAGACCCGGAGTGTGACGGGAGGACGGGGCAGGTGGCAGGAGCACCTGGTCGCGGGTGTTCATTTTGCCCGCGGGGATGTGAAGCTGGTTGGGGTGGGTGGTGGGGGCGGGGGCTATAGGACGGTGGTCACCTGGGCCCTGGCCTCCGCTCTTGCCCACGGCGGGCGGCGGCGGCAGGACTGTCCTGTCTGTGACCATGGGGGAGTTTTTGTAAAAGTCCTCATCGTCGGACTCCGTCATTTCTCCGGAGCCGAAGGCCGACACCTCCATGGGGTCGCCGCAATCCTCCTGGTCTGGAGGGCATGGCGGACGGGGGTCGGACACAATGAGGGACTCTTTGGTGGTCTGGAGAGGGGTCAGGGAAGTGGGAGGGGCGGGGATGGCAGGGTAACGGGTGGCCATGGGAAGGGGGTCTTGGGTGTCCACGGTAATTATGGGCAACACAAGTTCACCTCCTGGGATGAGAGAGGAAAAAGGGCGAGAGGAAGAAGAATTAGCAAGGACTCAACAATATCTACATGTACACACACACGCGCACTCTATTAGCTATAGAATTATACATCTATTTGGACTATTGTTATGTGCAATTTATTCTAAGACAAAGATTCTATACACAATACTTTAAATTCACATGAAGAAAAAATGCTAACATATTTTCTAAACCTATTCAAATGGCTAACATAAATATGTTTAGATCTCTAAAGTAACATCTAAAACAGAACCAACTCATATCTTGAATAGCTCTTGGCTCTTCTTTGGTTAAACAAGATAGCAAACCATGGAGTTTGGGTCACTTACATCAACAAATAGGCCGCATGATTTTTGCATGGAAAAAAAGCAAATTACAAAAAACAAAGGTGTGTAAGATGGTCCCTTTAAAAAACACAACTTTTCTCCCCTTCATACTCTTTTACACACTTATCTATGCTCTAGTCTCTAATGATAAAATCCTCTGTATATGTGCATTCTGTGATAAATTATTAAATGCTGTGTCTCAAAACATAGTAAGCGGTAATGCCTATATAGGAAATTGACTCTATTAATCTTATTACAAACAAAAAGTTGATTTGACTAATATGAGATGCTCTTTAAAGACATAAAATGTATAAAAAGCCACTAACACGGCACTTAAACGGTGACCATGGGGTTCTGATTTAGCATGTGTTTAAGCTAATTCAGTCAAAATACTGCATTTTAATTTTATACACTACTGTTCAAAAGTTTGGGGTTAGTATATATATTTTTTTCAGCAAGGATGCATTACATTGATGTAAAGTAAAGACATTTATAATGTTGTTCTTTTGAACTTTTAATTAATCAAAGAAAAAATATTCCATATATATCTACACATAAATATTAAGCAGCACATTTTTCCACATTAATAATAGTAAGAAATATTCAGCATACAGCAAATCAGCATATTAGAATGATTTCTGAAGGATCATGTGTCTGACGACTGAAGTAATGAAAATTCAGCTTTGCTGGAATAAACAACGTTTTGAAATATAATGCCAAGTTATTTAAATTGTAATACATTAATGCAGCCTATAAGCATAAGACATTTATTTCAAATACATAAAAAAACTTACAGACCCCATACTTTTGACATTTATAAATAACAGTTATTATTATTATTATTATTATTATTACTTTACTTTATTTTTACATTATTTCTCTCAGCTCCATCCACACCATGAATGAAGCTTGTCACATTACATTATGGGACAACCTTATCCATGAAGAAAACAAGCTATACTGCATGTTTTATTACATGTGCGATGAGTTATTTTTTCTACTGACAAATTGAGTTTTTTTTGTGTTTGATTGTGTCAGGAACGCACAAATGATGCCCAAACAAGCTAGGCAGGCAGCTGACTAGATTTTGAGACCGAGCCAAAAAATAGGACTGTTGTACCAATTAATTAATAAGAAACGTCTGGGTTCATATTTATTTATCCAACATTTTATGCAACTAAAATAATCTGAAATGAAACCAAAGGCTAGGACAAATGTAAAACAGCAACAGCTGATTTTCCAGATGGGCCATCAGAAAGAACTCAAGCACTCAACGACACTGAATGATTGCAACACAATGCACAATCACAGGAGCAATAGCTGAGCACAGAGTAATAATTCCATTTACTATTCAACACAGTTTGATGTCACACCTAATTTACTGATATATGAATGCCTAAAGTGGATCTCAACGATGGAGTGGAATGACCACTTAGCGTTATGAATATCCCAGACGGTAGAAGGCCACCCTTCAAGAAATATAACACTTAGCCTAAACTTAGCAAGGTCAATTCATAATTTAGTTCCTAAATGACCCGCTGAGCTCTCAATAGTGTCTGTGGGGTTAATATGGGGGAATAGTGCTAGCAGATAAGCATTACGAAAAACACAATTCACATTAGGTGAGATTGTGCTAGATCTCATTAAAAAGATAACGTAAGAATCATATTTCAGATCCAACTGATGAATGTTATTTTCTGCATCATATTATGTCGTTTTATGGAATAGTTTCATTTTACGTATGAGCTGAGCAGAAATTTTGCATAGTCTTAAAATAAGAATAATAATAAAAAAAACAATTTGAAGCTCTAGCTGGATAACGAGGAATTAACTGCACTAGATCTAATCTGAATATTCCCGCAAGTCATTTAAAACATCTACTTAATGAAAAATGTGTTCTTTTTCTATTTAAGACTGTTTGATCTAATGTGTGTGCATCTGAAGCTTGCGTGGGTCTGTAAGGTCTCAGTGCTGCTGTATGTATGTGTGCTCACCAGTGCCAGGCTCACACTCCTCCAGATCCTCGTCATCACTGGGACACTCGGCTGACGCCACCAGCAGGTCATCTGAGTTCTGAAAGAGAATACAGAATACAGGTGCTTTTGCCAAGTTTGGAGGCAGATTCCATTTAATCTGATTTCTCTACAACCTTGAAAGTTGTGACAGATAGTTTTTTGTCATGTTTGTCTCCGGGGTTCATTTGAATTAAAGCCAAACAATTTCGGCTTTTTCACATAAATCTTTTTCAACTTTTCATTATTTTTTTCAACTTTTCAAAATATAGTTTTGCCCTTGACCCAGACACTTTCATACAATGGAAATTCACTATAAATATATGAATAATAAAACATTTAAAACTATGACTATTTAAACAGAATGGGGCATTTTTTGAAGAATATTTTGAAGAGGTTTATATTTCTGCCCACCCTCACCCTCTGCCCACCCATTAGCAGTACACACTGCCCCCAATAGACTACCAACTAAATCTTTATTCATATCTGCTTTCCATGAAAAAAATGATAACTGGGCTAAGCAAGGTGCTTACAATGACACATGCAGATATGCTACAAATGCCCTTTAAAACATTTTTAACATGATAATTACTCGATACTTATACTCGATGCTATCTCAGTGCGATGGTGCACTTGATGAATTAATTTCAAAAAACGTATTTGTGTCTTGCAAAGAGAAACACATGGACTGCAAATATATTAAAAACCAAACAAACACATCTTCATTCACATATTCTTTCCGTGAGGGTTTTTGCGAGCTAATATACCTGATCATTTTGGAGTTAATTACTTAAAATGCAAATTGCAAAAACAAAAACAAAAAAATACATTATGTCCTATAATCCATATAATGCTAAATCCAGTCAGGTCCAAACAGAGAGGTTCCTGAATTTCAATAAACGTTTTGATTGGTTAAAATCAATACTCTAAAGTATATATCATACTTTTCTGCGGGTGCTTGAGTATTGGCACCCATGGTGAGGTTTATATAAATGTAAGAAATTGTAAGAATATTAACAAAGTCAGTGACAGAAAAGAGCATACTTGATATAAAATATGAGAACAATTATGCAAAAAGTGTGAAAATTATATTTAATTGTGTGAAAGAAACTTATCTTACACATATCTTAAAACATGTCAGCGCCATTGTCTAAAGATGCACATCAGTTATGCTTTTTTCCCTTTCTATTTCTAAGGCACGTTTATAAAAGCTACTTAAGTGTCCTAACTGAACCCAGGCTTAATTAGTATAAACCTTATCTGTGAAATGAAATTAGCCTTAGCAAGACAAAGGGGTTTTATTTCAGAAATGTTTAAAATGTCATTTCCACCGCATCTTAAATTGTGTGGGAAATGACGGTGGTTGAAATGTCATTTTAAAACACTGTAGTAAAAATACTCATGACTTCCAGAAAAATGACAGAATTCTTCAGTGATGCATGTCCACTGTTTTAATTGAACAAAAAGTGCCTGCAGCGGAAGAAACATCCATGGGTTGCGTAGGCATTTGTTCAGCTCTTACGATGCAGTGATGCTAGACCAAATGGCTTTGCTGCCCCTTGGTTTGACCCAAGTTTGAATTAACATTCCCGACTCATACCTCACATTCATAAAACATGTAATTGGATCTGGGCCATGACTGATTTGGACGCATCAGTTTGTCCTTTCCCATCGAGAGGTCAGAACAATTTCGCTGTTCACTCGTATGGGCATATTTATCTGTTTGCGAGGCATCGACAGAATGAGACTTTCATTGCGAGAGCTAGATGAGGTATGTGGAGGTATTTATTGATGGTGACATCAGTTTTTGCATTTGTGCTCTCTATTTTAATACACACTCAAATAAAAGAACACAGCTAGAGGAATACCTTT
The DNA here is from genome assembly GCF_024679245.1 of Pseudorasbora parva. Classification (NCBI taxonomy): domain Eukaryota; kingdom Metazoa; phylum Chordata; class Actinopteri; order Cypriniformes; family Gobionidae; genus Pseudorasbora; species Pseudorasbora parva. Next base: position 24,480,273 of record NC_090189.1, read on the forward strand.
TACAGGCATATAATGAAAACATTCATGGTGCGCATCATAAACCATTAAATAGTTAATGCAATGAGCCTGAAAGGATCATGTCTGCAGTTTTCATGATGCGATTACTGAGATAATACTTTTTTCCCTCTTCATTCGAGACCCAGTAAGATTCTGGCTTAATATATGCAGATATGCATCACCTCTGCATTTAAATATGGTGTTCCATGATTGACGTGCATAAACTTACTGAACTGGCCTGCGGACAGTCTTAATTGGTCTGGTTGAAACAGTGCCGTATTGATCTAGTCCACGCTTTGTTAGTGTTTTTCTTGTCCTTTGACTGTTCACTGCTGTCAGCTACAAACATTTTAAACCTCAACTGGCCAGAGTAATTACTTTTGAAAGTAAGCGTATTGAGGAAAACATTATGTTTCAAAGCCTTTCCATCATATCAGCAATGTTATTATGCTTCATTTACACCAAATATACAAAAACATTTCATGTCCTCGACATCCATCAAAAACTGATGTAGCTGAATTCCACTGGAACGAAAAGAAAAAGCCTTAAGACGACAAACATTAAATATACAAAAAGCACCATCAGGGTTATTTTAAACAAAAAGCCTACCTTTGAACAATCAAAGCATTTACTCAATCAAAAGAAAACCTATGACGAATTTGCTTGGTTTTTGAGTTTGATTTACAAATACTAAAGACTCTGACATTTCCAACCTCTAATTAAAAGACGCATTGCAGCATTAGTTTTGCCTGAATGCATTTATTAAAGGATAACAAGCACGCTTCTTATCTGCATTTTTGCACAATGCCTGTGAGTTTAGTAAGACAAGTTTATTAAGAGCACTGGAATTGCAGGTTGTGTTTCGATATGTGCATACTTTTCTAACAAATACGGCATGATTATTAATTTTTTTTGATATGACAAAAAAAAAAAAGGTCGAGGGCACTTTCAATATCCTAATCCTTAAAAGGGAAGCATAGTGTTGTGTCAGCTTGATCAAAGGCTTACTTAACATACATTATTGGCACAATTTCCAAAACCCAGCAAGAGCTCTGACATGAGCTGTGATTTACATGGAGTCATGGAGGTTCACTTCAAACACAGTATACATTTGAGGTGAAATTTGAGGTAGTAGAAAAGCAATCTTAGAACAAAAGATTTGTGCTGCTGGATGTATGGACACTTTGATACAAAACAGTACAAGCCACTGAAAATGAGGCTGAAATAATAACATATGTCTAACCCTGCAGCTCTGACTGATTTTCAGAACACTTGATTTGAGTTGGAAATGCAGGCAGAGTAGATTTGCCCGATAGTGTAACATTAGAATGTTTCTAAAAAATAAAATAAAAAACCTTGGAGGTATCAGGCGTCAATTGATTTCAAAAGTACGCTTATTGCCAGAAGTATTGGGACACCTCTCCAAATCGAAGTGAATTCAGGCGTTCCAACCACTTCCATGGCCACAGGTATATATAATCAAGCTCCTGCTTCTACATTCATGTATGCAGATGCAGACTGCTTCTACAAACATTTGTGAAAGAACAGGTTGCTCAGGAGCTCAGTGAACTCAAGCGTAGTACTGGGATTGGTTGCCATGTGTGCAATAAATCCATTTGTGAAATTTCCTCACTACTAAATATTCCACAGTCAATTGTTAGTGGTATTCTAACAAAGTGGAAGCAAATGGATATAACAGAAACTCAGCCACAAAGTGGTAGGCCATGTAAAATCCCAGAGTGAGGTCAGCGCATGCTGAGGCAAACCGTGCGCAGAAGTCGTCAACTGTCAATAGACCTCCAAACTTTGTGTGGCTTTCAGATAAGCTCAAGAACAGTGCATAGAGAGCCTCATGGAATGGGTTTCCATGGCCGAGCAGCTACATCCAAGCCTTAAATCACCAATTGCAATGCAAAGCATTGGATGCAGTATGCTGCCACTGGACACTAGAACAGTGGAGATGTGTTCTCTTGAGTGACGAATCACATTTTTCTTTCTAGCAATCTGATGGATAAATCTGTGTTTGGCGGTTGCCAGGAGAAAGGTATTTGCTTGACTGCATTGTGCCAAGTGTAAAGTTTGGTGGAGGGGGGTTATGGTCTGGGTTTGTTTTTCAGGGGTTTGGCATGGCCCCTTAGTTCCAGTGAAAGGAACTCTTAATGCTTCAACATATCAATACATTTTGGACAATTCCATGCTCCCAACTTTGTGGGAAGTTTGGGGATGGCCCGTTCCTTTTCTAACATGACTGCATACCACTTCACAAAGCAAGGTCCATAAAGACATGGATGAGCTATTTTGATATGGAGGAACTTTACAGATTTGAACTTCACAGAGTCCTGACCTCCACCCGATAGAACACCTTTGGGATGAATTAGAGCAGAGACTGCGAACCAGGCCTTCTAATCCAGAATGGTCAAAAATTCCCATAAACACACTCCTAAACCTAGTGGAAAGTCTTCCCAGAAGAGTCCCTATAAAGAACTTCCAGAGGGTGGGTCAACTTTATATTAAACCCTATAGATTAAGAATGGGATGTCATTAAAGTTCATGTGCATGTAAAGGCAGACGTCTCATAACTTCTGCTATTACAGTGTTTAACATTATCATATTGCTATACTAAAAAAAAAATCTGCATAGGATATCTAAAGAGATGTTCTTTTAAATGACTTATTTTACGCAGTGAATGTAAATATAATTCATAAAGGAATACATTTGTAGTCTAGACAGTTTTTGGTGCTATCCCATATAAATGTCTTACTCATCTTGAGGAGATGAGGAGAGGAGTGGTGCACTGGGACTTCCTCGGCACTAAGCTGTCTCACTCAAATCCCCATTTCCCTGCCATTGCTTTGTATGACTATTTACACCCAGGACAGCATGGATTAGGAGTGATTCACAGCTCAAACGTGAGAGAATCTGTGCTCGTCCTCAGTTGCGCTAATGTTTGCCGCTAGTGGCTATGGATCTTGGCAGTTTTGCTATGATTGACACTGATTGTTATTGAGCTTGGCCTTTATTCTTATCAACGTGCATCTCCTGATCAATGGAGTTGAACACCACATGAATAAAGGCTGACAGTGGGGGAGGCAAGCGCTCCTTACCCTCTACCAATATGTGATGAATGGGGAGCCGAGACAACATACACATCAGATATGACACTCAATATTCTCCATATTAATAGCCTTGTGCTCCAGCATTTTACAGATGCTGCTTGAGGATAATACGTATTTTAGCCTATAAATAGGCATGAAGAATTGCAGGGATAGGAATAATAAGGGTCAGTCCATGCTTTAATATGACGAGAAAAAAACAAAAACTTACATTACATAAATTTTGAGTTTGTCCACAAATATCAGGGCACAATTGAAAGTGTTTTTAAATTCAGTTTTCATTAACTGTTTATATATATATATATATATATATATATATATATATATATATATATATATATATATATATATATATATATATATAAATTCTTCTTTCCTGACATTTATAGTAAATTGTACAGTGAAATAAACACCCCCGTCCAAAAAAAGTCCTTTAATCAGAGTTTAAAAAAACGATGTCAAACTGCAAATCTGATAAATGGATAGAAATTAAACCGTTCAAATGTTTGCTTTCATAAGAAAATTTCTACAGCTCTAAATATGTTTCTCGAGGCTTAAAAAATAATGACTTCAGAAAATTGCAGGACTGTTCAAAGAAAATGTGACTAGTAAAATACTATGTGTGGGAGGAATGAAAGGGAAAGTGTATGTGGGGGAGATATATCCTGACACATGCGAATCTGAGCTTTATGATTCTTCTCCTTCAGGGCTTTCCAGATGCAGAATGACAGCTCTTTTTCAAGCAATAAATGACAGATTTTTTACCCCAGGGTGGTCTGTCCTGTCAACTCTTTTATTGCTGATACCAACTGGACATCATGTAAAACAAAACTCTTTATAAATGCAACATCATCCCTCAAATTCAAGAGAGACAGGCCAACAAGAGGGCCGTCTCTCTATATGATGGCAATCTCCGCCATCCCGTCCTCACCTGTGTAATACTGTCCTTCAGGCTGGGAGAGCGCTGTCTACGGGTGGTGGTGGTGGCCATGGTGGTGGTGGTCTCCATTATGGTGGTGGACATGTCCGCCGCAGCCGGAGGGGTGGCTGAAGTGGTCTCTGTGGACAAGACAGAGGGTGCATCCCCAACCAAACGCAAGTTTCCTGCCACCTGCACATTCGGATCCCCCTCGGCGGCCAGTTTCAGCACTTGCAGCCCGTTGTAGTACAGGCCTGAGATCTGGCCCTGGAATGGCCGCCCCTTATCCTGACCTCCCACTTTTATGGCCGCCTGGCTGTTGAAGATGGTCAACTGCCGACCTGGGATGCATCAGAGAGGAGATGAAGAGAGAGCAAGACAGAGAGAAAGAGAGAGAGCAGCACGACAGTAAGGAGAGACAGAGAAGCAAAAAATGACCATCAGTACAGGCTTTTTTTTGGCGTCACAGGGAGGATGTGTCTAAATCAGCTGATAACACTTTTAACATTTGAACCTGGCGATGGAAATCTCCAATTCTAATGGCCATGGTTTCTGACCCGAATAGTGCAGGAGATAAAATGTTGTTTTAAACATGATGGCAAAGATCAATCCCAGAGCTTGAGGTGGCTCCTCTATGAAAGAAGGAATGGGAGCCCCTATCATTATAGAATAATGGCTGTATATTATCATTTGAGTCTCATTAAACTAGTAAGGCTTGAGCTGTGGATAATGAACTGAATAAGGGGGAGCAAATTGGAAAACAATATTTATGAGAATGTAAAGAGTTTTGGATATGTTTTATTCAGAGGCCTTGTTGATGCTAATCTGCACGAATAAGTGTCATCTGCCAGCTCAAATGCTAATGTGTCAATGAGGCAAGAGGAATATCCCCTCCAGCCCCACGAATAGACATACATAGGGGCGCCGGCACACATGAACACATGCACGCACACGCACACCCACGCACACACACACACACACACACACACACACACACCCACGCACACGCACACACGCACACGCACACGCACACACACACACACACACACACACACACACACACACACACACACACACACACACACACACACACACACACACACGCACACACACGCACACACACACGCACACACACGCACACACACAAACTATGCCTCTGCAATAAGGATTTGGCCCCTGAATCTCCATTGTCATTTTGCATAAAAAATGCCACTGCTTGAATTGATTTAGTTGATGATCATGAAAATAAAAGGAATCTGAGTCAATATTACAAAAAAAATGCAATGCTGCAGGTGGTAGTCACAGCTCTACAGGTTTGATTCAAGTGGTTTTGAATAATAATGGTGAATGCTAAGCAATCGGGTCAAACTTTAGATATAATTAAATGCCAACAAAACCTTCAGAACTACTACTTAAAGAGGAAAAGGATGGTTAACTCAAAGTGCCATTTTCTTTGGCCCCTGAGAGCTGGACTGCCGCCATCCATTTAATCCTGATGAACAGGTACTCTGACACAGCTGATTATGAAGTGGGCAGTTGTTATCCCCTCTGTGAGAGCCACTTAATGCTTAATGAAGGGTTGCCATTTAACACAAGTAGGGTCTCGATTTTAACAGTTGAAAATAACCAAGTTTGACATGAGAGTGAAGATAAAAAGACCATAACCTCTGAAAGGATGTTGTAATAGAGTGGGAAGAAGCCAGATGGCCATTTTCCACTTGCACATGTTCTTTTATTGTACAGTGGAGCGATTATTCTGATTAATGCGTGACATTAAGGACAGTTGCATACGGTGACATAACACAAAGCACCAATGAGAAATATAATATAAAGGCTCTCTTTATCATCTCCGTGATAGTACTGCACGGGACTTACATTGACAGTTCATCCAAAAATGAAGATTCTGCCATCAATTGCTTACCCTCATTTTGTTCCAAACTTATACAAGATTCTTCCTCATATAGAATATAAAAGATATTTTTATGATATTTACAAATTTGTATTTTTATTTTAAAACATTTACCGCATTGTTCTGAATATAAGACAACCCTGATTATAAGACAACCCCCCTTTTGGAAAAAGGCTTTTTGAAGACCAAATTGTTTAAAAAAAAGTAATTTTCATATTTGTACTGAAAGTATGATAAATACAGGTGAAATGTACAAAAGATCAAATTGAAAAAAAGAGCAGTTTTTGGCCTACCATAAAAATAACCTGTAGGTAGCCCTCATGAATTAGATAACAATTAAGCTATATCATATTGAAAACCATGGAGCCTACCAAAATTTCATTAAAAGTAGAAGTAAAATCTTATTATAGTTTTGAAACATGGCTACCATCTTTTTTTAAATCACGCATGTTGTAAACGTAGTCCCGTCAGCGAGGCACACAAACATGACAAACAATGTTTACGTCTTTTTGTACAGCACTCGCAATGTTCTAACATTACACTTTGACAAACAAACCAATCCGTTTTTTCAGATTCATTTCTATGAAAACAAAACGTCTTAGTTTTTTATATATCTTATATATTCTTTATAATAATAAAGTCACAATGACATTCACATTCATTTTATCAAAAAAGCATTGAAATGCTATTTTAAGCTAATTTATTGATTTTGATTGATTGATTTTTTTATTTTTTTATTGATTTTATTTTTTATATGATTGATATCAGTGTTCAAAAGAACAGTTTTATGATTTTTTAAAAAAAATATAATTTTTTATTCAGTTCTTGTTCATTGGAATAAAGCGATCAGGACAGTATCTAAAATTTCTCCTTCTGAGTCCTGCGTATGTTTGGAACAGCATGAGACATTTGAGTATATAACGGCAGAATATTCATATTTAGGTGCATTAATCCTTTCAATGCTATTTAAAAATGTGCAATGAGATTTAATTTTCTCGCATGTCTGGCATTAAGGCAAAAAAGGCTTTCCTGTGATTAACTCAAGATCTTTTCTTTGCAGCTAAATGTATGAGACCCAGTGACAGAGGTTAGAACATTTAATGGAGGAGAATGAGGAGACCAAAACGCCTTTGAGATACAGAGCACGAGGCAGAGACACATTTCTCACAGTCACTCAGTCAAACGTACCAGTCATACAGGACACAGACCTGATGTATGAGGGATTTGTGTCATTATCATTACTTATAGATTAGAACTGTTAAATAATTACACATGTTAAAGGGACATTGTTAATCACATCTAAATGTGCAAAGGCTGACAGCAATTTTCCTCTCATTTGGTAACGAAAATTTCTTTCATTAATATTTAGACTGTTTAACCCTCTGAGTTAGTTCCGATTTAGGGGGGGTTTAAGACGTAATTAGCTTCAGTTTAGCGCCCTATTTATTCTGAGCGGTGTAAATCAAATCACACTAAGAGGAAATACTCCGCATATATACAATTAAATATTGATAAAAGATGTTAGTTGGATGCACAAGGGAGAGCTAAACATCTGAAAATGACTTTTAGACAAATGCAGAACTGAACTTTGGATCACATTATACTCTGCATGTTATTGAGTTCGATCAACGGAGGTATGCAGACGTAGAAAGGTCAGTTTTCCATGAAAAAACAGTGCAAGTGTATTTGTTTTACACTTAACATTTAGATGTGATGTTAGCTCAGCACATGAACAGAAAAAGAAGTTTGCATATAGATGAAAACGGCGCAACCAACCAAAAATTCTGATAACTTTCACATCCAGCAGAGCATTAATGCCCAATAATCTTTGATAATGTGCTGACGCAGGTGTCTGAGATTGTTTCTGCACTTTAATAACTGAAAAGGTTTCTTGGGGAAAATCACAAACCATGCAGGATTCATCTGTTTACAGATGTCTCACGGGTCCAAAGATTACTGCACGGTTACATATTAGATTAAAATTCAAACGGTCCGAAATCACCATTTTTTGTTTTTGTATTCATTAGACTCAAAGGGTTAAAGGGGATTTAGAAACTTTATTCTGATTTTAAGTTTTAGAAGTACAAAAAAAGCAATAGTCCCTTTAACTGCTTGGGATTGGAAAATACAAATATATTTTTCTTTAGTAAGAGTTAAAGTGTTTTTTTTTAATACTCTTCCTTCAAAATTAGCGAAGTCAGAGGGAATCACAAAAGGAAAACATAAGACAGCAAGAAAAATATACTATTTACAGACAGTTGTTGCAGTTATGGAGCGTTGTTAGAGGGTTAGTCAGGGATTATGTTTAAGATTAAACCTTTATCTCTGAAGTGGTGCAGTTCTAACTTAAGAATGTGATATGAAAAGCACAAGCCATATGGAAATGACCGATTGGATTTACATTGTGTGTGGGCAGCCACAATTCACAGTTTGTTTTGGCCCACTATATGCCAGTGCCAATTGTTAGATTTTTTTGTTGTTGGAAGTTTACGATTCAAAATGGCTCGCAGCTTTGCGGTTTTAAGGGAACTGCACCTCTTACAGAGCCTTAATAAGTCATTAAGTCATTGTTTAATTAATCCATTTTTATTACCTTTGTCGAGTAGCCACTCGTCAACTACCCGACCAAGTCTGTATGGAATTCTTTGCCTGGCTATTGCAAGCCGTTCATTATCAATGTTACCTTCAAAGAATTTAGAGAGACAGATAAGAGGTTAATATCTGGAAGTTCAAGCGTCACATGGTTAAAAACATAGCAACAAGACTATCAAGTTTAGCAAGTTAGGAAGTCTAAACGAGCTTTATGCTGGTAGTTATGTTGTTTTAAGGTGGATTGCACTTAGTTATTAGACAGTTTAGAAGCTTGATACTAATTAGAGCATGTTTAATTCTGTTTAGAAAGCTTAGACGACATATTTAGTGATAGTTTATCTTCTAATTTTGGTCTGGTTAATTGTGATGTCCTCTCAGCGAATAATACTTGAGGAAAATTTCATACAATCAATAGGACAACAATGATATCAGTGATAATGTCACATATTATAATGTGCAGCTATACAATGGTAGTGTCAAAACTGCTCCGGAAGACATTTTCTGGTCTCTACAAGAAATCAGAGTGAGAACAATGCAATCAGTTCTGCATCTAGTATCAGCATCTCCAGGTACCTGCATAAATTAGGACACGTGTAATTAAAAAAAGACATAAAAAGCTGTAATTGACTCGGTGTCATGGCTGCCAGATAAGAGACGGGTCCCTTTTTCTGACAGATCCCTTCATCAGAGCTGAAATGAGCTCAAAAGAACGACCTCCTCATATCCCCGTTTTCTCTTCTCTGCTCTCCACCATTGTCCTCTCAAAATCCACATGTCATCCTGATAACCCTTATTACAATGGCTTGGTCAATATGGTTTGACACGCAATGATGTCTACGTCCTCTCAAATATTACGTATACAATTTTGCAACGGCCGTGGCGTTCCCAGAACCTTTCAGTAGGTCCTTCATAAAAATGAAGTACATGGGTCAATGACACACATGATTATAAAAAGGAATAATCATTTAAAACATGTGCCAACTTCTAAGAGATTCTAAGAAATAATTATATTTTTTTCTTTATACTTTAACCCCTCCAATTTTTTTTAATACTCATCATAAAAGAGGTGTATTCATGTATCATTTGAATGAACGGCATGTATTTTGAAAAATAAATAAATAGACAACAAAAATAAGATGTCGCGTCATTAGCCCACATACTATGGAAGTACAGAAATTCAGATGCAGTCATTTTGCAGTTAAAACTATTGTTTCTTGAAGGAAGATGTTGGTATGCCAAGCGTTAATGGATTTTTTTGACATACCACATACTGTGTCATGTTCCTTCTGTGACAGCCGTGTGAGATACAAGCCTTCCGTTCGTCCTACCCACCCTGCAACCTGAATGAGGGCCAAACCTCCCACTCCCATAAGCCTGTTAAAAGAGCTCATGTGTGGCAAATTCTGTGCTGAACCTTCAAAGAAAACTTGAAATAGGTCTCATCCATGAGTAAGAGGCAAAAAAAGCAAAAACAAACTGATCCATCCATCCACCCATCCATCCATCCAATAAAGTCTTATGCATGGCTATTCATTGATTTTCTCTAGATTCTTTTTTATAATGCAATGCAACGGTATGCTGAGCAAAATACCGAGGCGAGCGGTCAGTTGCGCCTGTGTCCGCAGGGAGCAGCAAATCTGCCACCAGAGAACATATCCGGTTATCTAATCCTCCGTTTTAATTAACTGAGTTAATCGAGCCTGCTAATCTAAGCGATACACGGCCAGCTTCGTTTACACATGTGAGCTTAGTGAGTGTTGGATGACACGCAAGACCTATATCATCGTTTTTTAAATCCCCGGGATGACAGGTGCCACATAAAAGCCGTGCCATTCCATTTAAATGCGCATAACTCAGTTTTAAAGGAAGCATGACACGACTGTGACGACTTTGAAGCTGGGCTTTATCCCTGCGCTTTGGAAAGGCCGCCCCATCTGACTCTCACCACCTGAGGGGGCTTAGGGGGAGACTAGGCGGATGGGAAGCCTATGTCGCAGCAGTAGAAAACCAATTTTCCCTTTCAGAAATCAGACGAAATCTCAAACCCAAGCCGCAGGGACGCAGCGCCATTCAACCTCTGGCAATTTCGAGACAAGACCCCACACGCGGGGGTGGAAGGAGCGTAGCAGGTGAGCCGAGGCGCCGCTTTATTTGGCTAGAGCTGTATTTTTGCTAAGGACTTCTTGACTCTGCACTAACCCGCCGTGAAGCGGCACATCGGAGAAACCGAATGAAAAACGAGGACGGGAAAGACAGGATTGCTATTAGAGACGGAGAAAATGTCTTCCTGTGGAACAGCATCTATGAGAGGAAGGCAGCTCCCTGAGCACACAGTGGGGAGAGAGAGAGTTTGCTCAAGTTTAATTGGAAAGCACACAAGGCCAGGGGACCGCAGAGCGAGATGTTGGTATAGGACGGGAACAGTTCACGGGAACGACTACTGCAGGGTTGAGATCATCAATCAAGGCTTGTTACAAAAGTTTAAGGCTGTGCGATATGAGTTTACGGCGCCGACTACACCACAACTCGGCATATGCAAGAGTTCAAAGAGCAAGCTGCGAGAGGCGTTTTGGCTAACGCTGAAAAATGAAAGCGCTCTTTGTGGTTCAAAGTTTGCGTGCAGTTCAGGGATGGTGGATCTTCACAGGCACAGAGGCACCTTCTTCAGCCCGCCTAGAGCAAAGCTGGCTGAAGTTGAGAACTGTAAAGGATCCAAATCCATCTTGGGCTGAATGTATTAGGCAAGGCAGCTTGGGGGGAAATGTGTCAATTTGCAATTGTTATTAAATTGCGCATGCGGTGGTTATCTGGGTGCTGCACGTGGTGACTCAAACTCTCTAGGAAGAGTTTGAGGGTAAAAATGGCACACTTAAAACCTAAATAATTCACTTTTGAAATTATAAATCAATTTGTACCCTTCAATAAGCCATGCCTCCAACATGGATCCAAATCCAGGCCAAGGGCTTCAAACAATGTCCCACTTTTGTGCGAGTTGAAATAGACAGCGACTCTCTCTGACCCCATGTGTCCAGTCCCAGGGGGAGCTGCTCCCAGTATTTCTACCAATCACATGTGTAATGGGATCCCCCCCACCGGATGGCTTTCCTCGTCCTCCGTGGGGACCTACCTGATGGGAAGCGCTCGATGACAGGCTGGTTGTCCACTTGGAGGGTGGCGTTACCACCGCTACGTGTAAAGCGAACCACGTGGTACTTGCCGTCGTTCACGGTAACCGCAGGTTCATCTATGGTGATGTCATCTGTGCCCACATTGAAGATCACACCGACCTTCCCCTGTTCCTGTGTAGGAATGGACAGTTTGTTTAGAGGTGGACATTGAGGCTGAGTCCAGGCGATAAGTAAGGTTGACTAGTTTGCAAGATTGCAAGATTCTTTGCTCTTGTATAATTTTTGTCCAAACAAACTTTATTAAAAGACTCTTTTTACACTCGCTGTAGTTTAATCAGTTTAATAATAATGTCCAAGAGTGAGAAACACATATATAAAAGGAGTATTTTTATTTATTTATATTGTAATGGGAATATAAATAAAATAAAATACTTTCTTCCCAAATAACTAGCATTTAATGTACCATAAATGCACATATTATATCTGACAAATTAACAAAATTTCAGCTTTTTTGGAAATGAGGCACAATAAAAATATTCTGCTCAGAATTGATATTTATCTTTTCTTTTTCTTTATACATCATATCTTTATATTACTTTGATACAAATTGTCAAAAAATTTTTTTTGCACATTGAAACATTGGACTTATTTGTTTACCATAGTTTAAAACTGTTTATAAGTCATATTTATGATGGATTTTCATTATAAAAAACAACAACAACAACAACAACAACAACTACAACAACAACAACAACTGTTTATTAAGTAATTGCAAATTGAAATATAAACGCAGGAAAACAAACAAATCTATAAAAAAAATATGTAAATCTATCTTATCTAATCTAATTAAAAAAAAATTGGTTTGTATAATAAATACATTATTGTTATAAAAAAAAATCAACCCCTGTGACCATATATATATATATATATATATATATATATATATATATATATATATATATATATATATATATATATATATATATATATATATATATATATATATATATATATATATAAGCTTTAATTAGTGTGCTCACTGTGCTGACAGGTAGACAGTTTGTAAACGCCTTTATACGGAAAGCATATGATTGGGTTCAGGTGAACCTGAAACAGGGAAGCTCTGTAATTACACAGGACCAATTAGTTGACTAGTTGTTCAGGCAACCATGCACCAACAAGTTGATTTGGAAAATATATAGTTTTGCACATGATATAACAGTTATAGATATAACATGCTCCATCACAAGACCTAAGCATCCAGAAAAATCATTGAAACGAAGACATTTAAGACCAGAGATTTTCAAAGGTATTGGATGTGACAATAAAATGAAATGAATGATGGCGAGAGAGATGGGGAATATCTTGCGAGCAAAGAGAAACATCTGGTCATGGTACAGCGGCTCACCCTTGGGAGAGGAGCTCAGCAGTGTCCTTTGTAATGCAGGAGGGGAAATGGTGTGTGGCTTCATGTTTTGCATTCATCACCGCTCTCTCACAAAGGCGCACACACACACACACTGGCTCGCCGGCTACTGACATCCTGACATGTATAACTACTGACAGTTTCCTGCTGTTTTTATTTTAACAGTGATTCCTTCCCTCCCAAGAACACTTCCACCTGCCACTAGCCAACTCTGGGGGGCGCACTTGAGCGTGCAACACCTCAGAAATGCTACCTCGTTCTTAGGGTCACATTGCTAGCGTGTAACATGTTACTATTCTACAGCTTTAGCATGGTCCATTATCAGTCTTTGGAAACAGCCAAAAGATCAACAATAAAAAAGTGCTTTGTGTTTTCTGACACAAAGCCATAGATTGATAAAACTTCCACACACGTTTAGAGTTTGGATATATTCCTTCCTTCCTCTGACCTCAACTGACAGCTTCTCATTGAGATGCTGATGTCTGACAAATATCAAACAGAGCATGAGGTGAATGCAGAGTGTGTTCTGGAGTCTAAAGGGCGGAGATAAAAAAAACAAAAAACTAGCGAGTGTGTGCTAGTGCTAGGCGGATATTGACATCTGCTCACCATACCAATGAGGGCTAATCTACGGAATGAATAAACAAGAGGATTTTAGCCAAATGTTGAAGTACACTTTCATACAAAAAACAAAACACAACAAAGAAAACTCTACAATAAGAAAAGAGAGTGTGAAAAGTTATGTTCATAGAAAGAAAAAGACACAAAACTTTCATGCTAGCCCAGTCTGTTTTTTTTTTTTTTTTTTTTCGCTAGTAGACCAGTTAATCCAGGTCTTTCTTTAGATTCGGTTAAGCTAGTTAAAATGCACAACAGTGTCCAATACTGCTGCAGGTATTTCAATATCTACGATGAGTAACTGAAATTCCTCCAAAAGGAACAATTCAATTTGAATGTCACATCAGTTCAAACACACTCTGCTGTTACAGAGTCACTGTACCATCACAATCCATTATGTTTAAGTAAATCTAGGTAGAAGAATGACAGGAATGAAGAAGGCTTTTTAACAGAGAGTTTAATGCTTCAGTTGTTCGGATGGAGACATGTTATGAAACACTTTAGTCAGTCACCTCGTTCTCCATTTTGCTCTTATTTTTCATTTGGTTTGAGATACTCCTATCTAGTTTGAAGAAAACTGAGAGCAGAGCGTCTCACTGGGTATGAAAATCAACAAGATGTGGTTGAAAATATGTCTGACTTGATCACGAGGATAATGGCATTACTTATTCCGAGAGAAGAAGCAAATAGAGATAGAGCGTATTAAGGCCACGCCCACACCGGGCGTCAACGCTCTCCATTGACTTTGCATTGCGTGAAACGGTTGCCTCGTCTTTTCTTATTTTTAACAAGAAACAGAACAATGTCTAAAAGCTGATATGTGACAAGGTGTGCAGCAAACAAGCTAAAAAACACAACTACGTTTTTATAAGCTGTCTATCTCAAAAAACGAGCGTTTAAGGAGACAAAAGTGCATACAGGCAATAAGACGTGAAGCTTCAGCAGGAAGAGTACATTTTGGGATCCTGACATTCAGTATGTCTCAGTATGCCTATGTGTGCAGTAAACATGTTGTCAAATATCCAAATGTCAGTTTTATATATTATATTTCCTGTCACTGATTACTTTACCCTCCAGTGGGCGCAGTTCTCAGTGTAATATAACAAGTCACGCTCTGACTCAAGTGCCTGTGTCCTTAAACGTTCGTTTTTTGGCTCAACAGCTTATACAATCTTCAGGATTTTTGTTCCTGGGCACATATTAGCTTTTAGACATTGTTAGTTTTTTTGTAATAATTCAGAAATGACAAGGAGGCCGCTTCCCGCAATAGAAAGTCAATGGAGACGGTTGGTATGTTCCCCGGTGGGCGTGGCTTTCAGATTATGACGCGTGTCGCTCTGTCTCTATTGGCTCTGTCTCTACAAATCTCATTTTGAATTTTACAGTTGCATGGATAAACTGGACCTCTTTGCAAAAATATAAGAACAAATGACTGATGTCCTCGAAAGAACTTCGAGACAGAAGGAGTGAGAGTTTATACAGTGTACTCTCTTGGAAGACGAAGCACAGAGATATTGAAGGACAGAGTGAAGAGCTGAATAGCGGATCCTTTATTCCAAACTGCACAACCTGTGGCCCCAAATAAGAGGCCCCTTGGTGCCCTATAAATGCAAAACGACCTCCTGGTCTGATGACCATAACAGACGGCCAGAAACAGGCTAATGCAAGCTATCATTCATGACTAGAAAGGGAAATGACAGTGATTTACGATCTAGAGCCTCTGTGTTTGATGCAATACTGATGATGCATACGAGTGAAGGGCAATATGGGTGACTAATCTCTCTAGAGCGCGCTGCTACTGAGGCAGGACAGGATCACCTGTCAACAGGCTGTCCCTGCTGGCTAAAGTGCAAAACACCTGGCTTTAATGCCCAGATGCCAAACATCTAGAAAAACAAAATAAAACAAAATTGACAGAGCAAATCTCATAAAGGGCAGAAGATAATGCGGATAAAATGCCCAGATAAACAAGGGCAGAGAAGGATGCATGCTCTAGGGTGAATTTACCACACAGTTGTGCCCCAAAAACCTGCATCTTAATCACAAGCAAGTGTAATCTAGTTTACCCTAGACACAAGCTGAACTGATTTAGCAGTAGTCTGCTGGATTCTACACAACCTTACACTCAGAACAGAATAATATGATAAAAGATGCAGTTTTAGAACATTCTTCCCTCAGAATTAAAATATGGGGGTGATTTTATTGCGGGGGTTCAAACTGTGTTACACTACTTTTCTAAGAACTTTTCTAAGAAATATTTTAAGTAGCACAGCTGTTTTCAACATTGAAAATAATAATCAGCATATTAGAATGATTTTTGAAGGATCATGTGACACTGAAGCTGGAGTAATGATGTTAAAAATGCCAAAACGTTTTTAACATTGTTTTTAACAATGTGTGTGTGTGTGTGTGTGTGTGTGTGTGTGTGTGTGTGTGTGTGTGTGTGTGTGTGTGTGTGTGTGTACGATTAACTGATTCATAACTAACTGATGTCACATATGGACTACTTTGATGATGTTTTATTACCTTTCTGGACATGGACAGTATTATGTGTATACACTTGCATACGCTCGGTCTAAATATAAAATATCTTAAACTGTGTTCTGAAGATGAACGGAGGTCTTACGGGTGTGGAACGACATTAGGGTGAGAGTCATTAATGACATCAATTTCATTTTTGGGTGAACTAACCCTTTAATGTATACTGAAGAAACATAAATACAGTAAGTCATAAACAAAGCACAAGTAACCTTTTGGTGAATACAATCTCCCACACACTGCAACAGTCAAACTGTTGAGCTACACGCTTATTTGCCCTCATGCTGTAATAAAGCTCCATTCTCTCCCTCATATGGCCTCTCAAGCACATCAGCCCACTGCTCTATCTGACCCGTGTCTGACCACACAGGCATCGAGCTGCCATATCCGCTGTAGCTTCTATTTGAGCTTGGAGAGTTCGGATTGTCAAGGAAGGAGTTGGAGCATTATGTGATAGAAGCTGATGAGGGCAGAAGTTGAAGGAGAGGACAAAATCATCCCCTTACACTCATTCCCTGCCCCCATGCCCTGTGGGTAACCCCATTGCTGCTATAAAATGGATGATGTCCTCCACACAAGGTGAGTGAGCGAATGGATGCCAGTGGCGATTCTAGGAATGTTCTAAAAGAAGGGAGACTCAGAGGAACTCAAATGTACAAGTATAGTCAAAAATAATAATTTGTGTCAATGTGATTCTATGTTCTTAAAATATGGATTCAGTGCATCATATTTGTGCTATTTTCAAGCAGCTTGAGATGAAAACTATACATGTTAAAGGAACACTCCACCGTTTTTTAAAATGTTTTTAGAAATAGGGCTTATCCAACTTCTTTCCTATATATTTAGATATGTGGGCAAATTTTTGTCTCAGTGTATGCACTGTTTTAGTTTGGCTAGGACGCCACTAGCTTAGCTTAGCATAATGAATGGAATCCTATGTTGCCAGCTAGCACGTCCAGAGTAAAAGTGATTAAAAAAAAACAGACACAAAATCCCCACCTAATTATTTCTTGTGGCCTGTGTATTCACAAAGAGTACAAATAGCGGTGCAGATTAAGACTAGGCGATCTCCTTGGCAGATATTGACTTGGGACTATATTATTGGGAAGCTCAGGTGAAGCACTGCTTCTTGGGCACAGAGATATCACAGCTCTCATCCTCACGTCCTCACGTCCTCTGGCGGTTGAGCGATCGCAATGTGTTGTGTGATATCTCTGTGCCCAAGTAGCAGTGCTTCGCCTTTGGTTCCCCATAGTCCCAAGTCAATATCTGCCTAGGAAATCTCCTATCTGCATCACTATTTGTACTCGTTGTGAATGAAATGAAAATGTATTGTTTGTTTGACAAATGTTATAAATGCAGATGATGCCATGTGTTTTTTTTACCTCGCTATAACATTTTGTAAAGACTTTCACAGCAATTTAGTAACGATTAAAACAATTTAAAAATGAAACCCCTAATGAGTGAACATAAAAAATCTGTGGAACTAGTTACTAAATAATGATTAGTTGAAAGCACTGATTTTTTTTACAGTGTACTTTCCTAGAATACTGGGTAATATAAGGTAACTATATGGTTTAATGTTTAGGTTCAGAGTTAGTATACCTTATTATTATACCAGTTATTGTAATTACTATATAATAAGTACAAAAGTATGTACAAAGGGAATATGACTGTAAAATAAAGTGCTACAGCACATACTACTACCACCACTACTACTAATAAACATGAAAGGGGATACTACTGGGGTTTAATGTCCCCTACCTTTTTCAAAATATATAAAATATATACCATATAATATAATTTTAAAATATTGTTTAAAATGTATCATTAATGTAAAATACTAATGTTCATTAATGTAAAAATTACAGTAATGACAAATGACAAATTAAAGTAAACTTGAATAATGAATTTCCCTATATAAATAACTACTATATCTCTGAATAGTATCCAGATTATATGAAATTTTGTAACATCAATGAGCTTTCAAAATAAATAAACAAAAAATATGTTTGAATACTTGTAGTAAATGGTCTTTAAAATGTTCAATAATACAACATTTTACATATTTTAAAATTTTGGGCTAAACGACTAGAAATTTGTGTTATCTGATCTCCTAATCCAACAATTGCATAGCAATGAGCAATACATTTGTTTAAGTATTTATTAATCTTTCTTAACATTAGTTAATAAAAGCAAAACTGTTCATTGTTAGTTCACGTTAGCTCAGGTCCATTAAATAATATTAACAGATAAAATTAGATTTTAATATGTATTAGTGAGTACTGAAATTAACATTATACTTCAACATAACATAAGATAAAGAAAAATGCTGTTAACTCTAGTGTGGTTAACTTTAGAACCTTATTATAACGTGTTACCAGGAATTCATATTGGTCACATTACTTGCCACTTGTAACAAGGATAAGGGTTAAGTCAGAACAGTTTTGTTCCTCTTCCGAATTTTTGGCTTTCAACAACCCATTGAGCGTCCTGCCATTGAGCGTCTACTGAATTAGAAGCTGTAAGTTAAAGCTCCTGGTTTTGCTAGACATGTTAGCCAAACCTCACCAAGACCAGGTACACTCTCCTTCTCGTCACTTAATCATTTTTATAAAACCCTATTATAAAGGGTCTCGTAGTGTGTGTGCTGTACAACATAGGGAAGCTCAACACCTTATGTACCATTACAGCCCAGCAGGACATGATTTATCGTGGCCGTAGAGCTGCCAGAAGAGACGGGGCAGCCCAGACATCTGCTCACTGCTTAGTTACTGTAGCACAGATACTGCAGATAGTGAGGAGAGACAAGGAAAAGAGAGAGTGCAGAGCTTTGCAGAATTGCTTAGATGATTGTGTGTGTGTGTGTGTGTGTGTGTGTGTCTGTGAGAGAGAGTGAGAAACAAATGGGAGAAATTATACTGCTCAATATGCTACCTTTCAGTTAAAGAGCCAATTGCTTTTTTCTTGATAGAGGCATTACCTGTTTATTTTTTTAAAACTAGAAAGTGTGCTTGACCAGCCTAAAATGTTGTACCATGATACGTTAATCAATACTGCCAGAATTTATTGCTGATTAGAAACATACTATTGAAACGAAACATCTTGACACAGTTTTGGTCTTTTCCCCATTAAGGGACTTAGGGCCCTATCATACACCCGATGCAATGCGACACCAGGCGAGGGGTTACATTGGTGCCGTGACCCATATTGGAGTGGGGTGTAAGGGGGTGACTGTAACGGTAGTCACTATGCGAGTAAACCTCACTCCCCTGTCCTCAAAGAGATGCTCTAGCAACTGACGTTAGAGGTTGCAGTCTTTATCCTCCTTGTTAGAGCGTCCGACTCTCATGACGGCAGACCTGGGTTCGAGCCCCGCTTAGAGCGGGCGGTGCGAACAGGAGGGGTTACACAAGCGCAACTGGCTTTTAAAGGGAATGGGAGATGAGACTCTGATTGGTTTATTGCATGTCATGCCCAAAACACACCCATGAATCAAGACTAGGTACAACCCTTTTGGACCATGTGCCTGGCGTGCCGACCATTTTTTATGCCGTTAAACTAGCAAAAGTGGATTCGGACACGCCCTAAGTGCACCTGTGCCAATGCGCTTCAGACCATGTGCTCAGATCGTTAAAATAGGGCTGAGGAAATGAAGTTCTGATGGTGTTATGTTTGAAAATCTTGCCAATAAATCAGATATGAATTGTAAATCCAATCCTGGTTCTTCTGTCCCTGCTGTTTCTTTTTACTACCCTATGAAAAAAAAACAGAAAATGTGTGGGGAAAATAAACAGACATTAATTATTGGATTAAATACATAATGAATACACTTACATTTCTACTGACTGAAACCGGCTAATCAAAATGTGATGTCAACCATCATGCCTCATGAAAATACATACTTAGCCTGTATGCTTCAAAGCACTTCATAATGGAGATGCAATTGTTTTGAAGGTTCAAAATTAATGTTTAAGAAATGCTTGCTGAGCCAGAGACTGCAAGAGGTTAACATTTGTGACACAGAATGATGGCTGCATCAAAACCACCCAGAGAAAGAAGAAGCAGCTGGGAAAGATTCATTACCTGTCAACATTTACCTTCCCAGAGAGCCTATGACCACTATTCAACTCTGCATCTTGAGACAATAGCTGAAAATCAAACTAAAAAGACAACTGGAAGCCTTCAACGTCTATGCTCCGAATCGAGACAGACAGCCTTGTTTTGTGACGACGTGTTTATTTCTCTACCTCTAAAATGGAATGGCCCTCTTTTCATTTGCATGAACGCTTTGAAAACGCCTGCCCTACTTTCTGGAGGAGCAAAGGCGAGGTAAAGCAGAGGAGACAATGACTATTAAGGAGGCTAATTTTGAATAAGAGAGCCTGTAAACCCTTGAGGCAAATTTAACCACAGGCTTTTGTTCTGCCAGTTCAGAGTCTATCTGATAAGAGACGGGCTGCTCTGCATATTACCGATAACACTAATTAAAGGTAAACATGTCTTCCCGATCGGTGCGCGGAGGGTGGGCATGGAGCGTCGAGCGAGGGCCAGCGATAGTGACCTTTGGCTGAGCTGCTCTAACGCATGGACTCACCTGTCTGTTTACCCACACACACTGTGGGCTAATGGGAGTCACTGAACATGACCTTCACAGTCAATCGGAAGACAGAGATAGGCTTAAAGAGACAAGTGCCATTGTTCCCTCAGGGGATTTTATTTAAAGCAGTGGGTAATTTGACAAAATTAAATGAGCTCCAAATCCCGCTAACATATCAAATCATCTGCATTTAGAGTCTAACAGTTTTTTGTTCTACCACGCATTGCCTTAAAGCAGCAGTGTGCCATTTTTCTCTGTCAAAATACTTTTTTTGCTATTCCAGCTTAAAGTTGGCATGAAATGGAAATTGACTTCAATTCATTTATTTTCTAAATGTTATTGATCTTACTGCGAACAATTCAATGATGCATGCGTTTCATTTTTTTTTTTTGTATTTTTGACCATGTAATTTCTAATCGGAATGTCATAACTCGCTCTTCCAGTGAGACTTCTCTCTGTATGCCGGACTTCTCCAATCATTTAGTTCGCTTAAACTTGCCCCTTTCTTACAATTGACTGCAAGCTCACAACAAATGGACAGAATCAAGTCCCTGCCCTACATTTTTAAAAACATTTTTTAATAATCTGTTTCTTTTGGATGTATGTCACAATAAGGAAGATAAGATCTGTACTTCATTACAACTTTAATACACAACAACTTAACACATAAATGCATACCTCGGGTCTTTAGCGACCCAGGACGTCATTCCCTCCTCGTTCATTTTTTAAAGTTAGACATCAACCTTCTTAGTATTCCTCAATCAGTCCATTAGAAACAATATTAAATTATAATTAAATGCGTGTTTTTCCACGTTTTTTTTTGTCAAACGACTCGAGGTGTGTAAGATTGTACGTATATTTTTTTCTGCACAACAATAAATAAATCTATAATGACGAAATAATAATGTATTTCACCTTTATTTCACAAGGTAGCAATGTCTGATATGCAATAATGAATTGACGTTTCATTCATAGTTACCTCAGACAGAAAACGAAACAATAATAATTATAATCTGCAAAACTCGAAATGGCTTAGTGATTTACAGCAGAGAGCAAGTTCTGAACGCAATTAGAAATTAGTGTCACTGTGACTTGATGGTGGATCTGGTCAAGAAACTGTCAGTGATAAAAATAGTGATTTTGAAGACGTTGAAAATTAGTTTTGAGAATATGCGTGAGATCCCGAATATAAAGCAGATGCTGATTGTGCTGGGAAATAAGCTCTGACAAGGACAGTGATGATGGGATAAAACATCTGCTCAAACTGAACCCTTCCAAGCTCAAAAAGGTAACAAAATATGCTTTATTTTATTCTTCTGTAATTGTTAGTCTATATCAGGAGAGAATAAAATGATCACGACAGGTAGATTCATCCATATTGAATTCATATGGATTAGTTTTACAGTCTCTTTAGAAACTTTCTGAAGCATCAAAGTGTTGCATAGCTGATGGAGGGATAGAAACTTTTTGAGAACGAAAGATGAACAAAAGTCTTACGGGTTTGGAACGACATGAGGGTGAATAATTAATGACATAATTTTCATTTTTGGGTGAACTAACCCTTTCAATCTCATATTGAAATGTTTCACCCATGTGTTTTGTAAGTGCATGGAATAAATCTTGTTGTGAACAATTAATCTGTGTATATGTGTAGCTTTTTTACTTTCACAACAAAAAAGTTATAATGTAGATTATGAATGACCTGTTTTTTAAAGCATACGTTTTTTTTAGTTTATGAAAATTGTTGAGTCGTTAGACAACAGCTGCATCCGAAAATGCATACTTCTTATCACGCAAACTTCTTATTGCGTTTGAAAGAACAACACACAAAGCTCCCCATTTCGGTGAGCATTAAAACAGTTGGTTATGTCTTAAGTAAAAGTAAACAGTAGGGTAAAATCGTATTTGGATCCGTGTATTAATTCTTAAAGTGGCAGTAGCCTAAACCAGCTGCTGTCTGAGTCTTAAATGTTATTTCAAACAAAAAAAGACAAAGAGAAAATCACTCCCTGCTCTTTACTAAGTAACTTTAGTAGCTTTAATAAGGGGTTATACAAGGAAGACATTACTTTTATTTTACATTTTATTACAGTATTTGATTTCAGTAGGTGGTGTTTCTTATTATTTGATTCTTATTTACTGACTATTATATATTAGCCGATTGGTTTCACAGACAGGGCTTAGATTGAGCCAGGATTAAGCCTTAGTTCAATTAGGACATTTAAGTAGCTTTTATAAAAGAAAGAAAAACATTACTGGAGTGCCTCTTGAGAAAAAACAATGCCACTGACGTATTTCAATCAAAATGAACACTGATTCATATTACACAGAACATTTTTTTTTTGCAGTTGCAAAGTAATTACTTATTTGCAATAAGTACCTACTCAGAGAGTATGCAATTACAGATGTGGCCTAGAGCTGCACGGTGGCCATATGTCCTGAAACCTTTAGCTTCATGTTAATGGAAGCTTTGGGAAATGCGTGCTACAAGAGTTTTCATTAAGATGGCGCTCAAGAGTTAGATGACTGGAACTCATATTGGCCACATTGGCTTGTAATGAAACGCATCCTTTTAAGTCTGGATGCTGAAAAAGCTTTTCACAAGAGTGCATTTTTATTCTTGGCATGTCCCACATAAAATTCCCGTCCTTTTTTTCTGCAGATGAACGCCCTGCCACAATACAGCCTACTCTTCTGGTACTTTCCTTTTAATGAGGTGCGCTGTTTTTGTGTGCGACGCGGATCTGATGCAGGAGACCACTTGAATGCAAAGTTATTAGCTACCTGCTCATATGGAATAACAGAATATATTTTTTCCCATTACTAAACTGCACTTGACTTCTGGCATTTTGGGTTAGAGTTCTTGAAGTTTCCTGACGACACTGTCTCATGAAATGTTCAAATGAAAATGCAGTGTGGCTGTGTCACGTAAAGTGTCATGACCTGTGGCTCTGTGGCCGTACTGAGTCAGACCTTCTAATGTGAGGAATAGAATGGCCTTAATCCACTAGACTACGTCTAGACATCTCGCTGCATGGCCCGTCTCGCCCCACAGGCGACCAATGTGACTGACTGCTCGTAATAGGACAGATCAACATTTTTGAAAAGAGAAAACAATCTCATGAATGTAAGGCTTGACAGGAGCGCCCTAGTTGTCTCGGTGTAAATGAGCTAGGCTTCCAAGAGACCCATCTTGAAGAGTGAGCCGAGAAAAAAAAAAAAGGAAAAAAAAGATTTGTACAAAACAAATGAGGCCCCGGTAAGTTATTGAAATTCAGGGGAGAGGATGGAGAAAACAAAAGGATGGAGGGATGCTATCCTCAGTGCAGCAGAGGAAGAAGAGAAGTGAGTCTAATTAAAGTCTGGGCACAGGCTGAAGGACTGACTTGTGACTAATCTAGCCTGAAGGCACATCTCTATTGCGGCATGCACATGGGCAAGACGCTGCGAGCAAAAACACTTGCAGCCTGTTTAAATTGCAGCACATGTTAATATTGCATTGAGGAGAGGCGGGCATTGCAGGATAAGGTGGGCGGCTAGGGAATAGGGGAGAATTTAAGGAATGAGGGGCGGTGGCTACAACTGCATTCTCACAAATGAATATCAGTAGGATAGGATTCAGGGCCGGAATAAGGTATTGTGGTAACAGTGGACAAAGCAGTGCAAGGGTCTTTCTGCCCAACCATGCACCTGGGGTAGGTGGAGATGTTTTTGAATTTTTTTTTTGTGGGTTATCCCATTTGCAGTCTTGTCCTGACATCTTTGACAATGCAAACATTTACACGGCCCAACACGGCGCACCTGGACCTGTGCCCAAATTCCCATATGGTAATTCTGGCCTCGATAACGCTTTACAATAAGGTTCTATATGTTAACATATGCAGAATGCATTCATGAATAATGCATTAGTTATAATGAGCTTTTTTTTAACAGCATTTATTAATCTTAGTTAAAGTTCATTTAATAATATAATACCTGTTCATTCTGTAGGAAATTGTAGAAAGAATTTAACCAATGAACAAAATGATTAGAATAAAATGCAT
The DNA here is from genome assembly GCF_024679245.1 of Pseudorasbora parva. Lineage (NCBI taxonomy): Eukaryota > Metazoa > Chordata > Actinopteri > Cypriniformes > Gobionidae > Pseudorasbora > Pseudorasbora parva. The sequence goes on from NC_090189.1 coordinate 24,505,156, forward strand.
TTGGGAAGTTTGTAGTGAACTATTTTCTGCCAAAATATAATTCAAAAGCAAATCGCAATGCTAACTAGATTTAAGCCTGATTCAAATTCAGATTTAAAGGGATAGTTCTACTAAAAACAGAAAATTCTGTCATAAATGACTTGCCCTCATGTTCAAAACCCTAAGACAAAGACCTTTGTTTATCTTCAATAGACAAATGAAGATTAAGAAAGCTGGGAGATTTTGATCAACATTACGTTGTTTTATTAAGTGTGTGCAGCAGCCGTTCCGTGAGGGGCTGTATGCGATTCTTACATTTTGTGTTTATTTATTTAAGTGTTAAATGTTCGCCTCCTTTTTCCCATAGCAATGAACTGTGTTACATACAGTATACATATGGATTACTTTTATGATCTCTTTATGAACTTTATAAAAAACATCAACGTTTTTGGTGCATGGACAGGGACAGAAATTAAACTTTTTGCCAATTTTTACTTCTCTAACTTTAGCTAGTGTGTAATGTTGCTTTTTGAGCATAAACAACATCTGCAAATTTTATGTTAAAATAATTATGTTACAATGCTCAAAGTTTATAGCAAAGGGAGACATTTGATTTTAAAGAAATCAATTTCTAAGGACTACAGCAAACAGCCGGTAGGGAACTACAGCCTTTTCCTCCAGGGTTGCTGACATCACCAGACCCAATATTTACATAAAGCCATCCTCCGAGAATATTGAATAAGAGGGGCGAGGCCATTTTTTATTGCTGTGGAAAAGTAGGCTGGAGTGCCGTAGGTCGTGCAATGCCGACGAAACGCTGTTATTTTCATCCAGATTGCAGGTCCACTTTGTTCAACCTTCCTAGGGACTGTGGAGTTAGGGAACAATGGTTAAAATGAATTTTTAACTCTGTCCTTCATAATTATCACCTAAATCTCACTCTCTGTGCTGCACATTTTACGGAGGAAAGCTTCCACAATCTTTGCGAGTTTAATGCAGGATTCGCAAAATGGCTTGTCCTAAAAGATGGATCAGTTTCAAATTTAAAAACGAGCCACAACCTGTAAGTATGATTTATTTTTCGGCGATGTGTTTTCCTGTAATAGTTTGTATTGTTAATTGTACATTGTAGCAAGGAAGTAAACAAATGACAATGCTGTTTAGCTCTGTTTGTTAAATGCTCATTCATACTTAACGTTATCCGACAAACACCTAACGTTACAAATATTTTTAAATATCAACAGCGAACTTGGAATTAGTGTAAATTATTCTTTGATTAGAGATTTTATGTATTGTTTATCTACATGCTTGTTTATCTACAGGCATGCTAAACATGGTTCTGTGTTTGATTTGGCTATAAAGCCAATGTTTAGTGTTCGTTTTGGGTTTATAGTTCTTGCAACAGATATTTGGCTATAATCGTTCTAAAAATACAAAAGGAGCCATTCAGTAGCGATCACTATAGATCCGCAGTTTTTACAGATTACCGATAAAGGTAAGGGGTTTCCAAAAAATGTGCACTAGGCGGTTAGCAAATCACAACACACTGGGCCAGCTCATTGCGTGTTTTTGAGGGACTGGCTTAATGGAACCCGGAAACCATCAGACAGTTTTAACAAGGAGGGACAGAGCAGTGTAGAATAAAGGTGAAATATATGAAAAATAGTTATTATATATATATATACATATATATATATATATATATATATATATATATATATATATATATATATATATATATATATATATATATATATATATATATATATATATATTAAACGAAGCATGAACACATGTTACAGTGCACCCCACAAACACAATAAAGCCTTCGAAAGAATGTGTTTTACCACCCCTTCAACTAACTAGTGCTGCCTGTCTGTACCAGTCTATTCCACAATGCTCAAGTAATTTAGGTGGTTACTATAGCATTGTTATGCGGATGCTATTTTGTTGTGAATGATTTTTAATGCATTGTTATGTGGCTGCTAGGGTATTCATTGTGGTTGCTAGGTGGTTACTTGCTAGCTCTAGCCAAAAGAGCCCATTCCCTATGATATTCTCTAAGTCACTCTTTTCATGGTTACAAGACTTACTGGTTTGAAAAATAACAGAGCACCTCATCAAAAAGCACACTTTGAGAAACCACTCATGTCTGTAGCACAAATGTTTTAATAATGATGGCAAAATTATAATATTACTAATGGGAAACCTACTGCATCTAAAACAAATCGTTTCATATGGTCTAAAATAATTTACATACATGAGCCTCTGCAGGGAAAAATACATCAAATAATCATATTCACTTATCGGAAGGATGAGAAAAGTCACCTTGAATCCCCCCCCCCCCCCCCCCCCCCCCCCTCTCAGTGTCCTTTATGCACACCAGTGCAACTCTGCAGTTCTGCCCCAGGCAAAACTCCCATTCCCCAAAGGCGTGCCGGCTCGCATTCAGAGCACAGTTAGAGGCTACGGCGGGTCGGGTTCTGACAGTGGCCCTGCATATCGGACGACAATAAATCATCCGCCTGCACCGGGCCCGTGGAATGGGAGTCGAGGAGGCACATCATCTTTATTTTAGTCTCGACTGTTTCTGCTGAATCCCAACAAGGACAGCCTAGCGAATGTGATTTGGAGTGCTGGAAGGAGGGTGAGATGATTGGTCGGGTGTGGGAGGAGATGTAGCACAGGATTGTGGGATACATAGGTGGGACAAGACATCTAGAGTGAGGCAGCAGGGTCACCTGTGTCGCTTTCATTGAGTAATCGCTGTGCAATAGCTTCAGTTAAGAGAGTCTGATATGGAGTAGCAACTGCGGAGTAGAGAGTAGGTCCACAGGACTCTCTAAACCACTCTGTCAATGTGAGAGTGACAGCTAGAAGGACCGTTCACACCCACACACACTCAGGCGCATACACAAACACTCTTACACCCAGAGCACTGCACGTAATAGAGAAAAACACAGACTGGGGCTAATATTATTTAGAGTATCACCCAAAAATATTTGTACACAATGGCTACATTTAAAATGTATGAGTATTACTACATCAGATAACAAAATATCCAGATTCAGGATCTGCATTGCTAGTTTAAGTGTTCCACCACAGTGTTATTATTAACTAAAAATATTAACTAAACCTATTAGGTACTGGTTATAATGTTTTGGCTTATCATCGGTGTGTGTACACACAGGCCTACAGTTCCAAAAAAATTAAATAACGTATTTTGTTTGATCTTTCTTATTTTACTACAATTATTCACATTTTCACAGATTCTACAAGCTTTTCACATACTTTGCCTTGCAACTGTATATTTAAGTATAATTACATGATCATTCATGGATCACTCTTTTGGTGCGATTTGCTCCCCGCGACTATCTGATTGGTGGAATTTTCTGTACAGCATGATGGGTAATGTAGTTTTTCACCACGAATTGCAAAACAAGTCCAAAAAGATTTTTTAAAACAGTATGTTGCAATAATGCTAACAGATGGGTCACAACAGCAGGGACATTTGTTGTCCAAAGTATTTATTTATTTATTTAAGTTTTTTTTATACTGTTGTCTGAGAGGTCAACTTATGACATTCATTACTTTACATTCATTACACATGGTTTTTACATTCAAAAACATCATAACTAATAAGTAATAGGCCATTTTCTACACTGGCTGTCTTCTGAAAGCTGGGTTTTGATGGGCGTGCCTCACTGAAGTAAATGCCCACGGCTAGGATTGGATAAGATTTGCATATTTAATGAGCTTCAGCTCCCGTCAGTCAGTGTTGCCAAGCCCTCGGTTTTCCATATATATATATATATATATATATATATATATATATATATATATATATATATATATATATATATATATATATATATAATACCAATTTTAGCAGGGAACCCAGGCACGTAGCTACATGTATTTTATCCTCTAGAATGATTTTTTTGTGTGTGTGTTAAAAGTAAAAAGAAGGAAGTAACCACTGATATATATATAATTACCACAATATAAATATATTATAAATAGAATTTTCTCTATATAGATCAGTGGAAGTAACCTGTGCATGCTAAGCACTGACAATGAAATGTAATATGTATTGGATAAGAATATTGGAAATAATTTCTGTTAGTGAACTGTCCCCTCCCCCCAATTTTTTGAAAAGCAAAATACATCTCCAATTATAGAATCACTCATATACTTTGATTAACAGCCTCTGAACTCACAGGGTCTACACCAAGCAAACCTTTCACTTGAGACAATGTGATGAGACAGAGAGGTGGATGTTCTCATGAATCATTTGTTTGGATTGTACATTTACAGTGGCACTTAGATAGCGATCCTGATTGCATAACAGGGTTGTGTTATGACATTTTCAAAGATGTGTACTCTAAAATTAACGTGGTATGCCCCAAGCATGTCGCAGAATGGAAAACAATGCAAACACATTTTCATAGAAAGATTGAAATAAGCATTCATGCATTACTGATGTGGGGTGTTTTGATTTTTCAATATAAAAAGGTCACATTTACAATATGGCCCATGGGGCATTTTCTAACACACACACACACACACACACACACACACACACACACACACACACACACACACACACACACACACACACACACACACACACACACACACACACACACACACACACACACACACACACACACACACACACACACACACACACACACACACACACACACACACACACACACACACACACACACACACACACACAAATACATACATTTTTATGACAAATGTTTATGGTAAATGTCAAGGTAATTTTTTTTATACCAATAGGTACAGAAAACAGAAGAATATTCAACAATTACAATGACTGCCAATAAAAATACTGTAATTGCGCGTCTTTAATCAATATTATTTTTTAACAAATTTATTAACTGGAATCCACTAACAACTATATACAAATGAGATTTATATTTTTATTTAACAGACAGGATTTTGCTTGCACTGTACCATAATATATTTAAATTTATATTTGTTATTTTCAATGTCACTTTAATATAATTAATCACCAGCTCTAGAAATAAGACCTTTGCACCAAAGCACAAAAGCACAAGATATACACATATTTTACCGCAGTACGTTCCGGAGACAGCAAGAAAAGAGCTTGATATATGTCCCAGGCATGTTGTGCGATGCATTTCAAAGGAAAGGCTAATCCATCAATCGCATGCAAAACACTTCTCGTTTCAGTCTTCGTGTCATGGTTAAGTGCACTGAGGCACACAACCAAGCCCCAGATTCTCCACACTCATGACATATTTTCTTTGGGTACCAAATGCATCTGCATTCATTCGGAGCAGCTGAAAATATCTCATGCAAAATGTATAAAGCATGAAGTCTTTCAGGATGTTGCTAATAAACAGGAAGGCAGCACAGGCCCTGTGTTCTTCCTCCTCACTAGATTTAGCACTAGAATCACGCAGCCCTGCTGCACAATTTATCAAAGCAAATTTATGAATCAATTGTCATCTCTCCTACTGACAAGCAACTGAGCTCTCCCTCAAACGGCTTGACAAATGGGACGCACAGCTATAAGAAAACGGCACTGGAGCTGCTTTCCAGAGTTATTATCTTCTTCATGGTCGATTATGACCAAATGCAGCCTTCATTGGAAGAATCTGACTCAATAGAGGTCAGTAAGACGTGTGTCAATCAGCATCCAATAAAACGCCAATGCCCCACAGAATGCGTTTAAAAAAACTTGATTCACTAACTGTCCTTGTGGAGAATCCAAAGTCAATCATCAATAAGTATTGTTTTCGCCACAGAAATCCCACTAAAACCCACCAAAGCTCACTTTGTTAGTACATCCAACATGTCATGGGCCACGTGCACACTGCAGAGGATCATTTTCAAAATAAGGTAACAATTTCTTCTATAAGCAAAATAACCACCATTTAAGTTATTTGTATAACATAATAGCTTATTAAATAATATGAAATTTTAGTTTATTTCAGTTATTTGTTTATTTTTTAAAACAATTATGTTTTCTAGTGTTAAGCATTAGTGCACATTCAACCGAGTTTGCAAACCAGGACAAAAGCACACATCACTCAAGTTGGGTGCTCGACAAAGGAAATAAAAAGAGAAAAAAAGTTGCTCCAAAATGTAAAAATGTTAGCCTGGATGCCAGCCGAACTTGGCCCCACCCATTTTTTTTTGGGGTCAGGCCGTTCGGTCTGGCCTCGCTCCATAGAGGAGTAATTATCTCTGAACAGAAACTGTCCGGACCAATGAAATCATCAGGGCGGGCTTTAGACGATGACGGACAGATGATAAACAGTAACGTAATCATCCACGTCATCAAAGGGGCTTGGGTTATATTTGTTCAAATCCTAAACAGAGAGCTTGTTTGTATATGTATTCACCTTCACAATTTCTCTCAGAAATGATGATCATGTTGGGTAAGTACTCTGTGTATCATTCAATTATTTTATTTTTTTACAACACCGGCAAAGATTGTGTATTCCAGCCTGATTTCAGCTCGCGTGCAGACAGGGTTGCAAAGTTTTTACAACAAAACCCGCCAACTACTAGCCCTAAAAAACAATAGCTTCTCAGGGGGTTCTCCGGGGGAAAATGGCGTTTGGGGGGTAAAATGTGTGTTATTTTGGTAAGGTTGCCTGCTAAAATTCACACACATGGCTCTATATATCACATAATAGTCGCTTCACATAATATTTATGTCGCTTCCCGCGGACAAAAAAAACAACCAGTGGGGAAAAAAAAAACGCGGACTTGGCAACACAGTGCAGTTGAACTATGTTGACATTTGACAATGCGTCGTTTTGTTGCTCTGATTGGTTGTAGGTCTATCCAATTGATGTCTTTCCTGGTTCGGTTGAAACACGCTTCCTAATCACAGCCCAATGGAGCAGTTTCAGACTCATATTCTGACTAGAATTGAGTATGACCACGTCAGGCTACAAAAATGTAATAATGGACTTGCACAAAAACCTAGAGTATGGCATTAATCCTTGTGGCCATACAACAATGACATTCCTAAATAATTACATTATAGCTAAACAAAAACCCACTAAAAGAACATGACAACAGACTTTACAACAATGCAAAATCAATGCAAATCATAAAACAGCCCCAAGCCTTTACTGTGTCCTAACCAAATGCGACATGTGAAAAAAATATCTTTTCCATGTTAATCAGAGTTTTTTTGTACTAACCAGCCTTAACATTGATTCGCGACAATTCTATTTAACACATTTTTTTATTTATTTCTGTGGCGTTGTGGCTAGAGCAAAACATAGAAATTATGACAAGTGCAGGTTATTTGTTTTTTTAATGTAAATTATTTAAAGTAAGTTTGAATATCATTTTCAATGGGTAATTCACTTCAGGTCTGAAACAGCAATGTTCAAACTGTCAACTCAACACTCTTAAAAAGAAATGTTCTTAAATGGTTCTTTGGCATGGTGTATGGTTCTATGAAGAACCTTTAATATCAAAAGAACCTTTCCATTGCACAGAAGGTTCTTTGTAGTGTTCAAAAGGTTCTCTAGACTATAATGTGGTTAGAAAACAATGGTGCTTTAAAGAACCTTTTACAAAACTGTTCTTTGGGGAACCAAAAATGTTTCTTCTATGGCATCACTGTGAAAACCCATTTTTGGTCCTTCCTGGCACCTTTGTTTTTAAGGGTGAAGGTGATCAAACAAGTGTATTCTAGAATAATAAAATAGTTTGTCACTCAGTATGTATTTTAAATGGTGTAAGATTTAGCAATTGTATCAAATTCATTGTGAATGCAGTCCGTGCACTTGCACCCACACACTGTTCTGATTGGCTGTGATTTCTGATTGATTGATGTTGGGTTGAGTCTGGTTTGCCGCTAAAAACCTTGTCGCATTGCGTCTGGTTAGGCAGGGGAGTGGGACTGGGGGATAAAGGGTACTGAGTAACCAGGGCCCAAGGCAGGGAAGTCCGTTTTCTATACATACTCATACATGGTACGGGGGCCCAGCAAGATGGTTTGTACCCAGGGCCCAAAATTTGGTGCTACGCCCCTGTGGTTAGGACACACAGTGTTTAAATTTGCTTTTCAAAGCTGCAACAGAACTAACGGGCAGCATCAAGAGCTGTTTATTTCCCCTGCTCGTCTGAATGCCAGGGTATGGCAACAATCATACTCGAGAAAATGCCACCCTTGTCTCACACAGGTGACATTTCGAGCATGCACGCTCTTTGTCAGCAAAAAACAAAACAAAACAATATTTCTTAATAGAATATAAATAACTTAGAATGTTGGTGTTATGCTAAAAACCTGCATTTTAAAAGTGTGGAAAAGTACTCCCGTGGTCAAAGTTCAGAGCCAGACAAGAATGTGGCAGGACAAACAGATTGTGCGGCTGTCACTCCCAGAACTTTGCAGTGTGTCTGTGTTCACAGTTCAGTGGGCAAGACGATGAAGAAAATTTGCTGAATAACTCAAGTCCTTTCACAACAATTGCACCTTTAATTATTACGCCACACACTGCCTTTTGACAGATTTTGCCTCCTTTTTTTAATCACGGCACATCTGTCTAGGGGATACACACCACTAAAAAGAATGATTTCCCTGAGGTGTGCTGCCGCCCCTGGCATCTGTTCCATAGCCAAAGTGCACCTCGACCAGTCAAATGCGAGATGGATGGTGCAGAGATGGAGCTAGAGCTGCTGCACTGAGCCCAGCCAAAATGTGCCCATGAAAAATACTGTACCACAGGGCAGAGTTTCCCAGAAACTTTTTGACTTGAACACCACCACGGCCCCCGCAGTGCAGTATGATTACAAATGTGTTTTTCTGAATATCATTTAGCATTGCCATTAATATTATTACAATTATTTAACCAAAAACACATTAGATACTGTAGGTGAAAACCAATCTCAGCATACATCTCCCCTTCAAGCTGATGCAGTTTAAGAAATATATATCATTCTGAATACATACATTTAAATAGAAGTAATATATATTTTTTATAAATATACTGTATCTTGAGAAATATATGTCAGAAGAACTTGTCGAGATAAGGCTGTTCTGGGGTGAACATGAGTACAGCAGAGACCGCCAGGACCAATATAGGCACTATCTTTAGAAATAAACAGCAGATTTGAGGTTTAAACAACTACATTCTCACCTGAAACTCTTAAAACAACATTCTTTGACAATTCTGTAAATAATAGTGACATTTCTTCTCTGCCATTGCTGCTTACTGGGAGAAATGCTGCACATTTAGAGCTTACAGAGACACACGGAGAGAGTCAAACTCTAAAAGTTCTCAGCACTCCTGGAAGGCCTCTCAGCCAATCAGATTTGAGGGCCTGAACTATCTGTTAAGTAGTTTTATGGTTGAATTACTAGTAGTCTTTCTTGGAAAATCACGGCACGTCTCAATCGCCTGTATATATTTGGGTTGGCACAGTATACAGAAACTAGGTCCGTTTACATAGCCTGACGTGGTCATACTCAATTCTAGTCAGAGTATGAGTCGGATACTGCTCCATTTGGCTGTAATTATGAGATGCGTTTCAGCCGAACAAGGTAAGACCTCAATTGGATAGACCTACAACTAATCAGAGCAACGGAGCGACCCATAACGTTAGCTGTCAAAAGTCAACAGAACTCAACTGCACTGTGTTGCCATGTCTGGGATTTTCCCTCGGGTTGTTTTCTATGTCCGCGCGTTGAAGCGATCTCAATTATATGATATATGGAATGCGAATATTAGCAGGCAACGTGCCAAAATAACACACATTTTACACCCCAAACGGCATTTTTTTCCCCGGAGAACCCCCTCGAAAAGCTATTGGGCTTGTTTTGGGCTAGTAGTTGGCGGGTTTTGTTGTAAAAACTTGGCAACCCTTTCTGCACGCACGCTGGAAAAAGATAAGTGTAAACAATATTTGCCGGTGTTGTAAAAAAAGAATTTAAGGATACACAGAGTACTTACTATCACAATCATCATTTCTGAGAGAAATAGTAAAGGTGAATGCATATACGAACATGTTCTCCATTTAGGATTAGAACAACTTCAACCCAAGCACTCTTTGATGATGTGGATGATTACGTTACTGTTTAACATCTGTCCATCATCGTCTAAAGCTGCCCTGACAATGTAATTGGTCTGAACAGTTTCTGTTCGGCCATAATTACTCCCCTATGGATCAAGTCCAGACCGAACTGCCCGAGTTCAAATGTTGTGGGCGGGGCTGAGTTCAGCTGACACTCTAATCAGTTTAAAAGTCCAATCCGAATTAAAATGCTCCATATAAACACCTCAATCGGAATAAAACTGCAATTGTTATCAGTATGATAGGGGTGGGACAAACCTTTTCATGAACCAATCAAACGAAAAAATTCCACCATGTAAACGACCTGAACCGATTATTCTGAGTGTACCTCATTCTTTGACGTGATATAAAGCGAGCGCCACCACAAACAAAGAGTGCGCGCCATGCTCACACCAGGCTATGTTGACAAAAAAGGAAAGTTAATTTTTTAAAGAGGTGTTAAACTTTATTTTGTAACAAGATATGAAGATGATGATGAAATAATGACACAGACATAGTCTGGCTACACAATTTTTACCTGACAGAATTATTATTATTATTTTTTTTTTTGATGATTCTTACACGTTACAACAAATTTATTTTTAATAAAACTGCATAAGTCTTGTTGGCCGTTGAGAGTTGCCATGGTAGCCAGGAAAACATTCAAGTTGCTGGAGAGGACAGTGTCGAAATTTCTGACGCGGCGGACAAACTGTGCGCAACTGCGCATTTCACAAAATGATTCCGATTGAAAGCATCAGCACATGTAAACAACAGATCGGTTTAGATAACGTCTCATGTAAGCAGTCCACAGATTCTTTCAATGACAAAAAAGTGTCCATATAAACTTGGCTAATGATCTTTGAATAGAGGACACACAATTCATTTCAGTTTTAAATTTGGTGAGATCAAATCCTAAATTAATCAACTGAATAACTCATTTCCCCTTAGGGAATGAATAAAAAATTTGCCAGCAAAATGGATCTTGTGAATATTCTTAAAAGAATAGTTAAACTGTTCTTTTGTGATCAACTCCCTTCCATAGAGATGGCCTTTGCCACAGGGTGCTTTCTAAAGTTGCTTAATGAAGGAGACTTACAGTGGGCTGTGATTGACAAAGGCCAATTTAATCTGCCTATTAGTCAAATACATAGTGGGAGAAGCTAATTGAAGTGTGAGGCGCTCCAGTTCCTCCGTTTTACATTTTCAGAGACAGTTTGTAGCTTTAAATGATGCAAATCGAATTGTCTGAAACCTCTCTTTGGGCTTTTGTCCTGTTATACAACAGCAAGTTCTGGTCTGAGTGTTGTTTCAAGAGCACTGATATAACAGTTCAACAGCACTGGGGCTTTTTCTGTCACTCCACTTGTTAGTGTTGATTGTGGAAGGTTTGTCAATCAGGTTATATCTTTATGCCAGTAGTTGGTAACAAATGATTGTGTTTATGGACGAGTCACTAAATCATTCATTCAGCTGATTTTTTTCAAACCCACTGAATCATTCAGGAATGACACAAGTATTGAAAATTGTATTAATGAATGAGTGATTGAATCATCTTACTGATTTATTCAAACACACTTATTCAAAAAACCTCTCACGTGGCCTCTATGGGATAGTAAAGCGTGCATCAGATGCGCACTTCAGAATCTTTCCGGAAATAGTGAGTCATCCGGGTAGTAAGTCATTGAATTATTCATGCAGGTGATTCGTTCAAACATACATATTCATTCAGGAACATAAAAAGTGTCTTTATGAGTGAGTTTACTGTTTAGTGCTCATGAAAAAAACATCGCTGCTGTGTATGTGTTTTTTGTTATTTTTAAATGTGAGCAATAGTTCCGTTTGCTGTGTGTTCATTTTGGAACTAATGATGGTGCAATTTCAATATCAATTTTTTGTATTTTATTCGAACAAAATAACTGGCCAGGGATGATGTCAAAACCCAAAGTCGAATTCGCTCCTGGTTCCATCAAGATTTTCCTATGGGGTTTTATAATGGGGGTTTTCAATTGAAAGCCTGTGGTAAACATAACTTGATGATACTATGATGTTTTCTTCTAGAATGTAAATTACACACCCATGTCCAAACATGAATTTTGAAGCAGTTGTTTATTTGTCAAAATGTATGTTTTTAATAAGCTAGAAGATGAGACTGTTTAGGATGTGAATGTGTGCAGTTTAAGTTGTAGAACAAAATGTCACAGTATCGTCAAGATGTGTTTATCATAGGCTTTATTTTACTCATAAAAGAAACTCAAAAACACTACATTATAACATTATATAACATTATAACATTATAAAACCTCATAGGAAAATTTTGAGGGAACCAGTGGCGAATTATTCTTGCTGATTGTAATGTCACCCCTATACCAGCGGCCGAATCGCAGGAAGTTCAGCAGAATCTCACCGTTTCTGTATTGTAATCATGTACTAGTGTAAACAAACAGAAGTACAACCACAAATGGCCACTCAAGCATCTGCCATCCTGTCTGCATTCTCTTTTTGATGTCTGGGCCAGCTGGCAGAGGGCACCAGGGACACAAGTTCACATACCAGCCGTGCAGATATCATGACCAATGGGTCACAGTCTGGGTGGCACCTACACTCCGTTTCAAGACCCCTCTCCAGGGGTCCAAGGTGTTCGGTTAACATGGCCACCAAGACCATAAAGCTCTATTAATCCATCACTCTGTGCCCCTGACAGGTGGGCAGGTGAACCCTGGGGCACCCACAATGCATGATGCCAGCAAAATGGAGGAGGCCAGAACCTTGGTTCAGATCGATACGCACCCACCCGGAATACAAAATGAGTCTGCTATTCATTACACGCCGTAACAACCCCTGGCTTGGTCTCATTCATCAGCCTGAGCTGTTTCTGCTCAGCTATCATCTAACCTCAGACTCCGTGGGTGAATAAACGATGCTACAAACCCAAGCAACATCATCAGAGAGAGAGATAGAGAGAGAGGGATGAGTGGTAAGAGAGAAGGAGAGGGAAAACCCTGAAGTCAGCCGCCTAAGGGCCGCCGGGCTCTGCTACGCCCACCGTAGTCAGTCATTCCATACATCTGTCATGCTCACGACCAATTGGATTATCTGTCCTTGGTTGTAATTTACAAGCTCAAGTAAATCCTGCTACATGAAGGACAAATTTTGAGGCGTAAGCCGAGTTGTCTTGAGAGCAGCGTGAAACCTTGCATGCTATTTGCCACGCCTATCCTTCATAACTCGCCATTTATGTCTACCATAAAGTTTACAGACACGTTTTTATATACAACCAAATATTATTTACGACACACGCCAAATCATGGAGCGCTGTAATCAAGGTTGACGCCATCGCTTGGACCAGTTTACTGAGGACCGAGGCTTTTTGATACAGTGTTTCCCAACGTTTTGTCTAACATGCCACAAGAACTGCATCAGAAAGGTTCAAATATGCTGATAACCTTTATCAGCAATACACTATTTATATTAATGATAAGGGGGTCAGAGGAAAATTTCATAAGTACATTACTAATCAATCATAATATTAATGAATGAATGAATGAACGAATGAACGAACGAGCGAATGAACGAACGAACGAACGAACGAACAAACGAACGAACGAACGAACAAACGAACGAACGAACGAATGTATGAATGAAGCATTTATACAGCACTTTCACTTGTCCTACTGTATACCCAAAGCGCTTTACACTCATGTCAGGGGTCTCTCCTCATCCACCACCAGTGTGCAGCATCCACTTGGATGATGCGACAGCAGCCACAGTACAACGGCGCCAGTGCGCTCACCACACACCAGCGATAGGTGGAGAGGAGAGAGGGTGATAGTAGTATCTAATTCAGATAATTCAGTGGATGGGGATTATTAGGAGGCCATGATTGGTAAGGGCCAGTCGAGGGAATTTGGCCAGGACACCGGGGTTGCACCCCTACTCTTTTACGAAAAGTGCTGTGGTATTTTTAATGACCACAGAGAGTCAGGACCTCGGTTTAACGTCTCATCCGAAGGACGGATACAATACAATTGGGATGATTTTGTATTTAATTGTTTTGTAAACAATAATTGAATAAGATGACTTTTGAAAACAATAAGTGGTCACTTATTTTAAACACATATATCTTTGCACATGAAAATACATAGCTGCCTTGCTATGTTAAAAATCGCAAAGTATGTGTATCTCACATATGCTACCACAAATCTCATTCACAAAAATTCATAATTCGACATACGTATATGTGTTACAAAAGTGATTCAGTCAAGAGCAGTGAGCGTTTTTTTTCTTTTAAATTAAAAATGCAGACAGCAGCAGGTATATTAGGCTAATGTCACTTTAAGACAATGCATGGATCCAATATAATGTGCACATGCGTTTTCTTTATCAACTGTTAACATTCAGTTACAACAAAACTGATTATGTTTACTCGCAGAGATGTACATATATATATTTTTTTACATAATATTGTGTGAATTTTTGTTCATGCGCAAGACGACATGAAAAAGAGTTCAATTTAGTATTGTCGTCTGAGATGCTGCTTTCTGGGCACGCAAGTTATGCATTAAGTTCCCTTTAGCGTTTTCCCTCTCGCTTGAATATTTAAATTGGCACGACTTAAACTTTTGTGAAAGTGCTGCACTGGCTTGTCAACTGTCCCGAGCGTCGTTCGTTCACGTTCATGTTGACACCATTTCATATACAAATCTCACATCCCTGTAAGGATACATGGTTCCCCCATGTTGAGAATCAGCATTCTGATAGATACCAACACAGAGAAAATGCCATCAGAAAATATGTAAAAAAATCCTTCACAGATCAATCCTTCAGCCCACAGAATGGGAGGCTCTTGTGCTTTGTGCCTGTGACGAGAGGAAGAAGTTTCTGAAAACAAGCCCTAGTCTGTGTCTGGCAGAGCAGCTGCTCTCAGACTGTTTATGGCTGTGCTGCCATGGAGGCTCACAGTGTGAAAGTCGACAGTTCACGCTGAATTAATTATTCATTTGAAGGAACCTTATTAAAATGCATCTTTTTTTTTTTACTCCCTCGAAATATAATTGCAAGTAATAAGCCAAGAGGTCAACGAGGCATTTACAAGCTTGATCTACCGTCATACTATCTCAGCCCTATGTTATTTTAACAGTCTAAATTAATATGAAGGGGCATGTTGTTTTCTTTATAAACTGTTCAGCGATTAATGATTCCATCATTTTTTTGGAGTAATTTTCTCCTATCTGCCTGGGTGGGGGGAGGGGTGTGCTTGGATCTTATCAAGGAGAATTGAATGTAAGGACATAGCTTCCATTCATCATTTGATCCATGAATATGGCTTCATATGTCTGGAGCCCCTGAAGCATTCTCCGAAATGATTCAACTTAAGATTTTTATCCAAGTCAATTTGCATCAGTTTCCCTGTCAGCAGTTCCCGAACTGAGTGAATGGAAATAGCAAAGACTACGTCAGTAGCATTGCTCACACAAAAGCCTCCAGACAAAATACATACCAGAGTTTAATCACAGAAGAATGAATGTGTGTTCACACCATGTCGGAATCAGTGCAAGCGTCAGGACACATGAACTGAGGGGACATTCATAATTCTTGAGGGGGGTCAACACATTCTGGGGGATGGGGTGGAGATGAGGTGTTGATGCGTTCCCTTTTTATTCAAAATATTCACAAACTTGTTAAGTATATCATGAGTTATCTGATATATTCAGATTGTCAAATATGTGCAAGTGAATGTGTTGCAAAAAACCCATAAAAAAATGTGTTGTTGTTAGTTGATCTATAATGCGTGATGCCACAATTCAGGAATCAGATCTGTCAGATTTACATCACGTATATGTGTGTGTGTGTGTGTGTGTGTGTGTGTGTGTGTGTGTGTGTGTGTGTGTGTGTGTGTGCTTTCTAGTACTTCATTTAAATGTTTACTCAAATGTCTGGAACCTAAAATTTCAATTTGAAATCACTGAATAGTTCACCGAGTTCATCCATCTCTGGTCAGCACCAGCCAAAGCGTGAAAGCTTATTTGAATTTAGTAGTTGATCATGTGACACATTGAATACTCTAATCACACCAGTGTGATCATACGAATCCTTGTAGAACTATTGCACTTACAGTACAACATTACAGTACAACAGTTCCACCTGACTGCTGCAATGTCAAGTGTAAACACTTGAAATGGCAGTGGCTTCAGTAAAATGTAGATAAGCAGTTATTTTGTCATTCTTATAATTGACTATTGGTGATGTCTTAATAATCATGTAAGAATCTAAATAAAAAAATGAAATGCATACAATACAGTTTAATGCATCTAATACATAAATCTTATGTCACACTAAATTAACTATAACTTTATTAATAAGCCAATTAATGACTTGTGACTTACTGTATAATGTTTTTGTCTACTGATTATTGAATTATTATATAAAATAATTCATTTAGCAGAAAATAGTGTTGCAATAAAAATGCAAAATTCTGAATCAGAGGATGCAAGCGGGTTCTAGCAGAATGACAAGGGTTGTCATATAGTATTTATGGTTATTACATGACATAACATTTACGGATGTCAGTGTGAGTTTCAGCTCTGTATCATTGTTTACATAAATACATATATGTATATACTGACATATATATACTGACATATTCTTCTGTTATATATATATATATATATATATATATATATATATATATATATATATATATATATATATATATATATATATATATATAAACAGAAGAATATGTCAGTATGGTATTTGGGGTGAAAGGGGCACAATAACTAACATGACGATTAGATTCAGATGAAAAATATCATATATCAATCAATATGAATAGAAATAATCCCCATATTTATAATGAAAAAACAAAAAAACAAAAATTATATTAATCTCTCTCTCTCTCTCTCTCTCTCTCTAGTTATTAGTGTAAAGCTATATAAATTATTATGGAATCTCATTCTATGCTTTCAGAATCTTTACTTTTTAAAATAATTTTGTTTCTGTATTTTTATATTAACACATTTTAATGACATTTAACCAACTTTTTTTTTGCAAAAGTGATTGTTTTGAACAAGTATTAACTTTACCTAAATAATAAGCATTTGTATAAATACTTTGTGCCTTTTGCCCCATGTTGGTGAGCTTTTACCCCAGGTGTCCACTTTTCCACCTCAAACATTTATAAGATTTTTGAACATACAAACCACTTTTATGATTTATTTTCACACAAAATCTGTTACTCAATCAATGTTCAATAAAAACATATACAGTGTTTTCTGCAATCATACACACTAGCGGAGTAGTTAAAATTGCCTTTAGCCCCGTTGTACCCTATATATTTTATTTTTTACCACACTTTTATTTTTACCACACTTACCACACTAAACTATTTGCTACTTTAAAAAATGTATTAATGCAAAATATTGTACCTTATTAATAATAACAATATATATTTTTATCATATTATATGTTTTACACCACACTTAACATGTCACAAGTCCTACAGTTCTCTTTAAAAAAATTCATAAACCTTTCAGATTTTAATACAGCCAAACTGAGCTGAAAAAAATGAACAGTGCAATAAAAAAGACATTAGAGCCACCTGTGAGTTAATATAGAGCCTGCAGAGGACTGTAGGACAATAAATAACCAAATTAAGAAGCCTCGGAGCTTCAAACTGAGCTGTGATACTCACAATGTGCAACTGAAGGTAGTCTCCGAGGCCCTGGCTGCTCTCCACCTGAACCAGGACGGCGTCACTCTGCTGGGTGCTGAAGCCCACGGCCAAACGGTCCGCCCGGGTGCTTGGCCGATCATTAGGGGCCCAGGTGTAGGTGATGAGTGCTCCTCCTCTCCCAAAAATATATGTGGTCCCAGCTGCCAAATGAAGAAAGAAATTAAACATGAGCTAAACATTCAAAGATGTTGCATAAGACAAAGGAAAGTAAGAATGAAAGTGAAGATGTGGAGCAGCACAGCAGGAGGGATGCATCAATGCGAATGTGTGAAGCAAGATGGATGCTACAGAACCACCCCACATCACATCCTTGTATATTGCCTCATATGAGATAAAAGCATCTCTGTCTTTAATAGGTTGCCATCTGTTCAGATGTGCCTTAAATGCACATTTGCATTGTTTCCTTAGTGACAAACGTCATATTCAGGTCTGCCATTTCAGACACAAACATCCTGCGCCAGTTTGGAGCTGACCAGGCTTATAAAACAGGGCCCATTTCAGTGCAAATTTCACAGACTTCTTGCCCTTTTGTTGCTCTTGTTCTTCACCACATACTTGGGCGCTAATATTTCACCGTGATTGGACATGGCATTGAATCACAGCAGCTGTATAGAAATGAGGGTCTGAAATGGAGCCAGTGCTCTGCTGCGTCAGCTTGGTAAGAAACCACCGCAGGGTAGGACGGGTGCCCGACATGCTTTAAACTGCCAAGCTATCCGCGCTGAAACAGCCCTTGAGAATGAACCTGGGCAACTGCGTTGACCGATTTGCCAGGGTAAAACGAGAGGTTGTAATGTGAGCTGCCTCAACAACAACACAACAATAAACTGGGTGAATAAAGTCCAGCTATATAATGAACAATGCAGAGAAATACAACAAAAAGGTTCACAGAGACAAAAATAAATAAATCATTTTTTAGATAAAAACTTCAACTTTTCTGAGGAATTTTAACCACTTCTTAAAAACAAACAAACAAAAAACAACTATATTATAACTTCAGAAACACAGGTGTCCCAGCAGATTCATTGACTGTGTACACTAGGTCTGAGAACCAGTATCCAAACACTTATCCATTTTGTTTGTTTTGCCCATTCCCATTCATCCCATTGGTCAGGGCTTCAGAAAAGTCCTCAAAAAAGTACAATGTAAAGTATACAATAAATATACTTCATATTTCATTTTAAATTGGACTTTTTAAACAATTTTAATAAATATTTAAAAGTATATTTATTTTATAAATATAACTGGTAATACTATTTAGGTGCAAATATTTGCATCGCATCACTCGCGGGATTGCTTGTTTTTCGCGTTCTCGGGAGGAGTGCTTTGACACACATTATCAACGACATTTCTTTCAGCCATTTTTGAAAACAACTATTGTGCTTGTCTGTTGTGGAAGTCCCAAACACTCTGGAAAGCCAAATGTGTACAATTACAGTGTAACAAAGACACCTTCAAAGAAAGTGTAACCTTTTGAAATAGCAACAAAGGATAAGGGTTTAGCTTAAGGTTAGTTGCTCGTTATTATGCACATTGCTGTTATTACTGCAGCAAATACATGTAACATATGTAACAAGGACACTGTACAATAAAGCATTGCCATACAATAAAAATAAAAAAGTAATATAAAAGTGCATTTTGGTAACACGTACCATTTGTTCATTAAAATAGCGCATTAACTAAGGTGAACAAGCAAAAAACATTACAGTGAAATGTTATCAAGATGTTAAGATTTTAATCCCATCTGCCTAAAATACTCCTAGGATTTTTTTAAAGCAGGAAATTAGACATAAAAATTAGCTTTAAAAGCGCTCTCTTCATAAGCTTGAGCCACATATTTTATGTAATGGAATGACAATCATTTTTATTAAGAGGGGCTAAAGTGTTCAAATAAGGCTGACTATGCTGGGTTCTAAATAACATATTTAAAAGCTCTGTTGCAGTATCAAGTGATGTCAGGTGCTCTCAGTATGTTACGCTCGGCATCTGCTACAAGGACAGGTATTTGGTCATCATCGGTATACTGAAGGGTTTTCTTGAACGCCCTCCCAACTGAGTAATGGTTTGCTAAACGGCTGATCTTTTTTCTCAGATCTCACCTGAACACCAGGATGCTAAAGTGGAGCCACCTGTCATCGCTGGCGCTTATGGTCGTCTAAATGAGCAAACAGAGGAGGTGTGGGGAATGTAATGAAGTGTTCTGGCGAGTGGTCCCCAAGGCGGGATGTGGGTTACAGAGTGCTGAACACCTGCTCACGAAAGCTGCTAACTAACTTGTTGAGTTTGGGCCGCCATGCATCACAACAACTGTTTGAACTGCTAAAATATGACGAACGGTTATAATGAAACGCTAAAACACATGGGATCAATCAGGCTTATTTGTTTAATTGGAGATAAAGTGTCTGTTGTCAGCAGGGTCCAAAATTAACACTCGCCAAGAGCTAAATGCAAGTAAAATTCAGTATTGGCTATTAAGTCAATTACAGCTGTTTGCCAGTAAATTAATTCAGAACTGCAACCTTTTAAATCGAATTATAACAATGATAGTCTGACCTCACCATATTAAGCTGCATATAATTCAATTGACATCCTACAAACTTTTATCTTAATGGAAAATGTTGAGTTTATCTAGAATGCCTGATTTTTTTTTTTATATATATATAACTCTGTGACACACACGTGTGGAATATTTCTCATATTAATCCACTCAGATGAAAGTATCAGGAACAAAACCACAATGTGTCCTGACATTTGTGACAGGCGCAGTTTCGCTGAGAGACGGATACTGGCTCATCTCATATTATTCTGTGAAAAAAAACGCTCAATAGTTCCAGTGTCAAAGCGATATAAATATATATATTTAATAAAAAATAATGGAAAATACTGTTTCATGGCTGTAAAGGAATATTTATGACTGGGGATTTTCTCAATATACTCACCATTGGCAGTTGGGTTGTCAGCCTACTTCACTTCATAAACCATATAGCGATCTAGACAACCCATGTGACTGTCGTAGTCCAAGGACGATTTTTTTATGGAACGTTTAGCCTGACGCTTCACAGCAGAGGTGAAACTTAAACAGTGCTATCATGATGCAATCAGAAAGTGTATAAAGTCTCCAAAACAGAATTGATTTCCTCACTCTGAAGGTATAAGAATTTATCAGCCTGGTTATTTTTGAAATGTTGGAACCTAATTCCACTCTATATCATTTTAAGGCTGTGCTAAACGAATCAATATCGCTTCTTGGCCTCTGATAATGTTTATACGCCTTACATGGGTTATGACCTATCATTTATCTGCCCTTGAAAATTATCACATATAACCATTTGTACCATTTTCTATAGATGAAAGAAAGGCTTCCTCTTTTTTTGTGTAAATAAACATTTGCTCTTGAAAAGATATGGTACATTTAAGCCACTCAAAATATCCGTATTATTCCGAAACGGCTCTTTGTCTTGCTTTAGTGTAGTGGAACAAGCAAGGGCTGGTGCATTAAGTTCCTGATAGGTTAAGCATTTGTAAACAGTGTTTAATTCTATAAACACACTGAATGAACTGTCCACACACACACACACACACACACACCGTCTTTGGGGAAAAAAGTCTTGGAGGCAAAAATTCAATTTTCCTGCTTCAGTTACTTCCTGCAACTAAAAAGACTTGGCCTGTGTATTGAGCAAGATAAAACCAGTTCCTGAGCCGCGTGCCATTTAAAACCAATCACAAAACAACTTTTATAATCCTCACTATATGAAACAGGAATTTTGGATAGGATATATTGAAGGGCTTGTGCCTTTTTTAGGCTATAATTCTCACAAGCACGGATGATGGTGTTTTGAAGGAGGTATTAGCCTTTGCCTTGATTGGACAAATTCCTATAAAGTGAAAAGACAGATAATTAATTTTTTACATGTATATATATATATATATATATATATATATATATATATATATTATATATATATATATATATATATATATATATATATATATATATATATATATATATATATATATATATATATATATATATATATATATATATATATATAAATATATTATCTCTTTATCACGGCACCTGTTAGTGGGTGGGATATATTAGGAAACAAGTGAACATTTTGTCCTCATAGTTGATGTGTTAGAATGCAGAAAAAATGGCCAAGGGTAAAGATTTTAGCGAGTCTGACAAGGGCCAAATTGTGATGGCTAGACAACTGGGTCAGAACATCTCCAAAACTGCAGCTCTTGTGGGGTGTTCCCGGTCTGCAGTGGTCACTATCTATCGAAAGTGATCTAAGGAAGGAACAGTGGTGAACCGCGACAGAGCCATTGATGTGTGTGGGGAGCAAAGGCTGGCCAGCGTGGTCTGATCAAACTGTTGCTCAATTAGTTAAATCTGGTTATGATAGAAAGGTGTGAGAATACACAGTGCATCGCAGTTTGTTGCGTATGGAGCTTCAT
Organism: Pseudorasbora parva; assembly: GCF_024679245.1. Classification (NCBI taxonomy): domain Eukaryota; kingdom Metazoa; phylum Chordata; class Actinopteri; order Cypriniformes; family Gobionidae; genus Pseudorasbora; species Pseudorasbora parva. The sequence continues at coordinate 24,527,414 of NC_090189.1, forward strand.
AGCCGCAGACCAGTCAGGGTGCCCATGCTGACCACTGTCCACCACCAAAAGTGGGCACATGAGCATTAGAACTGGAGCATGGAGCAATGGAAGAAGTTGGCCTGATCTGATGAATCATGTTCTCAAAATTATATTAATCTCTCTCTCTCTCTCTCTCTCTCTCTCTCTCTCTCTCTCTCTCTCTCTCTCTCTCTCTCTCTCTCTCTCTCTCTCTCTCTCTCTCTCTCTCTCTCTATATATATATATATATATATACACTCACCTAAAGGATTATTAGGAACACCATACTAATACTGTGTTTGACCCCTTTCGCCTTCAGAACTGCCTTAATCCTACATGGCATTGATTCAACAAGGTGCTGAAAGCATTCTTTAGAAATGTTGGCCCATATTGATAGGATACTGTCTTGCAGTTGATGGAGATTTGTGGGATGCACATCCAGGACACGAAGCTCCCGTTACACCACATCCTAAAGATGCTCTATTGGGTTGAGTTTTGGTGACTGTGGGGGCCATTTTAGTACAGTTAACTCATTGTCATGTTCAAGAAACCAATCTGAAATGATTCGAGCTTTGTGACATGGTGCATTATTCTGCTGGAAGTAGCCATCAGAGGATGGGTACATGGTGGTCCTAAAGGGATGGATATGGTCAGAAACAATGCTCAGGTAGGCAGTGGCATTTAATCGATGCCCAATTGGCACTAAGGGGCCTAAAGTGTGCCAAGAAAACATCCCCCACACCATTACACCACCACCAGCCTGCACAGTGGTAACAAGGCATGATGGATCCATGTTCTCATTCTGTTTATGCCAAATTCTGACCCCATCTGAATGTCTCAACAAAAAATCGAGACTACTCAGACCAGGCAACATTTTTTCTAGTCTTCAACTGTTCAATTTTGTTGAGCTTGTGCAAATTGTAGCCTCTTTTTCCAATTTGTAATGGAGATGAGTGGTACCCGGTGGAGTCTTCTGCTGTTATAGCCCATCCGTCTCAAGGTTGTACTTGTTGTGGCTTCACAAATGCAGCAAATCTAATCTGCCTGCGAGTGTCGTCTAGCAACTCTCAATACACTTCTGAGCTGTAAACGCCAAACTCTGGTCGGGCCAATCACATCGTGTATAGAGTCGGTGGCCGGGGCCATAATGACGACGGCCGAGTTGCTTGTGTGCTTCTAGTAAACACAGAAACTGGCGAACGGCGGCGGTCTTTCGAATCAGCTCTGACTCTGGAAGACTTGGAGTTAAGCTTTTCTCTGAGAAAAGAACAAAGAACGGCACTGAAGTCATTCTCAAATAGGGAAGATGTGTTAGGAGTTTTGCCGACCGGATATGGCGAATGTTTAATCTATCAACAAGCTCTGTTTCACCTTCGTTACTCTGGTTGGTTGTAGCGCTATCCTATCGCGTGCAGAGGGAGTTTGAAAGACAACCGTTTATCCCGCCCCTCGGATTGAGCCCTGTCAATGGTGAGTTTCCAGACCAAACATCTTGATGTGGGTCTGGCTTGTCAGGCTACCGATTTTCGGTAATGCGAAATATCATGATTATGAATATGCACGATATTGTTATTGTGGGCACTTCAAAATATCGTAAACAGTAATTTATTAACAATTATGATTTTTTTTATAATGCACTCAAGAATACTTTGCCCATCAACCATATAAATGCTCAACACCGCTGTATTCTGCATCAAAGGGGCACGCGCTCAGATGTAAATGAGAAGCACATGAACAAGTGAAGGAGAGGCGCTAATGAAGTGCCGTTCAATGACAGCAGAGGGCGCTGATGAAACTGCAGAATGCAGCGGTTACCCCGGAAACCCCGCAAACAAAAGCAAGCGCTAGGGAAGTTTTTAAAACCGCCATTCGTTTTTGTAATCTCAATGTTGTTCATCACAGCACCAAATACTTAATACTTAAAGACTTAATAGGCTATATATATATATATATATATATATATATATATATATATATATATATATATATATATATATATATATATATATATATATATATATATATATATATATATATATATATATATATATATATATATATATAGATAATGCAGATGTTTTTCTTTAAGGGTTACTATTAGGGTGTGGGTGAGCGTTGGTTATTTTACATATGAATATGATTACATTTGATATTGCTTGTTTCTGCATCTTCTTCCCATTCTTCCCCGTTTTGATCAGGAGATTCAGAATGCTGGAAAATGATATCAATGATGGGGAATATATATATATATATATGAATACATTTCTGAATAAATGAATGATTCAATGACTCAGAGACAGTCACATTTCACCACCTACTGGTGATACGATATCATATTTATATTCTCAGATTAATAAATATTACACACAGTTTTCTTATGCCAATATCACAACTCTAAACCCTGTGGGATAAAAAGCAAACGCGTAATAACAAAAATAAATAAATGAAACACTGTTGATTACATCACATCCCCAATGAACAGTTGAGCAAAAATGATTTATTCTTGCTCTTTTCATGCAGCTTTAAAACAGGTTTTACATGTTTCTTCTTTTCAACAAGGCAAACAATAAAGCATTGGGATTGGATTTCACTGAAGGCTCCTGTGAGATGCTTTGATTAGATAAGCTGTGTGTATGGAGGCTAAAGGGAAGTGAGTTAGGACCAGTGTAGTTATTTGCTCTGTGTTCCCAGATGCCCATAGAAGGAGAGATATTGGAATCATGTCCACTGGATCATGTGTGAAGAGGCTCAGTCCTTTTGGACAAAAGATTCCTCACAGTTCTGGGATTCAAAGTAAGCCATCTATAGATGCATGAAAGTGGCCAGGACATGAAGAACACTACACAAGCAAGATATTTGTGCAGGATTTCACATTTCTTGAATTAATTATTTCAAGTTATCAAATGATTCTGCAGTACTGTGTTAATGAGCAATACAGCAGCAAGGGTATAGCGCAGAATAATAATGAAAGAAATTGCTCATTTTTCATTGTCTTTGTGCTAGTAGAGGTAGACTACTACAAAAGAACGATTTTATTCCACCACATATTTGTGTAATCATAAAGGTAAGATATGTGCTTTTCAAAGTTGCGCTATATGCTGTGTTCTCAGAAAAAATGCTGTCACTGAGATGCCTTCAAAATGTAGATGCATTTTGAGTTTAACACAGATGAAAATTATTATAGACTAATTTCATCATGTATTAATATAGACCTAGTCCAAGGTCACATTTTTACAACAAATTTTTCTCCAAAGATGTTCCATACAATCGACATATTAACTCTTTCCCCACCGGCAAGGCACGGACTGTTCAATGCATGCACTTGTGCCGACATATCTTTAAATATGTCAGTGCCATTGTTTTGTCTCAAGATGCACACCAGTAATGTTTTTTTTTCTAAGGCACGTTAAAAAAGCTACTTAAAATGTTAACTAAGGACTAATTTAACTAAGGACTATTCCTGGTTTAATATAAACCCTTATATACTGTGTCAAACAAGCAAATGTTTTATTGCACCAAATAAAATTTAAATAGGCAAAATTAAAAATGTACAGTTGAGGTCATTAATTTAACCTTGCAGAATCTGCAAAATGTTAATGATAAAAAAAACAGGGATCATACAAATTGCATTTAGTTTTTTATATAGTAGGCTTTCTGCCATTTTAAAATAAGATATTTTGCATATCAGAAGTTTACTTATATACTACAAGACAAAACGTTAACTGAATTTACACAAAAGACCCAGTTCAAAAGTTTACATGCTTGACTGTGTGTCATATCCTGGATAAACAAAAGTTTCTTGAACATCAATGAATGTTTGCACCTTCTGTAAAAGTTGTGTATCAGCCCTTTATATCATAGTCACTGTTGGAAAGGGTTAGTAAACAATTTTTTTTTTCATTTTCCCCCCCAAAGAACTGTAGGCAGCTACAGTATATGGCAAACAGTCATTGATCATGTAATGACACTCAGTATTAAGAATCAAGGGTGTGTACAATTTTGAACTAGTTAAGCGGTGTAAATTCAACTATTATTTCGTCATGTGGACTATATAAACATTTCTACATTAGAAAAACATGCAATTTATGATGCCTCTTTTTTTTATTATTATTAACATTTTGCTGATTCTGCAAGGTCTAAACTGGCTATTTTGAGTAAAATATGCTGATAAAGTTATTTAAGCATACCTGAGCAAAACTCTTTTACACAAATGCTTATGAACAAAATACCTAATCAGGCAATCACATGGCAGCAACTCAATGCATTTAGAAATGTACACTGTACATTTTTGTTGGTTTAACTTAAAAAAGTAAGTAACCTGGTTGCCTTAAAATTTTTAGTTTATTGAAATTAAAAATTTGAGTTGATACAATGAAGGAAATTTGTTTAATAAATAGAAACTCAAAATATTATTGTATCTGAACCACAAAAAATTTGAT